>NC_092711.1:69198162-69541162 GCF_047496885.1 Scyliorhinus torazame | reverse complement strand
ACTCGGGTGTGTGTTGTGTGGGTCTCGGTGCTTTTCCAGTCACACTGATGTTTCCACAGTCAGTTCACTGGAACACTCTCACTCGGGTGTGTGTTGTGTGGGTCACGGTGCTTTTCCAGTCACACTGATGTTTGAAATCTGCAGCTGACAGTTTGGGGTCAACATTTTTCATTCCACAATCATAGTCTGAGGATATTCAGGTTCCAAGGAAGGGAGTGACTATCAGATCAAGACGTAACGTTTGGAATTTCTGTCTGTAATTCCTCCTCGTCTAATATCCTGTAAAAACATTTTACAAAAATCATCACTGTCCGTACAGGATAGAAACTCAGAACACACAATTCTAGTTTCTATGTCATATTTTTTCCTCTCTCTTATTCCCCGAAAGCTGCACATCTTCATCCCACACACTTCCTCTGTTATCTTTCTTTTATAAATTTAGAGTACCCAATTCATTTTTTTCCACAATTAAGGGGCAATTTAGCATGGCCAATCCACCTCCCCTGCACATCTTTGGGTTGTGGGGGCAAAAACCACACAAACACGGGGAGAATGTGTTAACTCCACACGGACAGTGACCCAGAGCCTGGATTAAACCTGGGACCTCGGCGCTCTTGAGGCTGCAGTGCTAACCACTGTGCCACCGTGCTGCCTCTCGCCCTCTATTCTTATCATGCTGTATCTAATAATAATAATCTTTATTAGTGTCACAAGTAGACTTACATTAACGCTGCATTGAAGTTACTGTGAAAATCCACTAGTCGCCACTCTACGGCGCTAGTCACCCTCCCTATTCTCCTGAAGGTGCTGATTCAGGCTGATTGACAGATCCAAGCTCAGCTCAAGTTTTCTGTCCAGGAGGTCACAACAAATATGAGCTGCAACCAGAGAAAATGCTGGAAAATCTCAGCAGGTCTGGCAGTATCTGTAGGGAGAGAAAAGAGCTAACGTTTCGAGTCCAGGTGACTCTTTGTCAAAGCTAAAAGACGGAAAGTGGGAAATATTTATACTATGGAGTGAG
Source organism: Scyliorhinus torazame (assembly GCF_047496885.1). Classification (NCBI taxonomy): domain Eukaryota; kingdom Metazoa; phylum Chordata; class Chondrichthyes; order Carcharhiniformes; family Scyliorhinidae; genus Scyliorhinus; species Scyliorhinus torazame. Next base: position 69,540,141 of record NC_092711.1, on the reverse strand, counting down.
AATGGAGTCATCTTTCATGTATAAATATTTCCCATTATCTCTGTCATTCAGCAAGATGCCTCCTCAACGGAGACAAGAATTCAATCCTTTGAAAACCAGCCGAGTGGCTGGCGGAGTTCCTGGAGAACTTGGGGAACTGAGGGTCGGAGAAAGAACATCCGAGTCGTCGGCCTGTCAGATGGTCATCATAGAATTTACAGTGCAGAAGGAGGCCACTCGGCCCATCGAATCTGCGCCTTGCAAACAGCACACCAGCCAAGCCCATACCTCCACCCCATCCCCGTAACCAGTAACCCCACCTAATCTTTTATTTGGACACCAAGGGCAATTTATCATGGCCAATCCACCGAACCTGCACATCTTTGGACTGTGGGAGGAAACCGGAGCACCTGGAGGAAACCCACGCACACACGGGGAGAACGTGCAGACTCTGCACAGTCAGTGACTCAAGCCGGGAATCGAACCTGGGACCCTGGAGCTGTGAAGCAACTGTGCTAACCACTGTGCTGCCGTGCCTCCCATAAATGCTGTTATTTTCTGTCCATTTAGTGTGGAGGGTAAGGCTCCCGTTAGGTTCTTCGAGGACCGACTGCCACCTTTTCTCAAGCTGGATGTGAAGCCAGGGCGTTTCAAATTAGAAAGGGTGCATTGGTCTTTGAGGCAGAGAGATAGTTTTCATCCCAGGCCTGTAATCATTCACTTCCACAACTTGAGAGAATGTCCTGGAGAGGGAACGGCGAGGTGGCACCTGGCTCCAGGAAAGAGTGAGGAGTTACTTCTTCCAGGACTTTTCGGCAGCAACAAAAACGAAGCGTCGAGACTTCGATGAAGTTCAAAGGCAGTTCAAGGCTGTGGGGAGTGAATTACGTCAGGCTTTATCCTGCAACCCGAAAAATGGTATCCAACAACTCCGTCAAGTCTTTCAATAATCCAACTATTGCCTTGGCCTTCATTAAATCCATGAAGGGCAAGGATCTGGAGGGATGGTTTGCAGCTCGGACTAACTCAGGTTCTAATCCGGACTCTTTCCCTGTCATGGTGTTGTCTGAATTTCAGAATCACTGAAATACCCATAGGGACAGGAGTAGGCCATTCAGCCCCTCGAGTCTGTCCTGCCATTTAGTGAGATCATGGCTGATCTGTGACCTAACTCCATATCCCTGAATATCTTTGCTTAACAAAACTCTACCTCCGATTTAAACTTAACAACTGATCCAGCTTCACCTGCTGTGTGTGGGAGAGAGTTCCAAACCTCTCCCACCCTGAGTGTGAAGAAGTTCTTCCTAACATCTCTCCTGAATGGTCTAGTTCTGATTTTTAGACAATGATCCCAGTTTTAGAATCTCCAACCAGTGGAAATAGTTTATCTTTATCTACCCTGTCTTTTCCTGTTAATATCTTAAATACTTCAATCAGATCACACCTCGTTGCTCTCTTTTAGTGGCTACAAATATGGCGGTTAATAAGGTCACCTTTCTTAATCTTAATTATGAATATGCTTTCAGAGTCGCCAGGTATCTCTCGCCATAAGGTTCAACCGAATATCGATCAAAGAGCCAATACACCAGTTAGTTAGTTCAAAGTCAATGGTACTTTATTTACACACAGTATGATTTCTTCATGCACAATAACACTACAGGCTAAACTATATCTATCACTAACACCTATATTTAACTTCGGGTGCCACTTCAGTCAGAGGAACAGTGGCCGTTGTTCGGATCTGAGGCTGTTGGGTTCGAAGAGGTAGCAGGAGCATAGCTCTGGTCGTATGTCTGGTAGCGAGCGTTGAACTTGAACTTACTTGCTTCTGGTGGTGCAGGTGGAGGGGTCTCTCCAGTTGAGAGTCGATTCCAAGAGAGCAAACACATGGTGGGGTTCCTTCTTATACTCGGGGGGGGGGGGGGGGGCTTCTCGCACTTTTACGTGGGCCTTAAACTTGGTCCCAATCAATTGGGCAGCTTCTCGATCACCGTCATCGATCTGAGCCAATAAAGGGGCGGGTGCCTTGATGGTTGGGCGTGGCCTAAGTGGCCGTTGGCCTTGCTTTTTTGTACCTTCTTGCTGAGGTAGTGGCGCCAGAATGTCTGAGACGGTATTGGCTACCTGAGCACTAGTCCTTTGTTTATCGGAGATGGGCCATCAATTTGCAAATTGGCCAAGAGTTTTGGTTCCGTCTGCAGTCGGTCTTCTAAATACACATTCAGGCTCTGTGCCTGCTTGTTACTTTGCATTGTCCATTTTTCCGTGTGCTCTGCGAGTGTCCATTTTATATGCTGAAAGTGGCCATCCCAGATGGCTATAACCTTAACCTTCTAAATTCTAGCGAAAACAGGCTTAATTTCCTCAAAACCCCCTGCCCCTCAGCATGAACGTGTGTCCCCCTTGTGACAGACCCTTTGTACAAGGTGAACAGCTGCTCCCTATCCACTCTGTCCATATCCCTCATAATCTTATACACGTCCATCAGGTTGCCCCTCAGTCTTCTCTGCTCCAATGAAAACAACTCAAGCCTATCCAACCTCTCTTCACAACTTAAATTCCATCCCAGGCAACATCCTGGTGAATCTCCTCTGCACCCCCTCCAGTGCAATCACATCCTTCCTATAATGTGGCGACCAGAATTGCTCACAGTACTCCAGTTGTGGCCTCACCAAAGTTCAATGCATCTCCAACGTGACCTCCTTGCTTTTGTAATCTAAACGTCAATTGATTATTTTTTTGGCTGGAGAAACGCTTTATTAAACTTAAAAGCCTGTTGCAGCACTCACCGAGAGAGTGTGACAGAGAGTGAGACAGAGGGGAACGGAAAGGCAGAGAGAGAGCCTTTTCACTCGCTCCCTCCACCCTCTCTCCGTCTCTGTCCCCAGGCCCTCACACCCACAGCAATCCAACAGTGACAACCGCAGCAGCAGAAACTCCATTTCATTCCAGCCTCACATTTCAGTCTGAAACACAGCCTTATTTATTCCAGGATTATTAAATCCAGAATTACACCCACTTCCCGTTCAGAGACTTTAATTCCGCAACATCCACATTGCTTTATAGTCCATGGATTCATTTCTAAAAAGTTACCTCCCTGTTGTTAATTGAGAAAGTTCACCAGAGTCCAAGGGCCTGGATCTGAACCGTGTCCCCGGGAAAGGAGCGCTCCCTGCCCGCCAGAGTCCAGGGGCCTGGATCTGAGCCGTGTCCCCAGGAAAGGAGCGCTCCCTGCCCGCCAGAGTCCAAGGGCCTGGATCTGAACCGTGTCCCCGGGAAAGGAGCGCTCCCTGCCCGCCAGAGTCCAGGGGCCTGGATCTGAACCGTGTCCCCGGGAAAGGAGCGCTCCCTGCCCGCCAGAGTCCAGGGGCCTGGATCTGAGCCGTGTCCCCAGGAAAGGAGCGCTCCCTGCCCGCCAGAGTCCAAGGGCCTGGATCTGAACCGTGTCCCCGGGAAAGGAGCGCCCTCTCCCTGCCGGATGCTAGTGAGATAATCACGATTTTCGATCAAATATGAAACATGTAAGGGGATAGGAGGAGGCGCATCGATCCCTCCCTACACAACCCCACCCCTCCCATCTCGCTCTGTATCCCGAAGCCCGACCTTGCATAGAAATTTGGGAAGGACACAAAGGTGTTTGTGGGAGCGAGGTGAAGCAACAAGAGGGGATGACGATGTGGGGGAGACGGTCCGAGCGGGAAGGTGGAAAAGGCTGTGTCATGGTGACGGATGCAGCCTGGAGCTGGCCGGCAACCCGCCGCTGCTGCTCGGCGACCACATCTTCCGCGGCTTGGCCGCCCTGCCTGGCTCCCCCGAGCTGGCCTGGGCCGGCCTCAACCAACTCACCGTCCGTAGCGCCGCGCTAGCCGGCCGCCCGGGCCTGTCCTCTCCCCCCTCCTGGGAGTGATGAGAGCATGGAGGAGATTACAGAGAGAGACAAGAGCATGGAGGAGATTACAGAGAGATAGAGAAGGGACTGGGGGAGATTACAGAGAGTGGAATGCTCTTTAGTGAGTCTGTGTGATGCGGTCACCACGTTTCTCATGGTTTATAATTGAATATCTCATCTCTTTTTAAAGACTTAAGAATGTCTTTGTATCCAGTCCATCTCCTGTCCCTCTGGCTCAGTGTCGAGAACATACATTGTCTGTCCTTTCAGATTATTTTTATATTCTTTATAAATTTAGAGTACCCAATTCATTTTTTCCAATTAAGGGGAATTTAGCACGGCCAATTCACCTAACCTGCACATCTTTGGGTTGTGGGGGCAAAACTCACACAAACACGGGGAGAATGTGCAAACTCCACACGGACAGTGACCCCAGAGCCGCTATCGAACCTGGGACCTCGGCGTCGTGAGGCAACAGGGCTAACCCACTGTGCTGCCCCTCTTTCAGATTATTTACCAGTTTATGTCTAACTTTATCCTCAATCTGACCTCTGAAAACCTGCTTCTATTGTGGGTTCTTAGTTTTAAAGTCTCATTATTCAATAAACTATTTAATAATGTTTATTAAAGTTATTCAGATCATCTTCACCTGGTCTCCCTCTGTCTACATTCCCCACCTGGTCTCCCTCTGTCTACATTCCCCACCTGGCCTCCCTCTGTCTACATTCACCACTTGGCCTCCCTCTGTCTACATTCCCCACCTGGTCTCCCTCTGTCTACATTCCCCACCTGGTCTCCCCCGGTCTACATTCCCACCTGGTCACCCTCTGTCTACATTCCCCACCTGGTTCCCTCTGTCAACATTCCCCACCTGGCCATCCTCTGTCTACATTCCCCACCTGGCCTCCCTCGGTCTACATTCCCCACCTGGCCATCCTCTGTCTACATTCCCCACCTGGCCTCCCTCTGTCTACATTCCCCACCTGGTCTCCCCCTGTCTACATTCCCCACCTGGTCACCCTCTGTCCTCATTCCCCACCTGGTCTCCCTCTGTCCTCATTCCCCACCTGGTCTGTGTCTACATTCCCCACCTGGTCACCCTCTGTCTACATTCCCCACCTGGTCACCCTCTGTCCTCATTCCCCACCTGGTCTCCCTCTGTCCTCATTCCCCACCTGGTCTCCCTCTGTCCTCATTCCCCACCTGGTCTCCCTCTGTCTACATTCCCCACCCTGGTCTCGCTCTGTCTACATTTCCCACCTGGTCTCCCTCTGTCTACATTCACAAACACTGCTACTTTAAAAAGAAAAAAATTTAGAGAACCCAATTATTGTTTTTCCCAATTAAGGGGCAAGTTAGAGTAGCCAATCCACCTAACATGCACATGTTTGGGTTGTGGGGGTGAAACCCACGATGACATGGGGAGAATGTGCAAACTCCACATGGGCAATGGCCAGGGCTGGGATTCGAACCAGGGTCCTCAGCGCCGCATTCCAAGTGCTAACTACTGCACCACATGCCACCCTCAAACACTGCTACCTTACCCCCAATATGTCAGGGTGGATGATACTGTCCACCTATGGGACAGGGTATAGTCCTGTGTTATGGTGTGTGTGACTGTGGTTCTTTGTGTATGAGGTGTGCATTCAAGTGTGTGTGTGTATACAGGTCTGTGTGTGAGTGTGTGTAGCTGTTTCTCATCAGCTGTAACACAAACCTTCCTCTCTCTGAGCTATGAGCATTGGTGAGACTGCACCTGGAATACTGTGAATAGTTTTGGTCCCCTTCCTTGAGGAGGGATGTAGTTGAAAAACTGCACTCGAAGCAGTTCAGAGGAGGTTCACTGGATTGATTCCAGAGATGAGGAGTTTGTCTTCTGAACAGATATTGAGCGCTTTAGGCCAATACTCTCTTGAGTTTAGAAGCTTGAGAGGAGATGTTATTGAGGAATAAAAGATGATAAACGATATTGACAAAGTAGATGTAGAGCGGATGCTTCCACCCACTGGAAGCCCCAAATCCCCCATTAAGAACCTGCAGATCCCAAGTTTGCAGCTCCCAGGGCTTTTGAGTCATGTGCAGCCAACTTGGTAAAGAAACAGTGACTGGGTGAGTTTCAGGGTCCCAGTGGCCAGGAGAGAAAATAATTGATTCATTGATGTTCTTGTCACGCTGCACAGAGGGGCCTGACAACTGAACCCAGTCAGAGTGCAGTAAGGGAGGAAATTGTGAGTGAGGAAAGGAATCATGAAGATAATGTAATAGGTTTAGTGGGCATACCAACTCTCCTGGTGAAAAGCCTGCCCTGGGAGTCCATGCAAGTGGTGGATGAGGTGCTGCCAGAGTTGAGTGGCTGGGCGCTGTCTGCAGGAGCTGTCAGAACACAGAAACAGTTGGGGACATGGTTTACTCAACCAGATGGGTCCAAACAGGAAAATACTGAAAAATACAGATGTTCTCAGCCCGCGTCACTGTCCGAGTGGAGTTGGCACATTCTCCTTGTGTTTGCATGGGTATCACCCTCACAACCCAAAGATGTGCAGGGTAGGTGAATTGGCCAAATTACCCCTTAATTAGAAAAAAAGAATTGGGTACTCTAAATTTCTATAAAGAAAGAATGGGTGGATTTCCAGAGAGGAAGCTCAAACTACACATGGACAGCAGTAAATTGAAGGGGTGTAGGTTAGGTTGATCCTAGATTAGGATAAATGGTCGGCATAACATCGTGGGCTGAAGGGCCTGTGCTGTGCTGTACTGTTCTATGAACATCACTTCCTCCTTTGATAAATTGACGTTCTCAAGAGAGTTCACACACCGATCTATGACCTTAACATCCGTCATGTCCTTCTCCCTGACCTCAACATCCGTCATGTCCTTCTCCCTGACCTCAACATCCGTCATGTCCTTCTCCCTGACCTCAACATCCGTCATGTCCTTCTCCCTGGTGAACACAGATACAATGTACTTTGTTTTTGAAAAATATATTTATTAAATTTCCAAAGACGAACAATAACAGCAATATCAACAGACAAGTATACAGAATATATCGGTAAAGATTCAGAAAAGTGACACACACAGGTCTTTATAACAACAATCAAACTATCCCCATTTTACCCTAACCCCCTTAACCCTCGACTGTCCTGTTCTTTTTGAAAATCAACAAAATGAGGGGCACATTCAGAGATGACAATCACCGAGTATTCGGCTGTCACCGCTGAAGGGAGGAGGGACTTAACAATAAAAACAACAATTCAGGAATAGGCACGGTCAACATGAGAAAAAAAAGGAAAATTCTTTCCTGTTTGGATGCAGAAAAGGCCACGCCCCCCCCCCCCCACCAATCCATCCCTTAAATGAGGGCAGTGCCCTGGACATCCCAGACGGAGTCAGAGATTTAGACATGGAACGTCCAATTTCGGGTCCAAGGCACAGTTCAAGTCACCTCCTAGAATCAGCCGATGTGAATAAATGTCAGGGAGCAGGCTCACCAAAGAGTTTACAAAATTTGGATCTTCCCAGTTGAGAGCATAAATAACCGGAGTGTTTTCCAGTGAACCACAGACAATAATATAGCGACCATTGGGATTGTCCATAATCCGAGAGGGGGTAAATTGTCCTATTTATGGATTAGCATTGCCGTGCTTCTAGCTCGACTGTTAAAGCCTGAATGAAAGACTTGTCCCACCCAATATCTGCAAAGCCTCATCTAGTCCTTCACACATAGATGGGTTTCCTATAGAAATATGACATCCGAGTTTCGACCCTTAAGATGAGCAGAAACCCCAGTCTGCTTCACTCGACCATTTACCCCTAACATTCCAGGTTACAAGGCCAAGTGGAGATCTCCCATTAAGTTCTACATCGGGTCAGCCATAAATTGTGAAGAATATCAAACAAGGGATCTTGACAAGCCAAAGGTGAGGAGATCCATCCAGGACGGTAACCAAGCCTGGCCCAATGACCAGACAGACAGAGTAATGACACCGTCAAACAACTAACGCCCTCCCCATCCCTCCCTAACCCAATAACACCCATCAGTAATATTACCCAACAATCCCTTATCTCCAAATCTCTACATAACATAATCCGACCACAACAATATTCTGAGCTCCTATTCACATGGTGTTTGGGACGAGGAGCTGCAGCACCTCGCAGTCCCTCCCGTCAGCTAACCTCATCCTGAGCTGGGAGGCTCTCCACTCAACCATAGATTCAAAGGAAAACTCTTACACTGATATAATTCACAATGCAACCAGAGTGCGAAGAAGAAAAAGTACAACACGTGTAAAACCCAACAATAGCTTCATACCCTAAATTTTATACGATGTAAAACTCCTGAACCTCAAAACACAGAGTAACTCGAATATATACAGCCAAACACAGTAACTCTGATATATCCAAACACAGTAAGAACTCCCGAATGTCACAACGCAGAATAACTCCAATAAGGAGTTGCGGGGGTGACCAAGAAGGTAGATGAGGGCAGTGCAGTAGATTGTCTACATGGACTTTAGCAAAGCCTTTGACAAGGTACCGCATGGTAGGTTGTTGCAGAAGGTTAAAGCTCACGGGATCCAGGGTGAGGTTGCCAATTGGATTCAAAATTGGCTGGACGACAGAAGACAGAGGGTGGTTGTAGAGGGTTGTTTTTCAAACTGGAGGCCTGTGACCAGTGGTGTGCCTCAGGGATCGGTGCTGGGTCCACTGTTATTTGTGATTTATATTAATGATTTGGATGAGAATTTAGGAGGCATGGTTAGTAAGTTTGCAGATGACACCAAGATTGGTGGCACAGTGGATAGTGAAGAAGGTTATCTAGGATTGCAACGGGATCTTGATCAATTAGGCCAGTGGGCCGACGAATGGCAGATGGAGTTTAATTTAGATAAATGTGAGGTGATGCATTTTGGCAGATCGAATCAGGCCAGGACCTACTCAGTTAATGGTATGGCGTTGGGGAGAGTTACTGAACAAAGAGATCTAGGAGTACAGGTTCATAGCTCCTTGAAGGTGGAGTCGCAGGTGGACAGGGTGGTGAAGAAGGCATTCGGCATGCTTGGTTTCATTGGTCAGAACATTGAATACAGGAGTTGGGACGTCTTGTTGAAGTTGTACAAGACATTGGTACGGCCACACTTGGAATACTGTGTGCAGTTCTGGTCACCCTATTATAGAAAGGATATTATTAAACTAGAAAGAGTGCAGAAAAGATTTACTAGGATGTTACCGGGGCTTGTTGGTTTGAGTTATAAGGAGAGGCTGGATAGACTGGGACTTTTTTCTCTGGAGCGTAGGGGGCTTAGAGGTGATCTTATAGAGGTCTATAAAATAATGAGGGGCATAGATAAGGTAGATAGTCAACATCTTTTCCCAAAGGTAGGGGAGTCTAAAACTAGAGGGCATAGGTTTAAGGTGAGAGGGGTGAGATTCAGAAGGGCCCAGAGGGGCAATTTCTTCACTCAGAGGGTAGTGAGTGTCTGGAATGGGCTGCCAGAAGTAGTAGTAGAGGCGGGTACAATTGTGTCTTTTAAAAAGCATTTAGATAGTTACATGGGTAAGATGGGTATAGAGGGTTATGGGCGAAGTGCGGGCAACTGGGTCTAGCTTAATGGTAAAAACTGGGCGGCATGGACTGGTTGGGCCGAAGGTCCTGTTTCCATGCTGTAAACTTCTATGATTCTAAGAAAGAGAATCAGACAGAGTTCAAATTGAGATTCTGAATGAATGAATTTGCCTCTTCAGGAGAGTTGAAGAATTGACCCTTTTCCCCGACAGATACACGGAGGCGGGCTGGATAGATCAAGCCAAACAGAGAAACGTTTATATAAAACAGATTTCACCCCGTTAAAGGCTGTCCTTTTCTTCGCCAGGTCCACGCTTATGTCCTGGTATAACCGGAGCGGCCATCCTGGTTCTCCCTGGCCCTGTTCCTCCTTCTTAAAATTATGGAACCGAACAATACCACACGTGGGGGGTCCCCAGCAAGAGGTCTTAGTCGCATGATCTAGCTTCGGTTTTGGGGAGGTGGGGGGGGGGGGGGGGGGGGGGGGGGTTGGGGAGGAGAGCACATTTTCACCCACCATTTTGGAAATCATGTTGGTGCAATATTCCGTGGGGGTGGGGATTTACCCTCCATCCCCTCAGTCAGACCCACGAAGAGGGTGATTTGCCTCCGCGAACGATTTTCTAAGTCACTCACCTTAGCCCTTAGACGATTATTAATTTCCACTACTGATGATAGACTGGTTTCTAATGAAGAAATCCGATCACTGTGATCAGATAAGACAATTTCCATTGTGGTAATCTGACGGGGCCTAGTTTTGAGCCCATTTAAATTGGATATCTTAAATTAAAGAATTGAACGCTTTAAATTAAACTACAGTCCAAATGTGGAAACCTCCTTCCTCCAGATCATTAGTGGAAAAGTGAACAATTGCAGCCAAGAACTGATCCACTCGTTAAATCTTTCCACTCTGAAAAGGACCCATTTATTCCAACTCTCTGTTTTCTATGTGACTGCAGTTACAATGAACATTCATCTTCTGAAAGCCCTTGTGTGGCCGGTGACAATGTGCGGCTGTGAAAGCTGCACCATCAAGAAGAGCGACGAGGCTAGAAAAAAAGTGTTTGAAATGAAAGGACTCAGACGGATATTCCGTGTGTCACGGGTGGCAAAGTGGAGGAATGAGGGGTGCTGGAGAAAGCTGGTGTTCAGAGGAACCTGTTTGAGGCAGTGATATCGAGGAAGATAACGTATTTTGGACATGTGTTGTGAATAGGAAGGGAGTGGTGTTATATTACTTGGGAGTAATATATGTTACTCATTTGTTTATGCCGAGTTTAACTTAACTTTGATGATGAATACTCAAAGTCTTCCAGTGATAACAAATTATTTATTGAGTAGCTAACCAATTTACTTGATTCTTCAATACTTTTACTAGTTGTCAAATTAAACAAGATAAAATTAGATTAACTATGAATATTATCCTATACACTGAGTTTACTATACTTCTGTTCTCTAGCTACAACACACCCGAAGAGAACAGGAAAACAGATTGAGCTTGTTTATGTACTCCCTGTTAGTGTTGCCCTCTAGTGATCATCTAACTATACAGACTGCACATTAACCCTTCATGTATTTACATATACAGAGATCACTACAAGTGGTTGAAAAAAGAGGTACTGCCAGGCAAAACAGCTGGAAATTGTGCACAATGATGCTCTCAGATCGCATGGACGGATAATATCAGAATGTGGACTGGCCTCTCAATGGTACAGGCAGTAAGAGCAGTAGAGAATTCAGTGGAGAAAGATTGTCCAGAGTGCGGTCAACACTCGGAACGACAAGATACATGTAGTGGTGGGAAAAAGATTATTTACTTGGGGGTAGAGTATTAGATTGGATTGAGGATTGGCTGAAAGCAGAGGTTGGGGTAAATGGTTCCTTCTCTAGCTGGTGAACTGTAACTAGCGGGGTGCTACAGGGTTCAGTCCTCAGACCTCAACTATTTACAATCTATATAAATGATCTGCAAGCGGGGAGAGAGTTTAACATAGCAAAATTTGCAGATGACAGTAGAATAAGTCGGAAAACAGACAGTGAAGAGGAGATCAAGATTTACAGACAGATATAGGTAGTCTAGGAGATTGAACCAAAATTTGGCAGTTGGAGTTTAATGTAGACAAGTGTGAGGTTATCCGTTTAGGCCAAAAAAATAGAAAGGACAATTATCTAAATGGAAAGCAGATTAAAGATGTGTTGGACAGAGGGATCTGGGTGTCTTTTTTCATGAATCGCAGAAAGTCGGTCTGCAGATACAGCATGTAATTAAAAAGGCAAATGGAATGTTTGTGTTTATTGCAAAAGGACTGGAGTATAAAAGTAGAGAAATGTTGTTGCAATTGTATAGGGTGTTAGTGAGACCACATCAGGAGTATTGTGTCCAGTTTTGGTCTCCTGATTTGAGGAAGGATGCGGTGGCTTTGGAGGCAGTTCAGAGGAGGTTCACCAGATTGATTCCCGGAATGAAAGGGTTGAGAGATTAAGCAGTTTAGGCGAATACAAGCCAGATGTTGAGAAGGATGAGGGGGGAAATGATCAGGTGTATAAAATACTAAATGGGATTGATAAAGTAAACGTAGACCAAATGTTCCCCCTTGTGGGGCAATCGAGGACGAGAGGTGATAGATTTCGAACTGAAACGAGGAGGAACTACTTCTCACAGAGGGTGGTGAATTTGTGGAACTCGTTGCCCCATAGTGCAGTGATGTGGAGATGCTGGCGTTGGACTGGGGTGAGCACAGTACGAAGTCTTACAACACCAGGTTAAAGTCCAACAGGTTTGTTTCGATGTCACTAGCTTTCGGAGCGCTGCTCCTTCCTCAGGTGCATTCACCTGAGGAAGGAGCAGCGCTCCGAAAGCTAGTGACATCGAAACGAACCTGTTGGACTTTAACCTGGTGTTGTAAGACTTCGTACCATAGTGCAGTGGAATTGGAGTCATTAAATGCTTTCAAGAAGATAAATATATTTCTGATATACAAAACAGATTAAAGGGATAAAGGGAATAGATGGGAGGTGGATTTGAGACCAGGAACAGATCAGCCGTGTTCTGATTGAACAGCGGAGCAGGCTCGAAGGGCCGAATTGTCTACTTCTGCTCCAAATTCCTATATTCCTGCGTACTATCCAGGATAAAATTAATGTATCACATCTGCTTCTGTGGATCATTTCAGTGGAAAAGTGCTCTCGCTGAAAGAGTATCAGCCCACTGGAGTGAACATTGGAAGACTGGCCAGCCCACAGAGAAACCTTCTGATCGCCCACTTCACCCACTGTTAGAATGACCGTGGTTCAGTCCTGAATGTGATCAAGAGCAGCAAATATCAGCAGAATCCAACCGCTGTAATTACTTGTGAACTCGCTGGTGTTTCTGCAGGTAGGATGTACTGCTGAATCCTTTCCCACACGTGGAGCAGGTAAACGGCTTCTCCTTAGTGTGAACTCGCTGGTGTCTCAGCAGGTTAGATGAATTAACAAATCCCTTCCCACATACAGAGCAGGTGAATGGTCTCTCCCCAGTGTGAACTCGCTGGTGTGTTACCAAGTTGGATGAATTAATAAATCCCTTCCCACACACAGAGCAGGTGAATGGTCTCTCCGCGGTGTGAACCCGCTGGTGTGTCAGCAGGTTAGATGAATTAATAAATCCCTTCTCACACACTGAGCAGGTAAACGGCTTCTCCCCAGAGTGAATTCGCTGATGCGTTACCAAGTTGGATGAATTAATAAATCTCTTCCCGCACACTTTGCAGGTGAATGGCTTCTCTGCGGTGTGAACCCGCTGGTGTGTGAGCAGGTTGGATGAATCTATGAATCCTTGCCTACACACCGAGCAGGTGAATGGCGTCTCCCCGGTGCGAACTCGCTGGTGTGTCAGCAGGTTGTATGAAGTAAATCCCTTCCCACACTGAGAGCAAATGAACAGTCTTTCCCTGGTGTGAATGTGTCGATGAGTTTCCAACGCAGACAGGAAAATGAATTCCTTCCCACAATCCCCACATTTCCACGGTTTCCCCATGGTGCGGCTGTCCTATGTCGGTGATTTTCCAGTCACATTGATGATAAAATGGCCAATGGTATTCCCCGTCCTGATGAATCGAGTGACTGTCAGATCTCGATGTGAAGTTTCGTTTGAGATTTCTTGCTGCAAATCCTCCCCTTTGAACATCCTGTTAAAGGAGTTTACAAATGTCATCACTGTCAGTACAGCTCAGAAATTCAGAACAGACAATTCTAGTTGCTCGTTCCCCAAAAGCTGTAAATTTTCACGTACGCATCTGTACAAACAAAAAACACTCTCTCCTATCTCGCCCCATCCATTCTCACTCCATATACACACTCCTTATTCTCCTGAAGGTGCTAATTCATGCTGATTGACAGATCGACACTCAGCATTTCCTGATCTTGACCGAGAGATCGTGATATTCCAAGAAATAGGAGCAGGAGACAGTCATTCAGCCCATCAAGTCTGCTCCATCATTTAATAAGATCATGGCTGGTCTGATATAATCTCAAATCTTCAATTACAGGGAATAAATATGGAGCAGAATTTAATGGTTAATCAGTTGATGAACAGAAGAGAAATTATGTCTAGAACATAGAACATTACAGCGCAGTACAGGCCCTTTGGCCCTCGATGTTGCACCGACCTGTGAAACCACTCTAAAGCCCATCTACACTATTCCCTTATCGTCCATATGTCTATCCAATGACCATTTGAATGCCCTTAGTGTTGGCGAGTCCACTACTGTTGCAGGCAGGGCATTCCACGCCCTTACTACTCTCTGAGTAAAGAACCTATCTCTGACATCTGTCCTATATCTATCTCCCCTCAATTTAAAGCTATGTCCCCTCGTGCTAGACATCACCATCCGAGGAAAAAGGCTCTCACTGTCCACCCTATCTAATCCTCATCATCTTGTATGCCTCAATTAAGTCAACTCTTAACCTTCTTCTCTCTAATGAAAACAGCCTCAAGTCCCTCAGCCTTCCCTCATAAGATCTTCCCTCCATACCAGGCAACATTCTGGTAAATCTCCTCTGCACCCTTTCCAACATCCTTCCTATAATGCGGCGACCAGAATTGCACGCAATACTCCAAATGCGGCCGCACCAGAGTTTTGTACAGCTGCAACATGACCTCATGACTCCGAAACTCAATCCCTCTACCAATAAAAGCTAACACACCGTATGCCTTCTTAACAACCCTATCAACCTGGGTGGCAACTTTCAGGGATCTATGTACATGGACACCGAGATCTCTCTGCTCATCCACACTACCAAGAATCTTACCATTAGCCCAGTGCTCTGTCTTCCTGTTATTCCTTCCAAAATGAATCACCTCACACTTTTCTGCATTAAACTCCATTTGCCACCTCTCAGCCCAGCGCTGCAGCTTATCTATGTCCCTCTGTAACTTGTAACATCCTTCCGCACTGTCCACAGACTTTAGTGTCATCTGCAAATTTACTCACCCATCTGGTGCAAGAAAAACAATTCCTGACCACGGCAAGATAACGATGGTAAATCAGCAGCACATAGCCGAGGGATGGGCAGCAGTGAAAACATAATTCAGAGACATTGGATAACAAAGCACAGATAATAAAGCACAACACTGAAAACTCTAAATTATAGGTGAATGCTCAATAATACTCACCTCTGGAATAATTTCACTGTTTTCAAATTTAAAACCTCTTATGGAGTCTGCAGCTGGAAAGATATCAGAAGCACTGGAATCAGTGAAAAATCACAGTCTTCCAATCTTCTAACTCCCTGTAAAATGAGATTACAAGAGTCACGTGTCAATTGTCGTCAGAGATTACCATTTTTTCTTTCTCTCAGATTGTTGTGTGTAAATCCTCCCGTTCTAGCTCCCTGTAAAAGTAGTTTCCAAAGTCCATGATATAAATTCCTAACACACTCTCCCCATTTCCTGGCGTAGGATTACTTAAGATGGGATATACTTACATTGGAAGCAGTTCAGACATGGTTCACTCAGCTGATTACTGGCATGAAGGGGTTTGTTTTATGAGGAAAGGTTGCACAGGGTGCGTGTATACTGACTGGATTTTAGATCATAAAATTTACAATGCAGAAGGAGGCCATTCGGCCCATTGAGTCTGCACCGGCCCTTGGAAAGAGCACCCCACTTAAGCCCACACCTGCACCCTATCCCCACAACCTCACCCAACCTTTTTGGATACTAAGTGCAATTTATCATGGCCAATCCACATCTTTGGACTGTGGGAGGAAATCAGAGCACACAGAGGAAACCCACGCAGACATGGGGAGAACATGCAGACTCTGCACAGTGACCCACACCTGGGACCCTGGAGCTGTGCTACCATGCTGCCAATAAATAAGAGGTAATCTTAAAGGAGCAGAAATGATTCTGAGAGTACTTGACAGGTGCTGGAAGGATGTTTCTCCTCAACAGGGAATCTCGAACTACAAGGCCAGTTTAAAAATGAGTGTCTAAGACAGAGATGAGAAGAAATAGCTTCTCTCAAGAGGGCCAGTAGCCAGTGGCACTCTCTCCCTAGTGAGCAGTGGAGGCGGGGCCATTGAATTTATTCAAGGCTGTTTTACCGACTGAGGAGTAAAAAGTTAGGGATGTTGGTTGTCTGAAGGAAAATGGAGTTAAGACAATGATCAAATGAGCCACGAGTTTATTAAATGGCAGAGCAGCCTCTTCCTGCTCCTAATTCTGATAATCTTATTCTTATGTTATTGGGATGGCCGCACATGTGCTTTGCAGCCCCTTCCCCCCTCTCACATCCCTTTGAGATCGCTGCACTCATTTAATTCCAGCCACTTGAGAATTCCTGATTTTAATCTCTCCACCATTGCCAAGGCCTCAATTTCTGGAATTTCCTCCTTAAAACTCTCCGACTCACTTCCCTCCATTAAGATTCTCTTTAAAAGCTAATATATCCTCATGTGGCTCAGTGTCAATTTTGTCATTTTGTAATGTTTAAATGAAAGTCTTAAAAGTTTTATTCTGTTCATGTCATAATATAAATTCGAATTATTGTCACTGCCCTGGACAAATATTCTGCCCCATAAATAGGAATTTGTAACTCAGAGTGAAGCAGTTTGCTGGACATTCTGTTATGGAAAAACGTTGCCCCCAACAATGATGGCGACCAAGCCTGCGCTCTGCTGCTCGTGCCCCGATAAAGATGGTGGGTGCGCATGCGCACCTCTCTCAGTACCAAATAAAGATGGCGGCTGCATAGTCTCGGCTGTAACAAAGCTGCGGCCTCCGCTCAGATCCCCAGGCACCGGTAGGTTATTTTTCCGGATTTTCGATGTGAATAACATGTTCACGAAGCGTGTCTAACGACCCGACTGATTCATCTCTCCCTCCGTCCCGCCATTCCCACCTTCACGGATTGTGGATCCGAGAACGAACGTTTTTCTGCGTCGCCATTAATCTCACTGCGCATGCTTCACTCAGCCCAGTGCCGCCTCCTTATTCACGCTGATTCGTTGGAGGACCAGTTACTCCCGACCGGTCCTCCGGACCCGCCCCCTCTCCTCCTATTGGTCCGGTGCTGCCGTCAATCGTTGCCCGGCCATTGTGAGGTGCCTGGTGAGAGGTCAGGGTTTAGAATACCGAGTGTGGAACACTGAATATTCTGCACTCTCCCGGTCCCGAGGTAAGTTATTTATACTGACTGTCCCGGAGCTGCTCCTCCCCGGATTCGCACCAACCCCGCTCCCTGCCGACTAGGCCGTGAATCCCCGAGGTAAGTTATTTATACTGACTGTCCCGAAGCTGCTCCTCCCCGGATTCGCACCAACCCCGCTCCCTGCCGACTAGGCCGTGAATCCCCGAGGTAAGTTATTTATACTGACTGTCCCGAAGCTGCTCCTCCCCGGATTCGCACCAACCCCGCTCCCTGCCGACTAGACTTTCAGTGAATTCAAATTTTACCTTCTGCGTTGATGAGATTCACACCTGGGTCTCTGGAAAATCATTATGACAGTCAAAAAGATTGTTTTGACCATTTCTCTTAAGCGGATATAAAAATATTGAAAATGGGATAAAGGTTGATTGTCTGACAGTCAAACACTGTCCTGTAAGGGAATGAGTCCTTTTGCTTCCCAATTGGCCGAGGAAGGCAGTGTGTCTTACCATAGAATTTACAGTGCAGAAGGAGGCCATTCGACCCATCGAGACTGCACCGGCTCTTGGAAAGAGCACCCTACCCAAGCCCACCCCCCCCCCACCCTATCCCCATAACCCAGTAACCCCACCCAACACTAATGGGAATTTTGGACACTAAGGGCAATTTAGCATGGCCAATCCACCTAACCTGCACATCTTTGGACTGTGGGAGGAAACCGGAGCACCCGGAGGAAACCCACGCACACACTGGGAGAACGTGCAGACTACACACAGACAGTGACCCAAGCCAGAATTGAACCTGGGACCCTGGACCTGTGAAGCAATTGTGCGGTCCACAATGCTACCGTGCTGCCCATATCAGCAGCATCTGGGTGTGGAAGGTAAAAGGTTTGTCTGTTCTGTTTGTGAGGGGAGATTTCAGGTCTCAGTGTGACTGGAAATGCCCTAAGAATCACAAACCCTGGTTAGACCAAATCGGGAAAACTGTGTTCAGTTCTGGGCAACAAACCTGAGGAAGGATAGAATGGCCTCGGAGGGAGTGTAGCACAGCTTTACCAGAGTGATATCTGAACCCCCCTGGGGTTAAATTACAAAACTAGATTACACAAAAGAGTCAGAGACATGATGGCGCAGAGAATGGCATTCAGCCCATTGAGTCGATGCTAGCTCTCGGGAGCAATCCAGTCAGACCCATTCTCCTACTCTCTCCCTGTATCCTCGCAGGTTTATTTCCCTCAAATGTCTATCCAATTTCCATGGGCTGCATGGTGGCACAGTGGTGAGCACTGCTGCCTCACGGCACTGGGCTTCTCAGCTTCGATCCCAGCCCAGAGTCAATGTCCCTGTGGAGTTTGCACATTCTCCCCGTGTCTGTGAGCGTCTCACCCCCACAACCCAAAGATGTGCAGGGTAGGTGGATTGGCCACGCGAAATTGCCCCTTAATTGGGGAAAAAAGAATTGGGTACTTTAAATTTATTTTAAAAATATTTCTATCCAATTTCCTTTTGAAATCAAATTATTCAAACACCCTCGTAGGCAGCGAGTTTCAGGTCATTGCTGCTCGCTGTAGAAAAACATAATCTCATATCTCCTGTACCTTTTGCATACAAACTTTGTGTTTTTGTGGGTGTTCTCTCCATCCCTATTTTCTGTTTTAAATCCGTTTCACAAGGTGTTCAAAGGAGAGGCTTCAAAGTCCGGAAACTCAAACCAAGCATCACATCAGGATCGGACAGTGTCCTCAATTTATCATATCCTGAATATCAACGTACTTTGAACATGGAAGGAAAAAGCATCGTTCACAGTGGGGAGAAACCGTACACGTGTTGTGTGTGTGGAAGAGGATTCAGTCAAACATCAGGCCTCACAAGCCACAAATGCAGTCACACTGAGGAGAAACCTTGGAAATGTGCGGACTGTGGGAAAGGATTCACTTACCCATCCTACCTGGAAACTCATTGACGCAGAAACACTGGAGAGAGACCATTCACCTGCTCCAAGTGTGGGATAGGATTTATTCGGTCAGCGGCCCTGCAGAACCACCAGCGAGTTCACTCCAGGGAGAGACCATTCACCTGCTCAGAGTGTGGGAAAGTATTTACTGTTTCAGACCACCTGCTGAGACACCAAAAAGTTCACACTGATGAGAGACTGTTTCATTGTCCAGACTGTGGGAAGTGCTATAAAGATTCTGGGTGTCAGATTCGCCATCAACGTGTTCACACTGATGAGAGACCGTTCAGGTGCACACAGTGTGGGACTGGATTCAGTCGAGCATATTACCTCACTGAACATCAGCGAATTCACACTGGGGAGAGGCCATTCACCTGCTCCAAGTGTGCGAAGGGATTCACTCGATCATTTGACCTGCAGAACCACCAGCGAATTCACACTGGAGAGAGGCCATTTGTTTGCACCATGTGTGGAAAAGGATTCATTCACTCATCCGCACTGCAGAACCACCAGCGTGTTCATACTGGGGGGGAGACCGTTCACCTGCTCCAAGTGTGGGAAAGGATTCACGCGGTCATCCCACCCGCAGAGGCACCGGCGAATTCACACTGGGGAGAGGCCATTCGTCTGCATCGTGTGGAAAGGGATTCACCACTTCATCCTCCCTGCTGAGACATCAACGAGGCCACAAGTAACGGCAGTGATTGGATTTTGCTGTTCCTCACATTCAGGACTGAACCATGTTCATTTGGGTCTCTTTCTGCTGATAACAAACTCCAGCCCATTTACAGGGGCTAATATTCTGGCTAAAAGTCAAATAAATTAGATTTATGTTAAATGTGCAGTGTTGAAACTTTTTAATATCTCTGACACAAGTTAGTTCCTTTTGAAGTACTCTCGCTCTCACATTCTCTTCCATCCTCACCAACAAGAATTGTGAGGAGCGCTGGGCAGCACGGTGGCCTAGTGCTTAGCACAGCTGCCCCACGGCGCTGAGGTCCCAGGTTCGATCCCAGCTCTGGGTCACTGTCCGTGTGGAGTTTGCACATTCTCCCCGTGTCTGCGTGTGTTTCGCCCCCACAATCCAAAGATGTGCAGGTTAGGTGGATTGGCCACACTAAATTTCCCCTTAAGTGGAAAAGATAATTGGGTACTTTAAATTTTAAAAAATCCGAGTAAATCCGATCAGTTGCCTCTGCTGCTTCCCTCCCTTCCACGATCCCACCGGACCAAACTGTCTCTACATTTCATCCTTTTGACTTCTGGTGGCGGCCATGGAGTCGGAGGTCGCGCATTTGGTAACTCCCGCTCGTGACGGACCTTTTGGACTTTTCTCCTGATTTTCCGGAATTTTATTAGAAACATCGGTGGAGAGTGAGACAGTGAGGAGAAATCCCCCACTGGTATATGGAGCCATGGACCAGAAGTGGTTGTATAAGAAGAATTAGTTGAGCAGCGAAGGTGACTGTAGAACCTGCAGCACGGGAAAGCATGGCGGAGGCGCAGGATCCCAGTTTGGTGGCACTGGTCACCACTGAGGGCCAGGAACTTTACTTTGAATCGCCAGACGAAGCGATGGACTTTATCAAAGACAAAAGGCTGGCAGGGGTTTGAGGACATGGGGTGGACAGCACGGTAGCAATGTGGATAGCACAATTGCTTCACAGCTCCAGGGTCCCAGGTTCGATTCCGGCTTGGGTCACTGTCTGTGCGGAGTCTGCACATCCTCCCAGTGTGTGCGTGGGTTTTCTCCGGGTGCTCCGGTTTCCTCCCACGTCCAAAGATGTGCTAGTTAGGTGGATTGGTCATGACAAATTGTCCTTAGTGTCCAAAATTGTCCTTAGTGTTGGGTGGGGTTACTGGGTTATGGGGATAGGGTGGAGGTGTTGACCTTGGGTAGGTGCTCTTTCCAAGAGCCGGTGCAGTCTCGATGGGCCGAATGGCCTCCTTCTGCACTGTAAATTCTATGATAATCTATGACATTGAACCTCGGGGGAGGGTATTGCGGTATCGATTCTGTTTAAGTGTTCTTAGTTTTTATCTGTATATGCATTGCTCCCTGTAACTTTTTTAGGCCGTTGCTCAGATTTGTAAGTTAACTTTGTTTCAGTGGGTGGAGGGATTTTTTCGACTTTTTTGGGCACTGTGATGTTTTGAATATGTATGTTTGAGTGGAGGGAGGGGGGGGGGATAGGATGTCTGGCACCATGGGCGGGGATTACCAGGATAGTTAGGTGGGCCTCCTGACTAGGCTGATCACATGGAACGTTAGATTGAGGAAAGGATGGGACGGCCAAGTATTTCATTCAGGGCTGGACTCTAAGACCAGGGGGATCGCCATCCTGATCAACAAACGGGTGGCATTTGAGGCAGGGAGAATAGTGGTGGACGTGGGGGCCAGGTACACCCTGGTGAGTGGGAAGCTTGAGGGGATGCTGGTGCTACTTGTTAATATATATGAACCAAACAAGGACGATGTGGAATTCATGAGGCGGGTGTTAGGTCAGATCCCGGACTGAGAGTCGCATAAGCTGGTCATGGGGGAGACTTCAATATGGTCATTGACCCAAGGTTGGACCGGTCGAGTTCATGGACAGGGAGGGAGTCCTTCGCAGTAGCGAAGGAACTAAAGGGATTCATGGAGCAGATGCGGGGGGGGGGGGGGGAGGGAGGTAAACCCATGGAGGTTCAGACGGCCAAGAGTGAAGGAGTTTTCTTTTTTCTCTCGTGTGCACAAAGCATGCTCCCGGATCAATTTTTTTTTTCTGAGCAGGGTTCTACGGGCGGGGGTGGTTGATACCGAATATTCGGCGATTGCTCTATTGGACCATGCCCCACATTGGGTGGATTTACGGGTGGGCAAGGAGAGAGGGCAGCGCCCGCAATGGAGGTTGGATGTGGGACTGTTAGCAGATGAGGGGGTGAGCGGGCGGGTGAGGGAGTCCATCCAGAACTATTTGGAAATAAATGACACTGGGGAAGTCTCTGTAGAAGCCAGGTATTTCAAATACAACTAGTATAGGTAAAAGATAGCTGTTTAAGCATAAATGTTGAGCCCCAGTTTTAAATACCCATTTATACAGCATAATTCACTTTTACTGAATTCCGTTGTTCTGGCAAATGCATATTTTCAAAGACAGTGTGACATTAAAACAGCACAGTTGCAAGATAATTTGACACTGCTTGTGCTAATTGCCAAGGCCAAGGGATTGAATACACAGCAACATGAAGGCACCATTGTTCACAATGCAGATAACAGCTAGGTCAGAAAAGCTGATGTTGCACATTGAAGATGGACGGCTTGCCATCAAATCAAATGTGTTTGAGTCTAACCCAAACCAATTAGGATTATATTGGGGTGGGATTAGATGACTTAAGACAGATATGAAAGTGTATAACTGAAAATTTTCCGCCCGCCATTTTAGTGTGTTGTCTGTGGTGTATTGTCTTTGGGTGTGTGTTGAGGAGATGTCTTTGTGCTGTCTTTCTGTTAGTTTAGTCAGTTTTGTCCTTTATAGTCTCCATTTTAGAGATGTCTTTTGGGGGTTCTGTCAGTCTAACAGTCTGTGTCAGTGATGTTAGTCCACTTTTGACTTTGAGTTTGAGTTTAGCTGAAGATTAGCTTTCTCTCTCTCTCCATGTTTCATTGCCAGACTTTGACCTTTTAAAAGTTACTTTCGAGCTGTCTGCCTAAGCAAAGAAAGATAATGTCTGTAATTCTCTGAAAGCTTCGAATTGTCTACGAATTGCCTTTTAAATGACTTTCAAATTGTAATCAAGCGACTACAAATAAAACAATTCTTTTTGGCACCTGAGGAGTTTATACTGCAAATTTCTGCTGAGTTCCAGTATTCGCAAAGTGCTACTGATAACCGAATAGCAGAGATGATATAAATTCCTTCAACTATACACAGTCGAATAATACAAGGAATCGAACTACTTAACCCAGTCTACAAATAGTACAAATCTTACAACTTGTCATATTGCGCCAGGACTTGATTCATCAACTAAGCTTCCCCCAAACTTGGCGTAGTTCGACAGGTTAAGATCCCATAAATTATAAGATTCCTTCAGTCTCGGCAGCAACGGTTTGGGAAGCGCTGAAGGCAGTGGTTCGGGTGGAGTTAATCTTGATATGGGCTCAGAGGGAGAAGGTGGAGCGAGCAGAGATGGATAGGTTGGTTGGGGAAATACTCCAGGTGGACAGGAGATATTCGGAGGCCCCGGACATGGGGTTATTGAAGGAGCGGCAGAGGCTGCGGATGGAGTTTGGGCTGTTATCTACAGGGAAGGCAGTGGAGCAACATGAGGGGGGCGGTATATGAGTATGGTGAGAAGGCCAGTACGATGCTAGCGCATGAGTTGAGGAAAAGGGAGGTGGCCAGGGAGATGGGAAGCGTTGAAGGACAGAGATGGGAACGCGGTCTTGCACCCAGCAGGGGTGAACGGGGTGTTTAAGGAGTTTTATCGCAGGCTATATGAGCCGGAATTCCCAACTGGGGTAGAGGGGATGAGGCAGTTCCTGGGTGAGTTGAAGTTCCCGAAGTTGGAGGAAAGACTGGTGGAGGGGTTGGAAGCCCCAATTGGAATTGAAGAAATAGTGGAGGGGCTGGAGGCCAGTTATTGGGTAAGGCCCCGGGACCGGACGGCTACCCAGTGGAATTTTATCAGAAGTTCTCGGAGATGCTGGGCCTGCTGCTGGTGAGGGCATTTAATGAGGCAAGGGAGCGGGGTGCCCTTCCCCCAACCATGTCACAGGCCTCCATCCTGAAGCGGGAGAAGGACCCAGAGCTATGAGGGTCATATAGGCCAATCTCCCTATTGAATGTGGATGCCAAACTGTTGGCCAGAATATTGGCCTCCGGAGGTGATCGGGGAAGACCAGACGGGGTTTGTAAAGGGCAGGCAACTTACGGCCAATGTCAGAAGGCTCTTAAACGTTATGATGCCCTCAGAGGTGGGCGGGGGGGGGGGGGGCGCGGGTTGATGGAGGTGGTGGTTGCGATGGACACGGAGAAGGCCTTTGATCGGGTGGAGTGGAATTATTTGTGGGAGGTGTTGGGAAGGTTTGGGCAGGGCTTCATTGATTGGGTTCGGCTGCTGTACCAGGCACCAGTAGCAAGCGTACGAACGAATCAGCTGATGTTAGGTTATTTTAAGCTGCACCGAGAGAGGAGGCAATGGTGTTCCCTCTCCCCGCTGTTGTTTGCTGTGGCCATAGAGCCATTGACGATGGCTTTAAAGAGCATCTAGGAATTGGAAAGTGTTGGTTCAGTGGGGGAGAGGAACACAGGGTCCCGCTTTACGCTGACGACCCGCTCCTGTGTATTTCCGACCCGTTAGGGGGATGGGGGAGATTATGTGGATCCTCGGGGAATTCGGCCAGTTTTCAGGGTATAAATCGAATATGGGGAAAAATTAGATGTTCGCGATCCAGACGAGGGGGCCGGAGAGGAGACTGGGAGAGCTGCCGTTTAGAATGGTTGGGGGGTGGGGGGAAGCTTACGTTATTTGGGAATCCAGATGGCACGGGAATGGGAGACATTACATAAGTTAAATCTGACCCGGCTAGTAGAGGACATGAAGGAGGACTTTAGAAGGTGGGACATGCTCCCGCTGTCACTGGCGGGGAGGGTGCACACTGTGAAAATGACCGTTCTCCCGAGATTTCTGTTTGTTTTCCAGTGCCTTCCCTTCTTTATCCCAAAGGCCTTTTTTAAATCGGTAAACAAGGCGATTTCGGGTTTTGTGTGGGCGGATAAAACCCCGCGAGTGAAGAAAGTGTTGCTGGAGCGTAGTCGAGGGAAGGGTGTGTTGGCGCTGCCGAACGTTTGCAACTATTACTGGGTGGCAAATATAGCCATGGTTAGGAAGTGGGTAGTGGGGGGGGATCGGTGTGAGAGTGAGGTAGCATTGTGTAAGGACTCAAGTCTGTTAACGGCACCTCTGCCGTTCTCGGCTGCCCGGTAATCGACAAGCCGGGTGGTGGTGACGGCCCTGATAGTCTAGGGGCACTGGAGGAAGCACATGAGAGTGGAGGGTGCATCGGTCTGGGCCCCGATTTGTAACAACCATCGGTTTGTACCGGGAAGGCTGGATGGGGAGTTCCAGAGGTGGCAGAGAGCAGGGATCGAGAGGATGGGAGCTTCCCCTGTCTGAAGGATATAGAGGAGAAATTTGAATTGCCAGCAGGAAATGGATTCAGGTATCTTCAGGTACGGAATTTTTTGTGAAGGCAGGTTTCAACCTTTCCGCTCCTACCACCACGGGGGATACAGGACAAGGTAGTTTCGAGAACGGGGGTGAGAGAGGGAAAGGTATCGGATATCTGCAAAGAATTCATGGAGTCAGAGGTAACTCAGATAGAGCTATGGGGAGAGATAGAGGCAGATCTGTGGGCGAATGCCTTGAGCAGAGTCAATACGTCCTCACCATGTGCCAGGCTCAGCCTGATACAATTTAAGGTCATTCATTGGGGGCACATTTTATTTTTTAATTTTAGAGTACCCAATTTATTTTTTCCTATTAAGGGGCAATTTAGCGTGGCCAATCCACCTACCCTGCACATCTTTGGGTTGTGGGGGCGAAACCCACGCAAACGCGGGGAGAATGGGCAAACTCCACACAGACAGCGACCCAGAGCCGGGATCGAATCTGGGACCTCGGCGCCGTGAGGCAGCAATGCTAGCCACTGTGCTGCCCCGTTCACTGGGCACACATGACGGTGGCCCGGATGAGCAGATGTTTGGGGGTAGAGAACAGGTCTGCAGGGGGGCCAGCAAATCATATCAATATGTTCTGGGCA
This sequence comes from Scyliorhinus torazame, assembly GCF_047496885.1. NCBI lineage: Eukaryota > Metazoa > Chordata > Chondrichthyes > Carcharhiniformes > Scyliorhinidae > Scyliorhinus > Scyliorhinus torazame. The sequence continues at coordinate 69,514,318 of NC_092711.1, read as the reverse complement.
TGCCCTAAGCTTGGGAGATTCTGGCAGGGTTTTGCAGATGTCATGTCCACGGTACTAAAAACACGGGTGGTGCCGAGTCCAGAGGTGGCGGATTTTGGAGTGTCGGGAGTCCAGGGGGCGAGAGAGACTGATGTCTTGGTCCTCCCTAGCATGGAGGGACTCTAAGCCCCCAAAGTCAGAGATCTGGGTTAGCGACATGGCTGGGTTTCTCAGTCTTGAAATAATCAAGTTTGCCCTAAGAGGGTCAGTGCTAGGATTCGTCCGGAGGTGGCAGCCATTTGTCGACTTCTTCAGAGAAAATTAACTGTCAGCAGAGGCAAAAAAAGGGGAGGGGAGTAGTTAGGCTATTTTCTGTTGAGGGTAGGGGGGACTTGTTAGGGATGGAGATGCTTTATGAATGGATTTGCATTGTTTACTGTTGTTGTCACTTATTATAAAATTACAAAAACCTTAATAAAATGTTTTTTTTTTAAATCAACATCACCAAAATCAGATCATCTGCTCATTGTCACATTGCTGTGTGGCATCTTGCTTTGTAAAAATTGGCTGCTGCATTTCCTACAACAGTGACGACACTTCAGAAGCACTTTGGGACATGCTGTGGTTGTGAAAGGTGCTACAGAAGTGCAAGTTTTAAATTGAAGATTGATGCTTTCTGATCCTTAATTGATTTCAGACATCCCCAGTTTATAGATTTGCTTTGGTTCAGACAAGACTTTAACCAATTAAAGCAAAGGCAGAATTCTGGACAGTAAATTTAAAAACAAGTTTTTTAAAAGAAAAGCTTTACTGAACAACTTGAAGACATTGACGTTTACAACTTCAAGCAGGTGATCAGTCTGTAGAAGTGTAACCCTCCCTGGCTCCTTCTTTGACAGTAATTTCCGTGGAACTTGGCCTTGAGAGTCTTCAGTACTTGGCCAGCAAGGAAAACCTTCGGAACCTCGACTTTTATCCCCAAAGTGACCATTACCTCATGTCTGAGTTGGGCCTGTGGTAATGTGACCATTGGTCAATTGGGCACCAGTTTAATTTAATTGGATCTCCAATTACTGACACCACCTTCTCTCATTACCTCAGACAGGAATACAATCAAACTGTTTCATACTATCCCTTTACCCGATTCTGTACAATTCCTTATTCATACAATTTCAAATGTTGAGGCTAATCAGAGTTGGTAGGTCTCTCTATTGCTGTTACATTTATCCCCATTGCACATTCTTTATATACACAGCAATGAAGCTTTTACATTTTTACAACAAATAAAACTTTTAAAATAAAACAAATAAGACTTTTACTACAACTACTGATTAATTATTGTTTAATTAATTGTAACTCAGTTACGGATCACTGCTTATTTCATCATCTGTGACAGACTGGTAGCTAATTAATACAGTAATTTTCAATTAATACATTTGATTGATACAAGATACACTGGTTCTCTACTGAGTAGTACTACACTCCCTATGCTTCACCCAGTGTCTATGTATTTACATTGTGTATTTATTGTATGTCCGAGGTTTTTTCATGTATCGAATGATCTATCTGGACTGTACGCAGAACAATACTTTTCGCTGTAACTAGGTACATGTGACAATAAATCAAATCCAATGAAAGAGACAGTTTCTTACTCTTCTTCAAAACGAACAGTCTTAAAAATTATTCATTCATGGGAGGTGGGGGTCACTGGCTGGGCCAGCATTTACTGCTCATTCCAATTGCCCTTGAACTGCGTGTCTTGTGAGGCAATTTCAGAGGGCACTTACAAATCAACCACAACATTGCTGTGGATCTGGAGTCACGTGCAGGCCAGACCACGTAAGGAGAGCAGATTTCTTAAAGGGCATGAGTGAATCAAACGGGTTTTTACAACAATCAACAATGTCATCATTAGACATTTAATTTGAGACTTTTATTAAATTTCAATATCTGTCATAGCCAGATTCGATCCCAGAGCATTAACCTGGGTCTCTCGATTACTAGCCCAGTAACAATACCATTACGCCACTGCTGAGCCCACATAGTCTTGGCAGAATATGATGTCTTGTAAATTCTCAATTATAAAGTAATTTTTTTCAAACAAATTCTGGTAGTTCTGCTGTTTCTGGAAACATTTTGGTTGGTGTTTTTTTAAAAAACAAAGATCTAGTCTTTGCAATATAATTACCTAATACACCAATTCATCAATAATCATCAATATTCAGTACAGAATAATCGTTAATTTAATTATTGTTTATTGCTATGAAATCAATACATAGTTAATATAGAAAAAGTTACATGCCTACAGGAAACCACATGTTAGAGATGTAAAAGGGTTTCCTTGACCTTGTTACTAATGACAGTGAATACACTATGAAAATAACAATTTAAAAACTAAATGTGATTACACATGGTACTTACAGCTTCCTACATTACAACAGTGAATACATTTCAAAAGTACTCCATTGGCTTTAAAACACTTTAGGAGGTCCAGGGGATGTGAGAGGTTTTATAGAAAGGTACATTTGTTCTAATTGTCCACAAACTAGGAAATATTACACTTGGTGTCCTCACCAATTTATTGATAAAAATTGAGTCTTAATTTTGTGTAATAACCACAGTGTCGACACCATTTTGAATACTCTGAAACTCCAGACACATCATATGCACAATTATTTGTTGTAAAACACAGCGAGTTGTTGTGATTTGGAATACACTGTCTATAAATGGTGGTCGAGCCTCATTGGACTACCTTCCAAAAGGGAAATTGATGCATTCTGAAAAAGAAAACAAAATAGTCGAACTCTGGGATTAAATGGGTCGCTGTACAAAGAGCTGGCATGGGAAAAATGGGCCAAATAGGCTCCTCTGTGCTCTGGGAGCCTTGTGTAGATGTAAAGGGAGTGGTAACAACCTGGAACCTACTGCCTATGAGCATAGGAGATGCAGAGATGACGGAAGGATTTCAATCGGGAATTGGACAGGTACTGAGAGAAATAAACCTACAGGGATTCGGGGAAAGAACGGGGCAATGGACAGACTGGCTTCCTCCACAGGGAGCCGACATGGTCTCAAAGGGCTGAATGGCCCCATTCCCCACCCTCCAGTTGCTGTGATCTCAGGAGAGAAATTCAGCTGCTCCAGTCACTCCAACTAACTGGAGTCCCTCATCTCTGGTGTCATTCTCGTAAATGTCCTCTACACCGTCTCTAAGAAGTTCACATCTTTCCTAAAGTGTGAGGCCCATATATAGGGTTCCATTCCAGAGGGATAGAATTGAAAAACAAGGAGGAAATGTTCAACTTGTTTAGAGCCAGGGTTAGACTACACTGGGAGCACTGTCAACATTGATGATCTCCATTTAGAAAAAGGAAATAGAGGCACTGGATAAGGAGCAACAAAGATTCATAATATACAGAACTGAGAGCATTTAACACTCAGGAAAGGCTGGGGCTGATTTTTCTGGAAAAGAGAAGACTGATGGGTGACCTGATGGAAATCTTTAAGATTATAAAGGGATTCAATAATCCAATAGGAATTTCAATAGAAACCTCTACCCGCGAGTGGTGAGAATGTGGAACTCACTCCCACAGAGAGTGGTTGAGGTGAACAGCATGAATACATTGTACGTAAAGCTAGATACATACATGAGGGAGAAAGAATAGAAGAAGATGCTGATGGGGGAGATGTAGTGGGGTGGGTGGAGGATCATGTGGAGAATAAAGACTGACACAGACCATGGCTAATCTCAGCCGGTATGGGAATTTAACCTGTGCTGTTGGTGTCACTCAGCACGAACCAGCCAATTGAGCTAACCAATCCCCATGTAAATCTGTAATAATTCCTTAAATATTAGTGATTGCCTGTCTCCCACTATACCATTTAATGTAGTTTCCCAGTGCACCTCAGACAACTTGCCCCTCATAACCTGATAGTTTTCTCCTGTGAGAAGCACCAAGATAAATTAAACAAAACAACCGTGTAACCACCTTAGACCATCTTCATGACAAAGTGGCATGATTTTTGCGGTTCCCAAACAGAATAGAGAATGAAACATCTTATCACCTCCAACAGAATGAACAAAATGCAGTCCTGGATGTAATTGAGACCAGAAACAATAACAGCAGAATCCAATCCCTGTAATCAGTTGTGAACTTGTTGGTGTCTCAGGAAGTGCGATGAATTACAAAATCCGAGATTTGCACATTGAGAGCAGGTGAACGGCCTCTCCCCAGTATGAACTCCCTGGTGTGACTGCAGACGGCATAACCGAGTGAATCGTGCAAATAGACGTGAACGGGTGTGATATAATCGGGATTATGGAGACATGGCTGCAGGATGACCAGGGAAGGGAATTTAATATATTTAGTATTTAGGAAGGACAGACAAAAAGGAAAAGGCAGTGGAGTGACAGTGCTGCTTAAAGAGGAAATTAATGCAATAGTGAGAAAGGGTATTAGCTCCGACAATGTGGAATCTGTATGGATAGAGCTCAGAAACACCAAGGGGAAAATAAATTAGTAAAGAGGCCCCCAAACTGCAGTGGTGATGTTAGGAATAGCATAAAACAGGAAATTAGGCTGATTGTAAAAGTTTCTATAAGTATATGAAGAGAAAAAGATTGGTGAAGACAAATGTAGGTTCCTTACAGCTGGGCAAATACATAATTTGGTTCTGTCTTCACAAATCTTATGCCAGAAATGTTGGGGAACACAGGATTTAGTGAGAGGGAGGAGCTGAAGGAGATTAATATAAGTAGAGAAATTATGTTGGGGAAATTGATGGGATTGAAGGCTGGTAAATCCCCAGGGCTTGATAATCTGCATCCCAAAGTAGTTAAGGAAGTGGCTCTAGAAATAGTGGAGGCATTGGTGGTCATCTTCCAAGATTCTATGGACTCTGAAACAGTTCCTGCAGATTGGAGGGTGACTTATGTAATTCCACTGTTTAAAAAGGGAAATGCGGAGAAAAATTGAGGAATTCTCGATCAGTAAGCCTGACCTCGGCAGTGGGGAAATTCGAGAATCCATTATCAAAGATTTTATAGCAAAGCACTTAGAAACCAGTGGCAGGATCGGACAGAGTCAGCATGGATTTATGAAGGGGAAATCATGCTTGACAAATCTGCTGGAGTTCTTCAACGGTGTAACTGGTAGAGTTGACGAGGGGGAGCCAGTGGATGTGGTATATTTGGACTTTCAGAAGGCGTTTGACAAAGTCCCACATAAGAGATTAGTGTGTAAAATTAAAGAACATGGGATTAGGGGTAGTGTAGTGAGATGGATAGAAAACTGGTTGGCAGACAGGAAAGAAAGTGTCGGAATTAATGGGTCTTTTTCAAATTGGCAGGCAGGACGGGGTACCTCAGGGGTCGGTGCTAGGACCCCAGATATTCACAAGATGTATTAATAATTTTTTTTAAAAATTGAAAGTACCCAATTCTTTTTTTCAAATTAAGGGGCAATTTAGCATGCCCAATTCACCTACCCTGCACATCTTTGGGTTATGGGGGTGAGACACACGCAGACACGGGGAGAACCTGTCTCTACACGGACAGTGACCTGGTGGCAGGATTGAACCCTGGTCCTCGGTGCCGTGAGGCAGCACTGTGCCACCCTATATATTAATGATTTAGATGAGGGAACAAAATGCAATATCTCCAAATTTGCAAATTACACCAAGATGCGTGGGAGAGTTTGCTGTGAGGACGATGCAGAGATCCTTCAGTGTGATTTGGACAAGTTGAGTGAGTGGGCAAATGAATGGCAGATACAGTATAATTTGGAGAAATGCGAGGTTGTCCACTTTGGTAGCAAAAACAAGAAGGCAGACTATTAGCTGAATGGCCATAAATTAGGAGAGGGGAATGTGCTACAAGACCTGGGTGTCCTTGTACACCAGTCAGTGAAGGTAAGCATGCAATTCAGCAGGCGGTAAAGAAGGCAAATGATTTGCTAGCCTTCACTGCGAGCGGATTCGAGTACAGGACCATGGTTATCTTGCTATAATTATACAGGGCCTTGGCGAGGCCAATACCTGGAATATTGAGTGCCGTTTTGGTCTCCTTATCTGATGGAAGGATGTTCTTGCTCTAGAGGGAGTGCAGCGATGGGTGACCACACTGATTCCTGGGATGGTGCTACTGACGTATGAGAGAGTGAATCAGTTAGGATTGTATTCGCTGGAGTTCATTAGAATGGGGGATCTCATAGAAACCTATAATATTCTAACAGGACTTGACAGGGTAGATGCAGGAAAGATTTTCCCGAGGGTGGGAGTGTACAGAACCAGAGGGCGCAGTCTGAGGATACGGGGTAAACAATTTAGGACAGAGATGAGGAGTAATTTCTTCAACCAGAGAGGGGAGAGCCTGTGGAATTTGTTACCACAGGAAATAGTTGAGGCCAATACATTGTATGTTTTCAAGAAGCAGTTAGATATAGCAATTAGGGCGAAGGGGATCAAAGGATATGGAGGGGAAGCAGAATTAAGCTACTGAATTGATGATAAGCCATGATCTGAATGAATGGTGGGGCAGGCGCAAAGGGCCAAATGGCCTCTTCCTGCTCCCATTTTCTATGTTTCTATGTAATCCCTTCCCACACTAAGAGCAGGTGAATGGCTTCTCCCCAGTGTGAATTCGCTGGTGTGTCTGCAGGTTGTATAAACATGTGAATCTCTTCTCACAGAGGGAGCAGGTGAATGGTTTCTCCCCAGTGTGGATTCGCTGATGTCTCAGCAGGCTGGATGAATCAATGAATCCCTTCCCACACTGAGAACAGGTGAATGGTCTCTCTCCAGTGTGAACTCGCTGGTGTGCCTGCAGGTGAGATAACTGAGAGAATCCCTTCCCACACTGCGAGCAGCTGAATGGCCTCTCTCCAGTGTGAACTCGCTGGTGTGCCTGCAGGTTAGATAACCGAGTGAATCCCTTCCCACACTGAGAGCAGGTGAATGGCCTCTCTCCAGTCTGAACTCGCTGGTGTGCCTGCAGGTTGGATGAATTAATGAATCCCTTCCCGCACACAGGGCAGGTGAATGGCCTCTCTCCAGTGTGAACTCGCTGGTGTGTCTGCAGGGTGGATGAATTAATGAATCCCTTCCCACATTCAGAGGTGGTGAATGGCTTCTCCCCAGTGTGAACTCGCTGGTGTGCCTGCAGGTGAGATAACTGAGTGAATCCCTTCCCACACTGCGAGCAGCTGAATGGCCTCTCTCCAGTGTGAACTCGCTGGTGTGCCTGCAGGTTAGATAACCGAGTGAATCCCTTCCCACACTGAGAGCAGGTGAATGGCCTCTCCCCAGTGTGAACCCGCTGGTGTGTCTGCAGACTGGATAACTGTGTGAATCCCTTTCCACACTGAGAGCAGGTGAATGGCCTCTCCCCAGTGTGAACCCGCTGGTGTTTCTGCAGGCTGGATGAATCAATGAATCCCTTCCCACATTCAGAGGTGGTGAATGGCTTCTCCCCAGTGTGAACTCGCTGGTGTGCCTGCAGGTGAGATAACTGAGTGAATCCCTTCCCACACTGAGAGCAGATGAATGGCCTCTCCCCAGTGTGAATTCGCTGATGTCTCAGCAGGGTAGATGAATTAATGAATCCCTTCCCACACGGAGAGCAGGTGAATGGCCTCTCCCCAGTGTGAACCCGCTGGTGTTTCTGCAGGCTGGATGAATCAATGAATCCCTTCCCACATTCAGAGGTGGTGAATGGCTTCTCCCCAGTGTGAACTCGCTGGTGTGCCTGCAGGTGAGATAACTGAGTGAATCCCTTCCCACACTGAGAGCAGATGAATGGCCTCTCCCCAGTATGAATTCGCTGGTGTGCCTGCAGGGCATATAAATGACTGAATCCCTTCCCACACTGAGAGCAGCTGAACGGCCTCTCTCCGGTGTGAATGCGGCGATGAATCTCCAGCTGAGATGGGGCTCTGTATCCCTTCCCACAGTCCCCACATTTCCACGGTTTCTCCATGTTTTGGGTCTCCTTGTGTCTCTCCAGGCTGGACAATCAGTGGAAGCCTCGTCTACAAACAGAACATGTGCACTGTCTCACCTCACTGTGAATGGTGTGATGTTTTTCCAGGCTGTGTGACTGGTTAAAGCTCTTTCCACAGTCAGTTCACTGGGACACTCTCACTGGGGTGTGTGTTGTGTGGGTCTCGGTGCTTTTCCAGTCACATTAATGTTTAAAATCTTTTGAAGCGACAGATCGGACAAACATTTCTCCTTCTCACGATGATATTCAGATCAGAAGGAATCGAGTGAGTTTGGCATATTGAAACGTTGAGATTTCTGTCTATAATTCGCCTCTTCCAATATCCTTTAAAAACAATTTACAAAAGTAATTATTGTTAGTACAGGATAGAAACTCAGGACAGTTCTAGTTCCTATGGAACATTATTTCCCCTCTCGTTCTCCAAAAGCTGTAAATCTCCATCCTACACAATCTCCCTCCATTCTCACTCTGCTGTATCTAATATTCACCCTCTCAATTCTCCAGAAGGTGCTGATTCATGTTGATTGACAGATCCAAGCTCAGCTCACTGCTTCCTGACCAGGACACAGAGATTATAATAGGATCAAGAGTAGGCCATTCGGCCCACCGAGTCTGCTCAACCATTCAATGAGATCCTTGGCCGATCTACCTCAGCACCATTTTCCCACACGATCCCCATATCCCTCAATATCTAGAAACCTGTTAATATTTGTCTTGAACATACCTGACCACTGAGGCTCCACATTCCTCTGGGGTAGCGAATTCCAAAGCTTCACCACATCCACGAGTGAAGAAATCCCTCCTCATCTCAGATTTAACTCTATAAATACCCGAATACCCGGAGGAAACCCACGCAGACAGTGAAATGAGACAGTGAAATCCGGAGAGCAGGATTGGCTTCCTTTTCTTTCCATCTCTGCCACCGCTTTGCATCATCAATAAGACATTGGGACTCAAAGACTAATCCAGTTTGATGGACAAGTTGTCTCCATTCTGAACAATGGGGAACAAGCTCCTCCCACTCATTGAAACATCGCCTCGACAAAGATAACAACCGCGCATGCGCCCTGATGCACATCCAATAAAGATGGCGGCCGTTAACCCGAGTCTAAAATGAGGAGCTGCAGCCTCGCTCGATCCAAACTGTTTTCCGTAACTTTTCCGAGGTTTGCGGCTTACAACAGCTTTACACAACGTTTCCGCCCACTCCCGCGATCTCTCGCTCCCTCCATATTGTCAAACGCCCCTTACCAATTTCACATCTGATGGCATAGCCCTTCTCCTTCGCCATTACCCACACTGCGCATGCTTCAATCACAGCGGGCCCCGCCCCTCATTCACTCCGATTAGTTGGAGGATCAGGCGCTCCCAGTCGTCCTCCAGTCCCGCCCCTCCTCTTCCTATTGGTCCGGTGCTGCCGTCAATCACCCGGGCATTGTGACGGTTACAGATGGTGAGAGCGGCCACAGGCTCAGGCTGACTCGCTGATTGTCCAATAATAACAGTGAGAGTCTCAGTGGGACAATTAGACAATAATACTGGAGATGGGGCCCAGAGGAGAAACAGCAAAGGATTCACTCACTTTGAGAGGAACAAACACAGTGTCTCTCCCCATAATAAGTCAGACTGCAGTGTGTGAGTGAACATATATGAACATATGGCAGCACGGTAGCATTGTGGATAGCACAATTGCTTCACAGCTCCAGGGTCCCAGGTTTGATTCCGGCTTGGGTCACTGTCTGTGCGGAGTCTGCACATCCTCCCAGTGTGTGCGTGGGTTTCCTCCGGGTGCTCGGGTTTCCTCCCACAGTCCAAAGATGTGCAGGTTAGGTGGATTGGCCATGATAAATTGCCCTTAGTGTGCAAAATTGCCCTTAGTGTTGGCTTGGGTTACTGGGTTATGGGGATAGGGTGGAGGTGTTGACCTTGGGTAGGGTGCTCTTTCCAAGAGCCGGTGCAGACTCGATGGGCCAAATGGCCTCCTTCTGCACTGTAAATTCTATGATATCATTGGATTCAATGTAGAATCATAGAATCCCTACAGTGCTGAAGGAGGACATTCGGCCCATCGAATCTGCACCGACCCTGTGAAATATCACCCTATCTGGGCCAATCTCGGGTGGCATGGTAGCACAGTAGGTAGCACTGTTGCTTCCCAGATCCAGGGTCCCAGATAATAACTCTGTCACTGTTATTATTAGACAATAACCTGCCTGTTATTCCAATTCCGATGTGTGTCACTCCGTCGCTGTTATCATTAGACAATAGTAGGAGGACAAGATGCAAGGTAGCAATGATAATATGATGTTTTTGTGTTATAGTCAATGTCACTGGGAGGTGTGTGATAACATGGAAACACCATGACAGAGGCACGTGTGACTGACTCCACCTGATTCAGAGCTGTTCTACCCAAGGTGAAAGCAATGATGACATGGGAAACTCCAGAGATTTCTGGTATCTGAGGGAGATCTGTAGAGGAACTGAAATCATTCTAGTGGTTCTCGATTTGCACAGTCACACAGGAAAAATATATGACAGCTAAAACCAATGTTTCAGTCTTCTCTTTGAGACACATTGTGATTGAAAAGATCAAATGTTAAAACATCATGAGAGGAAATTTGAGACTGTCGCAAAGGGCATCATTGCTACCTCTTGGCACCATGGACCCTGTTTCAATTCTGGCCTTGGGTCACTGTCTGTGTGGAGTTTGCACTTTCTCCCAGTGTCTGCATGGGTTTCCTACCAGCATTCAAAGATTTGCAGCTTAGGTAGATTGGCCATGATCAACTTCCCCTCAGTGTCCAAAAATGTGTGGGTTAGGTGGGGTTACAGGGATAGGATGGGGGATTGTGCCTAGGTATAGTGTAAACTCAATGGGCCGAATGGCCTCCTTTTGCACTGTAGAGATTCTGAGTGAACTGTCGCATTCATCTGATTCACCATAACACTGCCAATTTACACTCTACAAGTGCAACTCCCTTTGAAAGTTACTGTAAATCTGCTTCCAGCAGCCTGTCAGTGTCAATTCCACATTACATCACATCACGGTGTAAAATCAATTCTCCTCACCACCCCCTTGGGTTCTGTTGTCAAATATCTTAAATCTCTGTGTCCTCTGGTTACAAACCCTCCTGCTCTTGGGAAACAGTTTCTCCCCATCGACACTATCACAAATCCTTCCTCATTTTAAACACCTCTATTAAATCTCCCCTTCACCTTCCCTGATCTCAGAGGGGCAATTCCTGTTTCTCCTGCTCTGAGTCACAGGGACACAAAATGTTAACTCTTTTTCTCTCAATACCGATGCTGCCAGAACTGCTGAGTTTTTCCAACATTTACTGTTTTTCACCTTCTTTCTTTCTTTAATCTATTACAACCCCTTCATGAAATTCTACACCTCTATTAAATAGGAACATACAGACACCGAGAGAGAAGGAGAGAGATACAGAGGAAAGGAGAGACAAAACTGAGATTTTAAACGGCAGAAAGATGAGATGGCGAGAGATAAATGCTGAGAAATAGAGGAAACAAGTAACACAGAAAGAATAATATAAAATATAAGGGAGCAGGTGATCAGTTCCCAGCTACAAAGAGCAGAAAGAACTCAGTGACTGATCCACAGACACAGCCGGTGCTGTCCGGGAATGGAGACTCTGAATAGAAATAACCGGCTCATTTGTAAATGTCACCACAATGTGATCTGTGTGACTCTGCCCTGACTCTGTGGACAGATACAGGCCGCCTTGACAGATGTTCTCACCAGATTGTGGTCCCTGGATTTATTTTCTGCTCAGAAGTGAGATGTGTGGTTTGGAACTGGCAGCAGAGAAACAGGAAGTTGTGTTTCCTGAGAATGAAACGCAGGCGTCAGTTTCATGTTATCACCATGAACAGTCTTCCTGTCTGTGAGGGTGAACTCACTCTGACAGTATCAAGAACACCCACACATATTGCTGCCAGTCCCAGCATTACATTCACCTCCATTCCCATTTTAAACATTAAAATATGAGGTTATTTAGATTTTTAACATATTAACTGAACAGGAAGATGGACTGAGGATATCACTGGGAGAAATGAGGGGACATTATCCAAAATTAAATTTTCCTCAATGAGGGTTATTAGAAAATTGGAGATGTAAAGTTAGTCGGGGCCGATCAGAGAGAGAGAGAGAAAGTGAGAGGTAGAGAGAGAAAAGATTCAGTCTCCATAAATGAGATGTTGGAGAGGTTCAGTGTGTTCTGTGCTTCTTCAGAGAGAGAAATTAAGTGAGTTTAGGCGCTCTGTGAAATAGAAAGGTTAAAGGAGTGAGTGTCTGAGAGAAAGATAGAGAGGTAGGAGGTCTGTGGAATGAGTGAGTGTGAGAGCGGAGAGAGGTTAAGTCAGAATCTGAAACAGAACAGAGATGTTCAGTGTGTGAGAGACAGGAGAGCAGGTTCATATACCTGAGGATCACTGAGAATAATCAGAATAAGGAGACAACCCAGAAAGCAGCCAATAGGAATCTTCAGCTGAACACATCACTTATTCTTAAAGGGACATCCGGGGTTCTGACACTGTTCAGCTCCCAGTTAAAGGGGCGGGCACAGCTTTGCCCTTACTCTATTATGTTTCTGATTGTTAAAGGCCCGCAGGGCTGAGGTTTATTTAAAAAGACAGAATGTGGGAAGCACACATAAACAAAACTGGGAATTCTTGGATACACACTGCAGCTCCTTCATTATCTGGGAATCAAACTGTTGTCCAATTATCCCAGCAGTTAACAGCTGCTATTTTAACGCAGACTTCAACCAATCTATGTTAAGTAGGTTTCTATTCAATTATTTCATTGTGATTGTCACACAAACACATTTTCAGTCTGGAAACTTAAACCAGCTGCTTTAAATTCAATCAGGAACATCACAGTTTTACACCAATCTCAGATCTGACAGCACATTTCCAGCATTCACCATTGTTCTTCCTGACTCTGAACACAGTTGTAAAGGAGCTTCTGTTCTAGGAGCTCTGAAACATGGAAGAGAGCGGTTGGGACACATTTCTTACACGCCTCAGGATTAACCCACACGGGGGCTTTGCTGACAGTGAAACGAGATGAGAAAGACCAAAGTGTTGTTTGTCCCTCTCAGCGTGACCCTGAAGGACTGTGTCCAGGCTGAAGTTCTGTTCCTGCCGTATGATCCTTCCACAGATTGTCCTTTCTGAGCTCCAGACAGGTGATGTTAAACACTCAGGTGTGAAAGATCTGCAACAACATTTCAAATAAAGTTGATTTATTTCACATTTATAAACCTCATCAGCAGATTAAGACAGTCAGAGTGAACATTATTCAGTCCTGGACATAATTAACAGCATCAATAATGGTATAATCTAAACCTTGTAGTCGCTTGTGAACTCGCTGATGTGTTAGCAGGTGGGATGAGTGAGTAAACTCCCTTTCCACAGACATTACAGTTGAATAGCCGCTCCCCAGTGTGAACTTGATGATGTTTCAGAAGATAAGATAAATGAGAAAATTCCTTCCCACATATGGAGCAAGTGAATGGCCTCTCTCCACTGTGAACTCTCTGGTGTGTCAGCAGGTTGGATGACTGACTGAATCCCTTCCCACACACAGAGCAGGTGAATGGCCTCTCCCCAGTGTGAACTCGCTGGTGATTCAATAGGTAGGAGGAACGAGTGAATCCCTTCCCACACACTGAGCAGGTGAACGGTCTGCTCACTGTGAACCTGCTGATGTGTCAGAAAGTTGTATGAACGTGTGAATCCCTTCCCACATTCAGAACAGGTGAACGGTCAGTCCCCTGTATGAAGTTACTGGTGTATCAGAAGGTTGGATGAATTAATGAATCCTTTCCCACAATCAGAGCAGGTGAATGGCTTCTCCCCGGTGTGAATTCTCTGGTAGTTCAGTGGGGCATATGGATGGCTGAATCCTTTCCCACACACAGAGCAGGTGAATGGTCTCTCCCCAGTGTGAGCATATTGGCGTGTTGGTAAATCCTTTTTGTTAAAGCTCTTCTCAGTCAGGACAGTTAAAATGTTTGTTATCAGAGTGAACACGTTGATGTGTCTGCAGGTGGGATGACTGAATGAATCCTTTCCCACACACGGAGCAGGTGAACGGTCTCTCCCCAGTGTGACTACGTTGATGTGTCAGCAGATCCTTTTTACATTTAAAACTCTTTTCACAGTTAGGATATGTAAACGGTCTCTTATCAGTATGAACAAGTTGGTGTGTCACAATGTGGGATGATCAAGCAAATCACTTCCCACAAACAGGGCAGGTGAATGGCCTCTCCTCAATGTGAACTCGCTGGTGTGTGTGAAGGTTGTATGAATGGGTGAATCCCTCCCACAAATGGAGCAGGTGAACAGTCTCTCCCCAGTGTGACTGTGCCGATGAACCTCCAGTTGTGATGGTAACTGAAACCCCTCCCACAGTCCGCACATTTCCAGGGTTTCTCCATTGTGAGGGGTCTTTATGTCTCTCCCACTTAAAGCCTTGTCGACACACGCAACAGGAGTATAGTTTTTCCCTGCTGTGAATGGTGTGATTTTCTTTCAGGCTGTGTAACAAGTTCAAGCTCTTTCCAGTCAGTGCAATGAAACACTCTCATTCGAGTGTGTGTTGTGTGTGTCTCGTGCTTTTCCAGTCACACTGATCATTGACATTTTTTTTCCTTAAACGGAAGAGACAAAGAACAAAGAAATGTACAGCACAGGAACAGGCCCTTCGGCCCTCCAAGCCCGTGCCGACCATGCTGCCCGACTAAACTACAATCTTCTACACTTCCTGGGTCCGTATCCTTCTATTCCCATCCTATTCATAGATTTGTCAAGATGCCCCTTAAATGTCCCTATCGTCCCTGCTTCCACTACCTCCTCCGGTAGCGAGTTCCAGGCACCCACTACCCTCTGCGTAAAAAACTTGCCTCGTACATCTACTCTAAACCTTGCCCCTCTCACCTTAAACCTATGCCCCCTAGTAATTGACCCCTCTACCCTGGGGAAACGCCTCTGACTATCCACTCTGTCTATGCCCCTCATAATTTTGTATACCTCTATCAGGTCTCCCCTCAACCTCCTTCGTTCCAGTGAGAACAAACCGAGTTTATTCAATCGCTCCTCATAGCTAATGCCCTCCATACCAGGCAGCATTCTGGTAAATCTCTTCTGCACCCTCTCTAAAGCCTCCACATCCTTCTGGTAGTGTGGCGACCAGAATTGAACACTATACTCCAAGTGTGGCCTAACTAAGGTTCTATACAGCTGCAACATGACTTGCCAATTCTTATACTCAATGCCCCGGCCAATGAAGGCAAGCATGCCGTATGCCTTCTTGACTACCTTCTCCACCTGTGTTGCCCCTTTCAATGACCTGTGGACCTGTACTCCTAGATCTCTTTGACTTTCAATACTCTTGAGGGTTTCACCATTCACTGTATATTCCCTACCTGCATTAGACCTTCCAAAATGCATTACCTCACATTTGTCCGGATTAAACTCCATCTGCCATCTCTCCGCCCAAGTCTCCAGACAATCTAAATCCTGCTGTATCCTCCGACAGTCCTCATCGCTATCCACAATTCCACCAACCTTTGTGTCGTCTGCAAACTTACTAATCAGACCAGTTACATTTTCCTCCAAATCATTTATATATACTACAAACAGCAAAGGTCCCAGCACTGATCCCTGTGGAACACCACTGGTCACAGCCCTCCAATTAGAAAAGCATCCCTCCATTGCTACTCTCTGCCTTCTATGGCCTAGCCAGTTCTGTATCCACCTTGCCAGCTCACCCCTGATCCCGTGTGACTTCACCTTTTGTACTAGTCTACCATGAGGGACCTTGTCAAAGGCCTTACTGAAGTCCATATAGACAACATCTACTGCCCTACCTGCATCAATCATCTTAGTGACCTCCTCGAAAAACTCTATCAAGTTAGTGAGACACGACCTCCCCTTCACAAAACCGTGCTGCCTCTCACTAATATGTCCATTTGCTTCCAAATGGGAGTAGATCCTGTCTCGAAGAATTCTCTCCAGTAATTTCCCTACCACTGAAGTAAGGCTCACCGGCCTGTAGTTCCCGGGATTATCCTTGCTACCCTTCTTAAACAGAGGAACAACATTGGCTATTCTCCAGTCCTCCGGGACATCCCCTGAAGACAGCAAGGATCCAAAGATTTCTGTCAAGGCCTCAGCAATTTCCTCTCCAGCCTCCTTCAGTATTCTGGGGTAGATCCCATCAGGCCCTGGGGACTTATCTACCTTAATATTTTTTAAGACACCCAACACCTCGTCTTTTTGGATCACAATGTGACCCAGGCTATCTACACCCCCTTCTCCAGACTCAACATCTACCAATTCCTTCTCTTTGGTGAATACTGATGCAAATTATTCATTTAGTACCTCGCCCATTTCCTCTGGCTCCACACATAGATTCCCTTGCCTATCCTTCAGTGGGCCAACCCTTTCCCTGGCTACACTCTTGCTTTTTATGTACGTGTAAAAAGCCTTGGGATTTTCCTTAACCCTATTTGCCAATGACTTTTCGTGACCCCTTCTAGCCCTCCTGACTCCTTGCTTAAATTCCTTCCTACTTTCCTTATATTCCACGCAGGCTTCGTCTGTTCCCAGCCTTTTAGCCCTGACAAATACCTCCTTTTTCTTTTTGACGAGGCCTACAATATCACTCGTCATCCAAGGTTCCCGAAAATTGCCGTATTTATCTTTCTTCCTCACAGGAACATGCCGGTCCTGTATTCCTTTCAACTGCCACTTGAAAGCCTCCCACATGTCAGATGTTGATTTGCCCTCAAACATCCGCCCCCAATCTATGTTCTTCAGTTCCCGTCTAATATTGTTATAATTAGCCTTCCCCCAATTTAGCACATTCATCCTCGGACCACTCTTATCCTTGTCCACCAGTACTTTAAAACTTACTGAATTGTGGTCACTGTTACCGAAATGCTCCCCTACTGAAACATCTACCACCTGGCCAGGCTCATTCCCCAATACCAAGTCCAGTACCGCCCCTTCCCTAGTTGGACTGTCTACATATTGTTTTAAGAAGCCCTCCTGGATGCTCCTACAAACTCCGCCCCGTCTAAGCCCCAGGCACTAAGTGAGTCCCAGTCAATATTGGGGAAGTTGAAGTCTCCCATCACCACAACCCTGTTGTTTTTACTCTTTTCCAAAATCTGTCTACCTATCTGCTCCTCTATCTCCCGCTGGCTGTTGGGAGGCCTGTAGTATACCCCCAACATTGTGACTGCACCCTTCTTATTCCTGACAAACATTTCTCCTTCCAGTTTCAAAGCCTGATGATATTCAGCTCCTGATGAATCGAGTGGCTGTCAGATCTCGATGTGATGTTTGGTTTTGAGTTTTCTGTGGCCAATCCTCCACTTCCAATATCCTGTAAAAGTAGTTTGCAAAAGCCATCACTGTCAGTCCAGGATAGAAATTCTGAACAGCGAATTCTAGTTTCTCTGGAACATTTTTTCCTCTCTTGTTCCCCCAAAGCTGTAAATCCCCGTCCCACACACTCTCCCTCCTCCCTGGGCTGAAATCCAAACCCATCTCTTTCCTCCACTGCCAGTTTTCTCCCTCCCTCTCCTCTGCCTGGGTTCAGTTCTCCAGCTCCTGTCTGCAGACTGACAATAAAACCAATGGGTCTTATTGGGGGTTTTGGGTTCTCACCATTGTCCCCGCTCGCGGCGGCTCTCATTCAGCCTCTGGAAGCCGCACTCACTCACTGCGGCTGCGCTCAGCCCGGAGCAGCACCGCGCATGCTCCACACAGAGAGGCGACTTTCGGAGGCGGGACATTCTGACGCCTGCGCGTTCTGACTCCTGTGACGAACATAGGGCGTATTCATCCTCGCCCGGCATTCTGGGTAGCCTTATCCGCCATTATTTCATTACGTTCCTCAGGGTGATATATTGGTTCCGGTACTTTTGATACAATTCGGTGTATGTCCCGAATGGGGAGGCCGCATCGGTGTTTTTCTCTCTGATCGGCCCCTGTTGACGGCTGTTATCTGTTTTGTGGGTGCTATGCCGCAGGGCGCCTGCGCGGCCGCCATCTTTCTCAGGTGCAACAGGGCGCATGCGCGGCCGTCCAGGACCCGGAAGCCGGAAGAGAGAATCTTGTGAATTTCTCTCCTGGACTGAGAGTGAAATTCCTTTGGAAACCCCTTTCGAAAGAGGAGGATTTACTAACGGGAACTTCAAACCAAACATCACATCATCGTCTGACTGAGTTACTCGAATCATCAGGACCTGAATATCATTGGGAGGTAAAATGGTTTGTCTGTTCTGTCCGTGGATAAAGATTTCAGATATCAGAGTGACTGGGAAATTTTTAATGACCATTCCGGGTTAAATTTGAGACTAACTTCCCCAATGTGATCGGTGTAATTAAATAATTTGCTGTTGTACTTGATGCGCGATCAATTGCACAAAGACTCAGATTGGATACAACTGTGGCTTTTTTGCAGTCATGCGTGGCCTCCTACTGCAGCTGGCAAAATGGCAGATCAATGGAGGTCACGCATATTTATACAGCTCCTCGTGGGCGGAGCCAGTCGGCAGTGGCTACCGGCGAACCAGTAGTGCAGGTCCTACCTTACATCCCCTAATACATGTGTACACAGTGGTTCACCACATTCACCCCCTTTAAAATGAGTCCGGCGGGGGTGGTGTGGAACTATATACAACGTTGCAAATTATGTACAGTGTCTTATAATATGAGTGGGAAAGGAAAAAAATGTCCATTTTGACGGTCCGGAGCCGTCAGAGGTTCAGTCGATCCGGTGCTTTGACAATTCGCTGCGAGCGACGTTACGGTGGCGCCGATGTCGGTGCTGGTGCTGGCCAGTAGTCGGATGACCCCGGGAGCGTGCCAAAATCTTCTTCATCCTCTTGTGTGGGCAGGGGGGGGGGATGGGCCTGGGCCTGGGCCTGGTGGGGTTAATGTTGGTAGCGGCGGGAGAGGGGAGGGAGGCGCATGGGCGGGGGAGTGTGCTGGGGTGGAACCTGATGGTGCCAGGTCCCTGAGGGAGACAGTATCTTGGCGGCCGTCGGGGAACTCCACGTAGGCATACTGAGGGTTGGTGTGGAGCAAGTGTACCCTGTCCACCAAGGGGTCCGCCTTGTGGAGTCGGACGTGCCTACGGAGCAGGACCGGTCCTGGAGCTGCAAGCCAAGTCAGGAGCGACACCCCAGATGTGGACTTCCTGGGGAAGGTAAAAACACGTTCATGGGGTGTGTTATTTGTGGCGGTGCATAGTAGTGACCGGATGGAGTGTAGTGCTTCAGGGAGGACCTCCTGCCAACGAGAGGCTGGGATGTTCCTGGACACTAAGGCCAGTTGGACGGCCCTCCAAACCGTCCCATTCTCCCTTTCTACTTGCCCGTTACCCCGGGGGTTGTGGCTGGTCGTCCTGCTGGAGGCGATACCCCTGCTGAGCAGGAACTGACGCAGCTCATCACTCATGAATGAGGATCCCCTATCACTGTGGATGTAGGCGGGGAAACCGAACAGAGCAAAAATGGTGTTGAGGGCCTTGATGACGGTGGCAGACGTTATATCGGGCATGGGATGGTGAAGGGGAATCTGGAGTATTCATCGACTACACTGAGAATGTACGTGTTATGGTAGGTGGAGGGGAGGGGCCCTTTGAAATCCACACTGAGGCGTTCAAAGGGGCGGGAAGGCTTCACCAGGCGCGCACGGTCCAGCCGATAGAAGTGCGCCTTGCACTCCGCACAGACCTGGCATTCCCTGGTTACTGTCCGTACTTCCTCGATGGAGTAGGGCAGATTGCAGGCCTTGACGAGGTGGTACAACCATGTGACCCCCCCCAAGGTGACAAAGGCTGTCATGAAGGGCCCGGAGTTGGTCTAGTTGTGCGCTGGCACATGTACCTCGGGAGAGGGCGTCTGGGGGCTCGTTGAGTTTGCCGGGGTGATACAAAATCTCGTAATTATAGGTGGAGAGCTCGATTCTCCACCGTAAGATTTTATCATTTTTGATCTTGCCCCGCTGCGTGTTGTTGAACTGAAGGCTACCGACCATTGGTCAGTGAGACGAGTGAATCTCCTGCCGGCCAGGTAATGCCTCCAATGGCGCACAGCTTCAACGATAGCTTGGGCCTCCTTTTCGACAGATGAGTGCCGAATTTCATAGGCATGAAGGGTGCAGTAAAAGAATGCCACGGGTCTGTCTACCTGATTTAGAGTGGCGGCAAGGACGACATCTGAAGCGTCGCTTTCTACTTGAAAGCTCAGTGCCTCGTCCACTGCGTGCATCCCGGCCGTGGCTATGTCAGCTTTGATACGGGCGAAGGCATGTTGTGCCTCGGCCGCGAGGGGAAATTGAGTGGACTGTATGAATGGGCGGGCCTTGTCTGCATAGTTTAGGACCCACTGGGTGTAGTAGGAAAAGAGCACCAGGCAGTGTTTGAGTGCCTTGGGGCAGTGGGGGAGGGGGAGCTCCATGAGGGGGCGCATGCGTTCGGGGTCAGGTCCCAGAAGTCCGATTTGGACTACATAGCCAAGGATGGCTAAGCGGGTCGTGCTGAACACACACTTCTCTTTATTATACGTAATGTTGAGAAGAGTGGCAGTGCGGAGGAATTTAGCAAGGTTGGCATCGTGGTCCTGCTGATCATGGCCGCAGATGGTGACATTATCTAAGTACGGAAATGTGGCCCGCAAACCGTACTGGTCGACCATTTGGTCCATCTCCCTTTGGAAGACCGAGACCCTGTTAGTGACGCCGAAAAGAACCCAAAGAAAGTGATAAAGCCGACCGTCCGCCTCAAAGGCAGTATATGTACGGTCCGATTTCAGGATGGGGAGCTGGTGGTAGGCGGATTTCAGGTCAATTGTTGAGACGACCCGGTACTGCGCAATCTGATTGACCATATCAGATATGTGTGGGAGGGGGTACGCGTTGAGCTGCGTGTACCGATTGATGGTCTGGCTGTAGTCCACGACCATTCTGTGTTTCTCCCCAGTTTTTACTACTACCACTTGGGCTCTCCAGGGGCTGTTGCTGGCCTCGATGATGCCTTCCCGAAGCAGCCGCTGGACCTTGGACCTGATGAAGGCCTTGTCCTGAGCGCTGTACCGTCTGCTCCTGGTGGCAACGGGCTTGCAATCCGCAGTTAGATTGGCAAAGTGGGAGGGGGGGTTAACCTTGAGGGTCGCAAGACCGCAAACGGTGAGTGGAGGTAGGGGCCTGCCGAATGTAAAGGTGAGGCTCTGGAGATTGCACTGAAAATCCAGGCCCAGCAATAGTGCAGCGCAGAGATTAGCAAGGACGTAGAGAAGGAAACCGCTGAATTCTACGCCCTGAACAGTGAGAGTGACCATACAGAACTCTCGGATCGGGACGGAGTGGTATCCGGAGGCCATGGAGATCCTTTGATTGGCGGGTTGGACTGCAAGGAAGCAGCGCCTTACTGTATCTGGGTGTATAAAGCTTTCGGTGCTCCCGGAGTCGAGCAGGCAAGTGGTCACGTGGCCGTTGATTTTCACCGTTGTCGAAGCGGTGGCCAGGTTGTGTGGACGAGATTGGTCCAGCGTCATTGAGGTGAGCTGCGGGTGGTCATCAGATGTTTCGGATGGAGAGTGTCAGCGACCCAGATTGTGGGATGTCCGGAGGTCCTGTGGGGAACAAAATAGCGGCGCCTATGCGGCGCACATTACAGGGCGGGACAAGATGGCGGCACCCATGGGATGCACGTTGGTGGTGCTGGGCAAGATGGCGGTGCCCATGGCCGCATGTGGACTGAGGGGGGGAAGATGGCGGCACCGACTGCCCACAAATGGCCCCGGGAGGAGAAGATGGCGGCGCCCATTGTGCATTTGGCAGGGGGAGGGGGCGATAGCGGGCACGAAAGCGGTGACTGCGTGGGCCTGGCACACAGCTGTGAAGTGGCCCTTTTTACTACAGGACTTGCAAGTGGAGGTGCGGGCCTGGCAGAGTTGGCGGGGGGGCTTCTGTTGACCACAGAAGTAGCAGCGGGGACCCCCTGGGTGTGTGGATCGGCATGCGGCTAGGCGGATTGGCTAGGCTGGGCCCCAGTTGGGGGGGTTGTTTGCGGGGTCCAGGAGGGGTAGGACGGTAGGTCGCGTGGTGAGGGGGGTATGCCTAGACATTACGGGATGCGACCGTCATGGAGAGCGCTAACGTTTTCATCTCCGCTAGGTCAAGCGTGGCCCCTTCCAGCAGTCGTTCTCTGATGCGGTCCGACGCAATCCCTGTTACGAAAGTATCGCGCATGAGGAGATTAGCATGTTCAGCGGCCGTAACAGCCTGACAGTCACGGTCCTGGACGAGTGGGATTAGGGCCCGCCAGAAGTCTTCGATGGACGCACCAGGAGTTGAGAGCGAGTGGGGAGTACGTGCCTGGCAAAGAGCGTGTTGGTTTTCTGCGCATAGTGTTCTTTTAGGAGTGCCATCGCTTCCGCGTAACTGAGGCGTCCTGGATCAACGGGAACACGCTGGAGCTCAACCTAGAATACAAGACGTTTATCTTCTGAGCCTCCGTTGGCATCGGGATCACAGCGTTGATGTAAGCCTCAAAACAAGCTAGCCAGTGAGTAAAGTCCTTTCTGGCGTTGGGCGAGTGCAGATCCAGCTGCAGGCGATCTGGTTTGATTTTGATATCCATTTTGTTGAAAACCTGACTGCAATAAATTGATGCGCGATCAATTGCACAAAGACTCAGATTGGGTACAACTGTGGCTTTATTGCAGTCAGATGTGTGGCCTCCTACTGCAGCTGGCAAAATGGCAGATCAATGGAGGACACGCATATTTATACAGCTCCTAGTGGATGGAGCCAGCCGGCAGGGGCTACCGGCGAACCTGTAGTGCAGGTCCTACCTTACATCCCCTAATATAGGTGTACACAGTGGTTCACCACAGTACTCTTACGTATGCAGGTAAATTTTAAAACTACCGCATTAGCATACTTGGCAGCTAAACTGGGCAAACTGCTGACCTTGTTTGCAGTGAGAGTTACTATACCAGATTTTGTTAAAGTTTGTTGTTTCTGTTGCATTTCATTCAGCTCATCGTGGCTACAAAGTAGGTATTCAGCCTAATCTCAATTTCCAGATTGTGGTCTGTAGCTTTTTAAGTTACATCAATTCAAATGTCTGTCTGAATACTTTTTAAATGTTATGAGGGTTTCTGCCATCATTTCAGGCAGCATTGTCCTAATGATTTCCGAGCTTTGACGCTCACAAAGGCAGAAGGTAATATTTGAATTCAATACTTTGCAGACCTAATGGGGCCAATGGCCTCCTTCAGCACCGTAAATTCTATGATCATTGTCGATTATTGTAACGACCCATGAATCTCACCAAGGCAGAAGGTGAAATTTGAACTCGTTGAAAGTTTACTGATGACCATGAAACAATTGCCGATTGTTGCAAAGACCCATCTGGTTCACTCCTGTCCTTCAGTGAAGGAAACCTTCTATCCTTACCTGGTCGGCCTACATGTGATTCCAGATCCAGATCCAGTCAGCCGGTTGACTCTTAATATGCTCTCTGAGATGCACTCAGTTCAAGGGCAATTAGGGCTGGGCAGTGAATGCTGGCCCAGCCGGCGACACCCACATCCCGTGAATGAACAGAAAAGAAAATCTGCCATCCTTACCTGATCTGCCCGACACTATTCCAAACCACAGCAACGTGGTCGACTCTTTTAATGCCCTCCGAGATGGCCGAGCAAGCCACTCGGTTTAAGGAACATTAGGGATGGGCAATAAATGTTGGCCCAGCCAGTGACTCCCACAAATGAATCAAATCAAATCCTGGAGACTCCATTCAGTCAATCCAGGAGAGCGAAAACAGCGCGGGAGCAGAGAGAGCCGGGACAGCGAAAACAGCGCCGGAAGAGAGAGCCGGGAGATTTAAAAAGTGTGGGAGGAGAGAGCCGGGACAGTGCTGGGAGAGGTGAGTGCACAAAAGGTGTGGTAGGAGTGCCTTTAGTCACGGAGTGCTGATTGGAACAGAGTGCATCTGAGTTTAGGTGAGTGACTGAGTGCTGATTGGAACAGAGTGCATCTGAGTTTAGGTGAGTGACTGAGTGCTGATTGGAACAGAGTGCATCTGAGTTTAGGTGAGTGACTGAGTGCTGATTGGAACAGAGTGCACCTGAGTTTAGGTGAGTGACTGAGTTCGGGTGAGTGGCGAGAGAGGGCTGTGTTTAGGTTGGTGTTCTTGTTTATCCTTGAGGTTCTATAAAGAAAATTTAAAAAATATATATTTAAATTAATTAACTAGTTGAATGTGGCTGGACAGGTGATGTGCTGTTGCTGTATGATGATGGAACTGGTGGATCCCATTGAGACCGTCAGTGACCATGACGAATGTGATATAAAATAGTTACTTTAGAGTTACTAGTTAATGTAATGTAGAAATAAGCCACTTTGATTCTTGCAGTTAGGGACAAAGGAATTTGAGACCGCATGGAAAAAGCAGGAAGAGGTGTGTCTATGAGAGTGATGCTTCATTGATAGGGGCCAGAGAAAGGGATTGGAAGTGAGCCAATCAGAATAGATCGAACAGGTCAGGAGGGACCTAGGCTGACCTATGTCCGTCGAGTATGTGAAACTTGATACCATTTGAACTGATTTTGCAGAGATCCCTTTGTCTTTTAGTCAGTCGTTTTCTGGAGTGTAAGAGGCTGGATGTCCTGTTACATTTCTGTAAGATGATTCAAGCTTGCAAGCTAAATAAATAACTTCTGTGTACGTGCGAATCCGTCTCAACTTTTATTGAGGCCAGACTGACAGGGAAAGAAATTTGGAGATCAACATTTGGTGCCGAAAACCGGGATTTCTCTGGGCGATCCTGATCCAACTGCGAAATCAGAATTAGACTGATTATGAACAGGAGGACGGGAACAAAGGGCCCTCAATGTAGAAATGGAAAACGACCAGCATTGATTGTTCCCCTCTTCTTATCGTCTGATTAGTCTGGTCACTCGCGGTTGGCACAGAAAGACCGCCTCGACGAAATCACAGGTCAGTCTGGGGATTAGCACTTTAATTGATGGGATTTCATATTGTTGTTTCGGCTTGGGTTAGGGTTTTGGGCTGATGGGACTTTAAATAATGAAGGTTCAGTCTATTATCAGGGTTCAGAGGCTGATGGGACTTTAAATAATAAAGGTTCAGTCTATTATCAGGGTTCAGAGGCTGATGTGACTTAAATAATAAAGGTTCAGTCTATTATCAGGGTTCAGAGGCTGATGTGACTTAAATAATAAAGGTTCAGTCTATTATCAGGGTTCAGAGGCTGATGTGACTTAAATAATAAAGGTTCAGTCCAGTATAACTTTTTAAATCTGAAGATGGTTCAACTCTATGTGTGAGTGTTTTAAATATATAGTTGATTAAGCTAAAATTGTCTCCTTGGACTGTAAAGTTCCGAGGTCTAGTTGAGATTGTGAGGTTGAAGCAGAAGTCTCTCAAAGGGTTAACAGCAGCAGGCGGAGTTGAAAACAGACAGTGCTTCTCACTCAGGCCTTGAGATAACAGCACCAGTCTGCAGTGTAATCGGATACCTTTCCTTTGAGTCAGTGAACACCAGCAAAGTTACGTTTTGAATTAATTAAAGGAAACCAGTGGGTTTCTCCACCTCTTTGATAAAAGTTATTATTTTCGAAAGCAATTGATTGAAATTGCCAGAATCTTAAATTTTACTTACTTGAAATAAGGTTTATCTCATTTTATCTGGAGATTAATAGAAACTTAAAGAAGATCATGGACACCATTTTAAAAAGTGTCAATCTGGAGATGATAATTGATTTTGCTAATACTTATGATAGTTGATTTTGCTAATACTTATGTGTATGTAACAGAAAAGAAACTTGTTAAAAGAAAAATTGTTAAGATAAAGAAATAATTAAGTTGTAAATGTTATACAAGTTTGTGTTAAGCAAATTGTAAATTTAGTTCTGAGTTGAGATCAGAGCTAAGCTTGCAAGTTGCAGTAATTCAATTTGAATTTTCAAACATTTTTAAGTTTAAAAAAAAAAGAGAGCAAATAGAGAAAAGAAGGACACAGATCTTGAATGCGTTGAATAGCACATTTCAAAGGCCCATAAATCTTTCTGTTATCTTAGACCTAAAACCTAGGAAGATTGACGAGCCATAGGAATGTCTGGGGCGTTTTAATGAAATCTACCGGGGGCAGTCAGGCGATTTGCTGTATCAAAATGGTCAGAATTCCCCTCAATACTGTGCTATGTTAATGCATTGCCTACCACCTTCTGTGGTTACTGCTGTGAAATGTAATAACATGAATTGGACAGAGAACGACCCTTCCCAGATGGCAAGGGCAGTCAGATTTTACTGGAAGGAGGGTGTAGGCCAAGAAGGAGGCTCAGTTACAAAGGTTAAGACTGAGTATGTAATGAAAAAGGATGATCTGCGATCCCAACAAGCGGCAGAAATGGTAGTTTACCAGCAGGAGCTCCAATATAGTGACTTTGGGTGGGTGGATCAGCGAAGAGGAGGATGAGACAACAGTGCTATATTTCTATCACCCCCCAGTGGTGGACGTTAGACATTGAACAGTCACTCCATCACGTTACCCTGGCCTATGACAGAACTGGACGAAACAGGGAGTTGGAGGACAAATACCGGCCATTACTTGAGACCGAATGGCCAGTCAAGGTTACAGCCACAGTCACGGGAAAAGAAGGCACAGCCGATTTTGTTACAATATCACCACATTTATGGCCACAGTCAGCTTCGGTAAGCCCTCATATTACACGTCAGGTCCATGACCAGTACCATGCCAGGGATATTGGGCAAATGGTCAGCATCTTACCGCAGCTCGTCAGAATAGGTATGAGATATACCTTTTGAACAATCCACGTCTGACATTTAAACACTGTACCACTATCAATCCAGCCTGTTTTCTTAGTGGTCCCCCTGTCCATGAAGACGCACCTGGCCACGACTGTTTAGCCTTGATTCAGGAAACTACCACAATAAGGGGCGATTTGAGTGACATTTCGTCAGAACAACCTGACATGATTATGTGTGGTCAAATATCCCACCGGGGTTTAGTTAATGACCTACTGCAGGCCCTCCTTCTGCCAGCGCAGATTTCCGTTATTAAATGCGCTGCCCACACGAATGGTACAACCCCAGTTGACGTTGGTAATGAACGAGCAGATTGTGCAGCGCGCACAGCCGCACAAATTCAGCAAGTGATGGTGCCTAAAATGTTAAGTCAGACTAAACGATCTACTATGAATGTGTCTGCTTCTGACAA
The DNA here is from genome assembly GCF_047496885.1 of Scyliorhinus torazame. NCBI lineage: Eukaryota > Metazoa > Chordata > Chondrichthyes > Carcharhiniformes > Scyliorhinidae > Scyliorhinus > Scyliorhinus torazame. The sequence goes on along the minus strand of NC_092711.1, from coordinate 69,487,025 downwards.
GCCAATGCCAGACGTCATAAGGTTACAGGAGGACGCTCCTGAGAGTGATAAACAAATGTGGAAACGGTTAGGTTGTACATATGATTCTGTTTCCTCTTTATGGACCACGCCTGCACATCAGACTTGTATGTCTGATGTACTGGCTTTATGGGTCATCGAATGTGTACACTTTGCAACTCATTGTGGGGCTCGAGGGACTAGTGATTTGTTGCTGGACACTTGGTGGCACCCTAAAATGCAGGGGTTGGCCCAAAGTATCAGTAATCGGTGTTTGATTTGTCAGCAATATAACACCGGAAAAGGTATCCCTTGTGGGAAGGGGCAAACCCCGTTGCCCAGTGGTCCCTTTGAGACGCTCCAAATGGATTACATTGAGTTAGAAAGGTGTCAATGTTATAAATATGTTTTGGTCATTGTGGATGAGTTCAGCAGATGGGTTGAGGCGTATCCGAATATCTATAGTAAAGCTGTTACTGTGGTTAAAGTCTTGATGAGGGAAATCATTCCCCGGTACGGTATACCAGCTCAGTTAAGTTCTGATAATGGGCCTCATTTTATTGGACAAATTAACAAGGAGTTTTGCTCCCAGTTGGGCATACGCCAGCAGTTACACTGTGCTTACAGACCGCAGGCAGCCGGGGTGGTTGAGAGACACAATCAGACCCTCAAAACTAAATTGGCTAAATTAAGAGCAGACACGGGACTGACATGGCTTAAGTTGCTCCCCGTTGCCCTCTTCCAGCTGCGGGTTACACCTGCGGGACCAGCCCGGCTCTCTCCCGCCGAGATTCTTTATGGCAGGCCTCTTAGAATTCCTTGGAGCCTGCAGGTTCCCAGACGGGTTCAGTTTCATCAGATGACTGAAGAAATGACCACCTATGTTCTAGCCTTTACGCAAGTGCTCAAGGAACTCCATGGCCCAGTCCGTGCGGCTCACCAGCCATTGCCCCAGTACCTAGCTCACTTTCAGTCCAGCCCGGTAGTTATGTAATGGTCAAAAATTGGACTAGGAAGGGGTCGGAGCCGCGATGGGACGGGCCCTTCCAAGTTCTCCTTACCACCCCCACAGCAGTTAAAGTGGAGGGGCGAAGTGCTTGGGTCCACCTACATCACTGTAAATTGAGTCCATCTCCACTACTGTAAAGGGTCGGATACTAACCTGCCTCCCTTCTCCAGTGCTATTTTACAGGTGTGGAGCATGATGGAGTGGCTACGCATCGTCTGTCTGATATTTGGCCTCACTTCGCTTGGCGTGTTATTGGCGATGGACATGGAAAAGGGGAATATTATGTATCTGTGTAGCCCCAACCAATCTACAAGGATACATCACCTATGCAAAGGTGATGTTCTTCACTGCCCCCATATACGAGGACATGGTATCGACTCATGGAAGGTCATCAAAGTTAAGGAGAATGCGGGAGTCATGAAGCAGCTGCACCGGCCCCGGTGATGGGAAGGGAACATTATATGGACATTGCCTTGTTTTTGGAATACATGTAAATTTGATTTTGGATGTGTTAAAAGTGGTACAATAAATGTAACATCAGGCTGTCAGAAGAGCGTAGGAAGAGACCATGAGAAAGAGAAAGGGACTAGAGAGAGGACGGGGCGTGTGAGAAGGGAAGTACAGCTAGAACGTAGGTTACCGGGAGATGCACTTAAGTTAATTAAAGGCCAAACTGAGGAAAACCCGGGTAGTATGAATCTCTTCTACCAGATTTACCACCGTCTGTATGGCCAGGGACGGGTTGTCTGCTACCCAAACCCCGCAGCGGTGTCTAGGTTATTTTCTGTTTCACCGCTTTGGGGCACTCCCCAAACGGTGGTTCATTGTCAGTGTTCCGAGCCATTGCCCCAGCAAGTCACTCTTCCTTACGATCCGGATTCAGCACCACCGGCTATTTGCCTTCCCCTTCCTCGGGATAATCCCCACTCACAGTACGATAGGCTGCGACGGTGGAGGGCGTACATACCTAGCCACTTCACTCCCAATAGGGATTCCCGGTCGTACGAGAATTGCTTCAGCAGTGAAGGATATGGCTGTTTGCTGGTAGAGGTGGACACAAATATAACATGTCTGTTTCCCACCTGTACGGACAGGAGGTGCCATATCACCCAGGCGTCTGGCCAATGCGTTTGTTACAACATCACTTGCGTTCCATTGAACGCTGGCCTCCAGCTCCTTTGTGGCTGGGCGAATGTCTCTCATATCACTGTTGGGAATAGGGCTTTCTGCATTGCTGGGCGGCCCGAATGGGCATTTCAAAATTGGATAAACTGGGCTACTGGGAGGTCCTTACGCAACCGATATGCTGATTGTGATGCTAGTCTCCACACGGAACAAGGATACTACTTTTTATTTAATGGTACGGCGACCAACGTTTTTTCACCCCATTTCCCCGCCGAATTGCTATAGGGACTCTAGTCCCTACCACAGTCCCCTGCCCTTCGGCGTGGAACCTGCATAATCAGTTAGCACGCCGGGCAGTCTCTGCTGAATTTTGCGAGAACTGGAAAAAACCTCAGGTTCTTGCACCCAACCGGGGCCACTCAGCCGGGTGGGGCATTCTGAGCGTATTGACACTGGGAGGTGTGGGGGGTTCCTTGGCTGTTAGTGATCGGAATTATTTTATTTGCGGCCTTACCATCTTGGGAAATGAAACCTTGGGAGCCCTCGGGGCAATAACCAAGGAGTTGCCTCAGCTACGGTTGTTTGCAATGCAGAACCGGTATGCTCTTGACTATCTTCTGGCCCGTGAGGGTGGGGTATGCGCCGTAGTACAGGGCAAGTGGATCATGGGTGTTCAGGACTTGACCGCTAACATTACTAAATTTATGGATCGCATACGGGATCACTTGGACGGGATGCAGGATCCTGACTCTTGGGGTAACTGGGGATCTGGAGGATGGAAGGACTGGTTGATAAATATGGCCATGTATCTAGTGGTAGCTATCGGCTGCATCTTTGTGGGCCTGGCCATCCTTAAATGTGTGATGGGTAGAATGCGGGGTGCACTAGATCAGATCACCGCCCCAATCACCGAGAAAAAAAATTTAACTGTTAAAATCCATGAGGGTGAGGCAGATGAAGGGGGGCTAAGACAGGAATTGGAAATGCAGCGACGGATCTTTTTAGATGAGGAACCGTAGCTATAGATTGGATAGTTCGGTTATCATGGAATGATAAAAGGAGGGAATGGCGAATGTGATATAAAATAGTTACTTTAGAGTTACTAGTTAATGTAATGTAGAAATAAGCCACTTTGATTCTTGCAGTTAGGGACAAAGGAATTTGAGACCGCATGGAAAAAGCAGGAAGAGGTGTGTCTATGAGAGTGATGCTTCATTGATAGGGGCCAGAGAAAGGGATTGGAAGTGAGCCAATCAGAATAGATCGAACAGGTCAGGAGGGACCTAGGCTGACCTATGTCCGTCGAGTATGTGAAACTTGATACCATTTGAACTGATTTTGCAGAGATCCCTTTGTCTTTTAGTCAGTCGTTTTCTGGAGTGTAAGAGGCTGGATGTCCTGTTACATTTCTGTAAGATGATTCAAGCTTGCAAGCTAAATAAATAACTTCTGTTTACGTGCGAATCTGTCTCAACTTTTATTGAGGCCAGACTGACAGGGAAAGAAATTTGGAGATCAACAACCACATCTGCAGCAAGTGTTGGCTGCTCGAGGAATTTTGGCTCAGAATTGATGAGCTGGAGACCGAGCTGCACACACTGCGGCACATCAGGGAGGGGGAACATTACCTGGATGCTTTGTTTCAGGAGGCAGTCACACCCGGTAGAATAAGTACTGTTAATTCGGACAGTGGTCAGGGACAGAGTGGTGTGACTGCAAGGGAGGCAGGTAGGGGGATCCTGAGTTTAGGAGTTGAGGAGCCTCAGCCCTTGACCTTGTCCAACAGGTATGAGGTGCTTGCTCCCTGTGTGGATGAGGAAGAGGGCTGTAGGGAGGATGCGTTGACTGACCACTGCACCGTGGTACAGGAAGCCATTCAAGAGGGGGGAGCAAAAAGACAAGTGGTAGTTGTAGGGGATTCTATAATTAGGGGGATTGATGGCATCCTTTGTAAGCCAGATCGAGAGTCCCGCATGGTATGTTGCCTGCCCGGTGCCAGGGTGAGGGACATCTCTGATCGGCTTGAAAGGATTTTGGAGAGGGAGGTGGAGGATCCAGTTGTTGTGGTCCACGTTGGGAGTAACAACATAGGTAAGACTAGGAAAGAGGACCTGTTTGGGGATTATCAAACACTAGGGACTACATTAAAGAGCAGGTCCTCCAGGGTTATAATCTCTGGATTACTACCCGTGCCACGTGCCAATTGGCATAGGTTGAGAAAATTAGAGAAGTTAACACGTGGCTAAAGGAGTGGTGCGGGAAAGAGGGATTCCATTTCATGGGGCATTGGCATCAGTACTGGGGCAGGAGGGACCAGTACCGTTGGGACAGTCTTCACCTGAACCATTCTGGGACCAGTGTTCTAGTGAATAGGATAAATAGGTTGGTCACAAGGACTTTAAACTAGCAAGTTGGGGGGAAGGGAAGTGTAAAGCTATGAACAGTATAATGGTTAATGGAGATCAAGGCAGCAGGTTACGTGACAGGTTATTATGTAGAGATATGGGTTCAAAGACAAGGAAAATTAGGAGAAAGGGTAAGAGGAAAAATAAATTGCGAAAAGTTACTGATCAAGGTGTTAGGATTCATAACAAAGACATAAAAAACAGCATAAGTGTACTTTACCTGAATGCTGGTAGTATACGAAATAAGGTAAATGAGTTGATGGCGCAAATCATCGTGAATGACTATGATTTAGTGGCCATTACTGAAACATGGTTAAAAGATGGTCACGACTGGGAGTTAAATATCCAAGGGTATCAGACTATACGAAAGGATAGAATGGACGGTAAGGGCGGTGGTGTAGCTTTGTTGTTTAAGGATGGCATCCGGGCAATAGTAAGGGATGATATTGGTGCTATGGAGGACAAGGTTGAATCAATTTGGGTGGAAATCAGGAATAGTAAGGCGAAAAGGTCACTGATAGGAGTAGTCTATAGGCCACCAACAGGATGGTAGGGCAGGCAATAAGCAAAGAAATAACGGATGCATGTAGAAATGGTACAGCGGTTATCATGGGAGATTTTAATCTGCATATCGATTGGTTTAACCAGGTTGGTAAAGGCAGCCTTGAGGAGGAGTTTATAGAATGTGCCCAGGATAATTTCCTGGAACAGTATGTAATGGAACCTACAAGGGAACAAGCGGTCCTAGATCTGGTCCTGTGTAATGAGGCAGGATTGATTAATTATCTCATAGTTCGGGATCCTCTTGGAAGGAGTGACCACAATATGGTGGAATTTAAAATACAGTTGGAGGATGACAAGGTAAAATCAAACACTAGTGTTTTGTGCTTAAACAAAGGCGATTACATTGGGATGAGAGAAGAACTAGCTAAGGTAGACTGGGAGCAAAGACTTCATGGTGAAGCAGTTGAGGAACAGTGGAGAACCTTCCGAGCGATCTTTCACAGTGTTCAGAAAAGGTTCATCCCGACAAAAAAGAAAGACGGTAGAAAGGGGAAAAATCGACCGTGGATATCTAAGGAGATGAGGGAGAGTATCAAATTGAAGGAAAAAACATACAAAGTGGCAAACATTAGTGGGAGACTAGAGGACTGGGAAGTCTTTAGGGGACAACAGAAAGCTACTAAAAAAGCCATAAAGAAGAGTAAGGTAGACTATGAAAGTAAACTGGCTCAGAACATAAAAGCAGATAGTAAAAGCTTCTACACATATATAAGACAAAAAAGAGTGGCTAAGGTAAATATTGGTCCTTTGGAAGATGAGAAGGGAGATTTAATAATAGGAGATGGGGAAATGGCTGAGGAGTTGAACAGGTTTTTTCACAGTGGAGGACACAAATAACATGTCAGTGACTGATGGAAATAAGGATATGATAGGTGAGGCCCTTGAGATGATTGTAATCACTAAGGAGGCAGTATTGGGCAAGCTAATGGGGCTAAAGGTAGACAAGTCTCCTGGCCCTGATGGGATGCATCCCAGAGTGTTAAAAGAGATGGCTAGGGAAATTGTAAACGCACTAGTGATAATTTATCAAAATTCACTAGACTCTGGGGTTGTCCCAGAGGATTTGAAAGTAGCAAACGTGACACCACTGTTTAAAAAAGGAGGTCGGCAGAAAGCGGGTAATTATAGGCCGGTAAGCTTAACTTCGGTTGTAGGGAAAATGCTGGAATCTATCATTAAGGGGGAAATAGTGGGGCACCTGGAGGGAAATTGTCCCATTGGGCAGACGCAGCATGGGTTCACAAAGGGTAGGTCGTGTCTGACTAATTTGGTAGAGTTTTTTGAGGACGTTACCAGTGCAGTAGATAACGGGGAGCCAATGGATGTGGTATATCTGGCTTTCCAGAAAGCTTTTGACAAGGTGCCACACAAAAGGGTGCTGCATAAACTAAAGATGCATGGCATTGAGGGTAAAGTGGTAGCATGGGTAGAGGATTGGTTAACTAACAGAAAGCAGAGAGTGGGGATAAATGGGTGTTTCTCTGGTTGGCAACCTGTAACTAGTGGGGTCCCTCAAGGATCAGTGTTGGGCCCGCAGTTGTTCACAATTTACATAGACGATTTGGAGTTGGGGACCAAGTGCAATGTGTCAAAGTTTGCAGACGACACTAAGATGAGTGGTAAAGCAAAAAGGGCAGAGGATACCAGAAGTCTGCAGAATGATTTGGATAGGTTAGGTGAATGGGCTAGGGTCTGGCAGATGTAATTCAATGTTGCCAAGTGTGAGGCTATCCATTTTGGGAGGAATAACAGCAGAATGGATTATTATTTAAACGGTAAGATGTTAAAACATGCTGCTGTGCAGAGGGACCTGGGTGTGCTGGTGCACGAGTCGCAAAAAGTTGGTGTGCAGGTGCAACAGGTGATTAAGAAGGCTAATCGAGTTTTGTCTTTCATTGCTAGAGGGATGGAGTTCAAGACTAGTGAGGTTATGCTGCAATTGTATAGGGTGTTGGTGAGGCCGCATCTGGAGTATTGTGTTCAGTTTTGGTCTCCTTACCTGAGAAAGGACATATTGGCACTGGAGGGAGTGCAGAGGAGAGTCACTAGGTTGATCCCAGAGTTGAGGGGATTAGATTATGACGAGAGGTTGAGTAGACTGGGACTGTACTCATTGGAGTTTAGAAGGATGCGGGGGGATCTTATTGAGACATATAAAACTATGAAGGGAATAGATAGGATAGATGCGGGCAGGTTGTTTCCACTGGTCGGGGAAAGCAGAACTAGGGGGCATAGCCTCAAAATAAGGGGAGGTAGATTTAGGACGGAGTGTAGGAGGAGCTTCTTCATCCAAAGGGTTGTGAATCTATGGAATTCCTTGCTCAGTGAAGCAGTTGAGGCTCCTTCTTTAAACGTTTTTAAGAAAAAGATAGATGCCTTTCTAAAGAATAACGGGATTCGGGGATATGGTGTACGGGCCGGAGAGTGGGGCTGAGTCCACAAAGATCAGACATGATCTCATTAAATGGCGGAGCAGGCTCGAGGGGCCAGATGAACTCCTGTTCCTATTTCTTATGTTCTTATGTAGTTGGCATCCGGTCCAGGCTGGCAGCGCATGTGCCTGCGGCACCTTGTCCTCTGTAAAGATGGCGGCCGGTAACCCGGGCCTGTCACCGCTCAGCTCTCTCTCTATTCGGTGCTGTTTAAGACGGGACCATTAACATTTTCCTCGGGAGTTGAAGCCTCCACGGGGTATTTATGAAGCCTCCCGGCTCACTCCGCAGCTTCTATCGCTCCCCGGCCACCCACCGGCTCCAATCCTGAAAGTCGCTCAATTGTTTATATCCCGCCCCTCGCACCGTCAGCGACAACCTGAACAGCGCATGCGCCGGGCACAGCCGGACTCTGTGCATGTGCGAGGACCATCTGTAATGTAGATAGAGCACATTCTCAGCTGCTATGCATGATGAGTAATACCCCAGCCATTGAAATCGATATTGCAGATAGAAACTATGCTTTGCCAACCGATTACGATTGGTACCATTTGGCCAAGGTAAGAAATTTATTACATAAATTAATAAAGCAACTAAATAGTACAGGCCGTCCACCACAGGTCTGTCCTGGGTGTGATTGACAACAGACCAAACATGATCAGGGAGTTGTTAACGTGTTGGGGTCTGAGCAGGTTCAGGTGAACAGTGATTTTTGTCTCCCTGGACAGAACAGTTAAACTGCCCCTCGTCAATAACAATGTGCTGAAATCGGATCAAATGGTTTGGGACTTTTAAAGTTGGAGTGTTAACCAGTGGGAAAACTGAGGAAATCTCTTTGCACACGTGAAATGTATGAGTGAAATCCGTCTGAACTGCTCTTGAACTGCACATTCGATTAACTAATGACTAACTCCTATTTATTCTTATCCAGTGGAAACATTTTCCACTTGTCTATCATATCAAACCTTTTCATAATCTTACAGGATCAGGTCATCCTTCATTCCCTTTTCCAGTCCAAAAGGTTTTTTTTGTAATTTTCTTGAAATGAAAATTGAAAATCGCTTATTGTCACGAGTAGGCTTCAATGAAGTAACTGTGAAAAGCCCCTAGTCGCCACATTCCGGCGCCTGTTCGGGGAGGCTGGTACGGGAATTGAACCGTGCTGCTGGCCTGCCTTGGTCTGCTTTAAAAGCCAGCGATTTAGCCCAGTGAGCTAAACCAGCCCCTTTGAACATTTCTCTTCAGCGGATATAAAAATATTGAAAATGGGATAAAGGTTGTTTGGCTGACGGTCAATCACTGTCCTGCTAGCTCTCTGGAGCAATCCAGTCAGTGCCATTCTCCTGCTCTATCCCTGTATCCTCGTAGGTTTATTTCCCTCAGACGTCTATCCAATTTCCTTTTGAAATCAAATCACTCATTGTAACTATTTTCAAACTCCCTCATAGGCAGCAAGTTTCAGATCATTGCCGCTCGCTGTGTAAAAACATATCTCATATCACCTCATATCTCCTGTACCTTTTACATACAAACTAGGAACAGGCCACTCGGCCCCTCGAGCCTGCTCAGCATTCAATAAGATTGCGGCTGATCTCATTCTAACCTCAACTCCACATTCCTGCCTACCCCTGATGACCTTTCACCCCCTTGCTCATCAAGAATCTATCCCGCTCTGCTTAAAAATATTCAAGGACTCTGCTTCTACTGCCTTTTAAGGACGTGAGTTCCAAAGTCTTACAACCCTCAAGAGAATAAAAAATCCTTATCTCCATCTGAAATGGGCGACCCCTTATTTTGCAACAGTGACGCCTCGTTCTCGATTCTCCCACAAGAGGAAACATCCTCTCCACATCCACCCTGTCAAAACCCCTCAGGATCTTATATAGTTCAATCCAGGTTTTACCCCAAACTTTAAATCTGTGTCCCGGCTGCTTGTACGATCAGTGAATGGAAACAGAGTTTCTTTGTCCACCTGATGGAAATCTGGCATAATGTTGTGGCCCTCGATCAAATCTCCCCTCAACCTCCTTTGCTGGAACCATTCTGGTAAATCGCCTCTGCACCTTCTCAAGAACCTTCAGATCCTTCCTGAAGAGTGGTGACCAGAGCTTTATAAAGATTCATAGAATAGAATTAGAACCATAGAGTTCCTACAGTGCAGAAGGAGGCCATTCGCCCCATCAAGTCTGCAACGATTCTCTGAAAGGGCACCTTGCCTAGGCCCACACCCCTACCCTATCCCTGTAACCCCATAGCCCCACCTAACCTGCACATCCCTGGACACTAAGCGGCAATTTATCAAGGCCAATCCACCTAACTTGCCCGTCTTTGGACTGTGGGAGGAAACCCACGCAGACTGGGAGAAAGTGCAAACTCCACACAGCCAGTCACCATGGCCGGAATTGAACCCAGGTCCCTGGAGCTGTGAGGCAGCAGTGCTAATCCATGTGCCACCAGAAGCATAGTTTCAGTATCAATATTACTCTTGATGATGCTCAGATCGAATTTGCTTTGCCAACTGCTCTCTTAATATGTCTTGTAGATATACAAAATCCCTCTTCACCTCTTTCTCCTCCCAAAGAGGTCAATTGGGTTTTATAACAATTCAACCATTTTCATGGTCACTTTTTCCAAGTGTCGGCCCCACAAGTGACCAGATTCATTCAGTTCAATTTCACAACCTGCCTTTATGTTTTTGTGGGTTCTCTCTCACTCCCTATTTTCTGTTTTTAAATCCGTTTCACAGGGTGTTCGAAGTGGAGGCTTCAAAGTCTGGAAACTCAAACCAAGCACCAGACTCCTCAGTTTATCGTATCCTGAATATCAACGTACTTTGAACATGGAAGGAAAAAACATTGTTCACAGTGGAGGGAAACCGTACACGTGTTGTGTGTGTGGACGAGGATTTGCTCAATCATCAGGCCTCACAAGCCACAAATGCAGTCACACTGAGGAGAAACCGTGGAAATGTGCGGACTGTGGGAAAGGATTCACTTACCCATCCCAGCTGGAAACTCATCGACGCAGTCACACTGGGGAGAGACCATTCACCTGCTCCAAGTGTGGGAAGGGATTCACTCATTTAACAGCCCTGCAGAGTCACCAGCGAGTTCACACTGGGGAGAGACCGTTCACCTGCTCCAAGTGTGGGAAGGGATTCATTCAGTCATCCGACCTGCAGAGACACCAGCGAGTTCACACTGGGGAGAGACCGTTTCAATGTCCAGACTGTGGGAAGTGCTACAAAAGTTCTGGGAATCTGATGTGCCATCAACGTGTTCACACTGATGAGAGACCATTTAGGTGCTCTGATTGCGGGACTGGGTTCAGACACTCGTCTCACCTCGCTGTACATCAGCGAGTTCACACTGGGGAGAGACCATTCACCTGCTCCAAGTGTGGGAAGAGATTCACTCAGTTATCCCACCTGCTGAATCACCAGCGAGTTCACACTGATGAGAGACCGTTTCAATGTCCAGACTGCGGGAAGTGCTATAAAAGTTCTGGGGAACTGATGAGCCATCAACGTGTTCACACTGAGGAGAAACCGTTCAGGTGCTCTCACTGCGGGACTGGGTTCAGACGATCATCTGACCTCACTGAACACCAGCGAACTCACACTGGAGAGAGACCATTCACCTGCTCTCAGTGTGGGAAGGGATTCACTCAGTCATCCTCCCTGCTGAGACACCAACGAGGCCACAAGTAATGACAGTGATTGGATTTTGCTGTTTCTCACAATCAGGACAGAACCATGTTCATTTGGGTCTCTTTCTGCTGATAAGAAACTCCAGCCCATTTACAGGGGCTAATATTCTGGCTAAAAGTCAAATAAATTAGATTTGTGTTAAATATGCAGTGTGTTAATGGTAAAAGGTGCGATTTATGAGCATGGGGAGAAGGCCAGTAGAATGCTTGCGCAGCAACTGAGGAAGAGGGAAGCGGCCATGGAAGTAGGGAGGGTAGTGGATGGGGAAGGTAATCTAGTGGGTGACCCGGCAGGGCTGGACAAGGTCTTCAGCGACTTTTATAGGAAGCTGTACAATTCGGAACCACCCGGGGGACCGGGGGGGGGGGGGGATGAGGCGATTCCTGGACGGACTGACCTTCCCAAGAGTGGGGAGGGGGTTGGTGGATGGACTGGGGGCCCTGGTCAGGATTGAAGAGGTATTGGGGGGGCCTGAGGGTCATGCAGCCGGGTAAAGCCCCGGTGCTGGACGGGTATCCGGTGGAGTTTTACAAAAGATTTGCCGGGATAGTGGGGCCGGTGCTGGTCAGGGCCTTTAACGAGACAAGAGACAGAGGGAGTTTACCCCCGACGATGTCGCAGGCCACCATCTTGCTCATTCTGAAACGGGATAAGGACCCGGAGGCTTGTGGGTCATACAGGCCGACCTCTCTGATCAACGTAGATGCCAAGTTTCTGGCCAAGAGTTTGGTGACCAGAATTGAGGACTGTGTACCGGATGTAATTGTGGAGGACCAAACCGGGTTTGTAAAGGGGAGGCAGCTGGTGGCCAACATAAGAAAGCTGCTCAACGTGATTATGATGCCCCGGAGAGTAGGGAGGTAGAGATAGTGGTAGCCATGGATGCTGAAAAGGCTTTTGACCGGGTCGATTGGGAGTGGGAGGCACTAGGACGGTTCGGGTTCGGGGCGGGGGTCATCGACTGGGTTAGGCTATTGTATCAGGCCCCGGAGGCGAGTGTAAGGATGAACAGGATGACATCGGATTACTTTAGACTGCAACGTGGGACAAGACAGGGCTGCCCTCTCTCCCCACTGCTGTTTGCGCTGGCCATAGAGCCGCTGGCAATTGCACTGAGAGCTTCTAGGTGCTGGAAAGGGCTGGTCCGGGGGAGAGTGGAACCAGAGTCTCGTTATACACGGATGATCTGCTGTTATATGTATCAGACCCAATGGTGGGATGAACGGTATTATGGCAACCATTCAGGCTGGTGGGAGAGGGTTTCCGATATTTGGGGATTCAGTTGGCACGGGACTGGGGTTGGTTGCATAAGCTCAACCTGTCCTGACTGGTGGAACGAGTGAGGGAGGAGGTCCAGAGGTGGGATGCGCTCCCGCTGTCATTGGCGGGGAGGGTGCAGACTGTTAAAATGACGATTCTCCCATGGTTCTTGTTTGTTTTTCAGTGTCTCTCCATCTTTATTTCCGGTCCTTCATTAAGAAACTGAATAAAATTATTCTGGGATTTGTATGGGCAGGGATGTCCCCACGGGTGAAGAGGGCAATGCTTAAAAGGAGCAGAGGAGAAGGGGGGCTGGCATTGCCGAACTTCAACTATTTATTTACGGGCAGCACGGTAGCCTTGTGGATAGCACAATTGCTTCACAGCTCCAGGGTCCCAGGTTCGATTCCAGCTTGGGTCACTGTCTGTGCGGAGTCTGCACGTCCTCCCCGTGTGTGCGTGGGTTTCCTCCGGGTGCTCCGGTTTCCTCCCACAGTCCAAAGATGTGCAGGTTAGGTGGATTGGCCATGATGAATTGCCCTTAGTGTCCAAAATTGCCCTTAGTGTTGGCTGGGGTTACTGGGTTATAGGGATAGGGTGGCGGTGTTGACCTTGGGTAGGGTGCTCTTTCCAAGAGCCAGTGCAGACTCGCTGGGCCGAATGGCCTCCTTCTGCACTGTAAATTCTATGATAATCTATGAAACTCTTACTGGGCGGCCAACATAGTGATGATAAGGAAATGGATGGTGGGTGCGGGGTCGGTTTGGAATCAGATGGAGGCTGCTTCGTGAAGGGGCACTAGCTTAGCAGCCCTGGTCACGGCACCTCTGCCGCTTCCGCCGGCACGGTACTCCACCAGCCTGATAGCGGTGGTGGCTCTTCGGATCTGGGGCCACTGGAGGAGGCATGTAGGGGAGGTAAGAGCATCAGTGTGGACCCCAATCTGCGGCAACCACCGATTTGCCCCAGAGAACATGGACGGGGGGTATCGACTGTGAAGGAGGGCGGGGATTGTGAGGATGGGGGATGTGTTCCTGGAAGGGAGCTTTCCGAGCATGAGGGCGCTGGAGGAGAGGTTTGGGCTGACGAGAGGGAACGACTGTAGATACTTGCAGGTGAGGGATTTTGTATGCAGCCTGGTGCCGTCCTTCCCATGTCTCCCGCCGAAGGGGAGGCAGGACAGGGGTAGTTTCTAGGGGAGAGGCGGGAGAGGGTAGAGTTTCAGATGTCTACAAGGAACTAATGGGAGCTGAGGAAACGCAGACCGAGGACCTGAAACTTAAGTGGGAGGAGGAGCTTGGGGAGGGAGCTGGAGGACGGTATTTGGGCAGATGCCCTGAGCAGAGTAAACCTGACCGCAACATGCGCCAGGCTCAGCCTGATCCGGTTTAAGGTCGTGCACCGGGCCCACATGACGGTGGCCCAGATGAGCAGATTCTACGGGCTGGAGGACAAGTGTGCTAGATGCGCCGGAGGGCCGGCTAACCATGTACACATGTTCTGATCGTGCCCTAAACGTGCGGTATTGGCAGGGATTCGCAGATGTCATGTCCCAGGTATTGAAAACTGAGGTGGTAATGAGCCCTGAGGTGGCAATCTTTGGGGTTTCGGAGGACCCGGGAGTCCAGGAAGAGAGGGAGGCCGACATTCTGGCCTTTGCTTCCCTGGTAGCCCGGCGCCGAATACTGTTAGCATGGAGGGACTCAAAGCCCCCGAGGGCTGAGGTATGGCTATCGGACATGAATAGTTTTCTTCGCCTAGAGAAAGTCAAGTTCGCCTTGAGAGGTTCGCTATTAGTGTTCGCCCGAAGGTGGCAGCCATTTATTTACTTCTTTGCAGAGGAGTAAGCGTCAGCAGGAGAGGGTGGCGGGAGGTGGCTAGGGTAGAGTAGAGTAGGGGGATATTGAGGCAGGCCCGTGCGTGAACAGAGCCGTGGTTTGCACTATGTTTAATTTGTAATTTGTGTCTTGACTTTTTTTTTGTACTGTACAATGTCACTTTTTCTATATGCCTAAAATACCTTAATAAAAATTGTTTGTTTAAAAAAAAATAAGCAGTGTGTTGAAACTTTTTTTAACAAACAATTTTAATGAGGTATTTTTCGGCCTTGTAAACAGAGGAATTCCAGAACGAGAAAACAAAAGGGCTGTACAGTAAACAAAGTACATAGTGCAATTGCCGTAGCCCAACCCACCCAGAGCTGCCTAAATGACCCCCTATACCACATTCCCCTAACCCCCACGCCGCCCCTGCTGATGATTAATTCTCCGCAAAGAAGTCAATGAATGGTTGCCACCTCCGGGCGAACCCTAACAACGACCCTCTCAAGGCGAACTTGATTTTCTCCAAGCCCAGGAAACTCGCCATGTCTGACAGCCAGGCTTCCGACTTCAGGGGCTTCGAGTCCCTCCAAGCTAGAAGTATCCGTCTCCGGGCGACCAGGGAAGCAAAGGCCAAGACGTCGGCCTCTTTCTCCCCCTGGACTTCCTGGGCCACTGAAACCCCAAAAATCACCACCTCTGGACTAATTGCCACCCTCGTGTTCAATACTCTAGACATGACGTCCTCGAACCCCTGATATTATCTCCTAAGTTTTGGACACGCCCAAAGCATGTGGACATGGTCTGCCAGCCCTCTCAGACACTTTACACACCTGTCCTCCACGCCGAAGAATCTGCTCATCCGGGACACTGTCATGTGGGCCCGGTGGACGACCTGAAATTGAATCAGGCCAAGCCTGGCACATGTTGCAGTCCCATTAATCCTGCTCAGCGCGTCCACCACAGGCCTTCCTCAATCTCCCCTCCCAACTCCTCGTCCCATTTATGCCTCAGCTCCTCGGTCTGCATCTCCTCTGCTCCCATGAGCTCCTTGTAAATTATCCGAGACACTTCCCTCTCCCACTAGACACTACCCTATCTTGGATCCCGCTTATTAGCAAGAGTGGAAAAGATGGATCTGGCTGTGACAATATTGAATTCTTTACCCGTCAGTCTGGCCTCAATAAAACTCGAGATGGATTTGTAGGCATAGTATTATTTATTTTTAACCAACTTGCAAGTCTGACTCGCTTCATAATGACCCTCAGAACACACAAGGTTTCTTCTGAAACCCTAGGAGCCGGGTGCTATCCGAGACAAAGGAATCTCTACAAATATATTCAAATGGCATCAAGTTTCACATACAAGATTCCTATAGGCCATCCTATACACCTCCTGACCTGGCCATATATCCTGATTGGCTCACTTCTCATTCCTTAACCCTGGGCCTCTTGTTACCCAGCATCCTTTTCCCATCCTCCACCAGACACCCCTCCCTCCTTCCTTGCCATGCTTTCTGAAATCCTTTGTCTGTGAACTCAGTACTATTAGACTGATCACATCCACATTACGGTAACTAATATTTGAACTATCTATTTTATATCACATTCGTTTGTTCAATTCCTCAATCCCTCCTTTTATCATTTCATGATGACCTATCTGTCCAACCCGTAGCTATGGCCCCTCATCTAAGAAGATTCCTCGCTGCATTTCCAATTCCTGTTGCAGCACTCCGTCATCCGCTGCACCCTCGTGGATCCTAACAGCCAAGACTCAAGGGGTGTTTGTCCGTTCCAGTGCACCCTGCATTTTACCCATCACGCATTTAAGGATGGCCAGGCCCACAAAGATGCAGCCGAGTGCCACTGCTAAATACATGGCCATATTTATCAACCAGTCCTTCCAACCTCCGAATCCCCAGTTACCCCAAGAGCCAGGGTCCTGCATTCCGTCCAGGCGATCCCGTATGCGATCCATCAACTTAGTGATGTTAGCGGTTAGGTCTTGAACTCCCATGATACACTTGCCCTGCACTTATGGCGCATACCCCACCCTCACGGGCCAGAAGATAGTCAAGAGCATACCGGTTCTCTTTTGGGAAGTCTCATTCCAGGTGTGATTCTGGTGTACCCCATCCATACCTTTAACCAGGACTTGACATTTACTTTTTCAGCTTGCTTTGCCAACTGCTCGGCCCAAGATCGCAAGAAAGTGCAAAGTGTGATGAACTCAGCTCAACGCATTACACAAGCTTGCCACATGCATATTGATTTTGTATACAACTCCCGCTGCCTCAGGGAGGCAGACAGCATTATCAGAGACTCCTCCCACCCAGGCAGTGCCTTCTTCCAGATCCTTCCATCAGGCAGAAGGTACAGAAGTCTGAAGACCCGAACATCCAGACATATGAACAGCTTCTTCCCCACAGCTACTAGACTCCTCAACGACTCCCCCTCGGACTGATCCGTTCCCTGTAAGAACACTATTACTATACAGGGAGGCACAGTGTCAGATAAAAGACAAAAACTCGTACAACAACCTCCGCGACTATTTTTTTCTCGGCTGAGTGTTTTTGATGCCTCTAACTGCGAAATGAGTTCGTTACCGTGTTCTCAGTGAACAAAACTAACAGGTTTATATAAGACACATTTGAATTCTGTCTTTATCCTTGGCCACATGAACAGAAAGTCGGTACAGGACACGCTGAGAATTATCTCCATGATCCGAGTTATATCACCTCGGTAATTATTTCGGAGCTTACCTTGAATATTGATGTTCCAACAGAGGCGATCCAGGAGTAGTGAGTCTATTACTTGTTGCTGCAACAGAACACAGGCTGTGTCAAAGTCTGGGATGGATTCTAACACATGGAATAGACAATGTCCCTTTGAACATAGACTTACCATTATCAGAAACGGCCGTGGAGAGAACACGGTGTCTAATGTAGACTTAAGTAGAAAAAGAACCCTTGTTAATAAACGGAGATCAGAATCAGATTTCACTTCGGGCGACTGAGGGACGTTTTCCAGCGACAGTGTTACAAAAAGGTCCGTCTCAGCAGCTTTTTGCAGAGCTAACCACTGTTCCACCGCAGCCCAATGATGCTTTAGCATCTGTACCTGGGGAACTGGCTGTCAGTGAATCTAAACAACCCGAACAGAGATCGAGTCAGTATCCTGGTAAGAATACAGGTTTCATTGTTAGGCACGGGGTAGGAATGGCCCCGGTCATCTGGTTATTGTCAGGGGGAAGAATTGGACTGTGAATTGTGTCAGAAAACATTCAACCAGAAGGTAAATAAACATTGAGGTAATTCTGAGCTCCCGGCTTGTTACCAGCAAAATACTCTAGCCAAATAGACACCATGTGTCGGCTGTGGTCTGAGAGACCTAGAAACTGAGAGTGTAAATGGAGAAAGGATTTCATCTTGCTTTCGAAAGACATGACAAGATCACAAAACGGCAAAACGTGAGTGAAAGCACCATAAATTGATTTGTGAAATTGATTTACGGTATAGCTGCAAGTTAAAAAAAACTAACAAATAACATTCCTCAGCTGCTGCTCACCTGTTATTGTTGGGTGTTGTGTTTTTGGATTGGATTGGATTTGTTTCTTGTCACGTGTACCGAGGTACAGTGAAAAGTATTTTTCTGCAAGCAGCTCAACAGATCATTGTGGTGGTATGTATTAGGGGTCATGTGGGACCTGTGAAGCCGAGATGCTATTGGCTGACAGATCCCGGGTCCTGGTTGGATCTGCCGACTTCTGGCTCTGCCCTGAAGGCGGAGTATAAGAACCCGAGCTTCTCCCCGCAGCTTCATTCTGTTGCTGAGCTGCTGGGGACAAGCATCGCTTAATAAAGCCTGGATCGACTTCATCACTTCTCGTCTCTCGTAAGTCATTGTGCGCTACAATTTATTAGGCGAGCTTAAAACACTATGGAGCTCCGGATCGCCCCGGAATGCCTGCGGATCAGCCCCCACGCAGCGAACTCGGCAGCAGTATTCAAACACTGGCAAGCATGCTTTGAAGGCTACCTCCGAACGGACCCCGGCCGGATCACAGAAGACCAGAAAATGCAGGTCCTGCATTCGAGGGTAAGCCTGGAAATTTACCCTCTCATAGAAGACGCAGAGGATTTCCCGACGGCGCTCGCATTGCTGGAGGGCATCTACGTTCGGCCCGTTAACCAGGTCTACGCGCGCCACCAACTCGCGACGAGATGGCAAAGTCCCGGAGAATCGCTAGAGGAATTCTACGCCGCGCTGCTAATTTTGGGACGAGGCTGCAGCTGCCCGCCGGCGAACGCGATGGAACACACGGACCTGCTAATTCGTGATGCATTTGTGGCAGGTATGAACTCTCCCCAAATCCACCAAAGACTTTTGGAAAGAGAGTTGCTAGGACTCTCAGAGGCACGGGCCCATGCAGCCTCCCTTGATGTGGCCTCGCAAAACGCCCGCGCCTACGACCCCGACCGCGCGGCAGCCCCTTGGGCTCCGTGGACCCCCGTCGCGACAAACCCCCCCCCCTCATAAGCTTGCGCGGTTAAAGTGCCAGACCATCCCGGGGGGGCCCGCTGCTATTTCTGTGGACAAGCGAAACACCCCCGGCAGCGCTGCCCAGCCCGCGCAGCTATTTGTAAAAGCTGCGGCAAAAAGGGCCATTACGCGGCAGTGTGCCGGTCCCGGGGGGTCGCCGCAATCCCCGGCGAAGAACGAGCCCAGCACATCCCAAACACCCCCCAACCCCCCCAGCGCCCCATGTGCGACCCGCGGGCACCGCCATTTTGGGTCCCGGGCACCACGAGGGGAGGATGGGCGCCGCCATCTTGTGACCCCCCAGCCACGTGCGATCTATGGGGGCGACCATTTTGTCCGCCCCCGGCCGCGTGCGATTCATGGACACCACCATCTTGGTTGACATAAAAGGACCCCAGCATCGACGGTTCCACGGGGTCCGAAGAAGACGCCGCGACACTACTACCACGACTGGCTTCGGTGACACTGGATCAATCGCGGCCCCGGACGCTCCAGACGACGACAACAACGGTGCTGGTCAACGGATACGAGACGCCATGCCTGATCGACTCTGGGAGCACTGAAAGTTTTATTCACCCAGACACGGTAAGACGCTGTTTTCTGACCATCCATCCAAGCACGCAAAAGATTTCCCTAGCTGCAGGATCCCATTCCGTAGAGATCAAAGGGCTCTGCATCGCAAACCTAACGGTGCAAGGGAGGGAGTTTAAGAACTATAGGCTCTACATCCTTCCCCAAATCTGCGCGCCCACATTACTGGGATTAGATTTCCAGTGTAACCTGCAGAGCCTAACATTCCAATTCGGCGGCCCAATACCCCCACTCACTATCTGCGGCCTCGCAACCCTCAAGGTTGAACCGCCGTCCTTGTTTGCAAACCTCACCCCGGATTGCAAACCCGTCGCCACTAGGAGCAGACGGTACAGCGCCCAGGACCGGATGTTTATTCGGTCTGAAGTCCAGCGGTTGCTGAAGGAAGGCATAATCCAGGCCAGCAATAGTCCCTGGAGAGCCCAGGTGGTAGTAGTAAAGACCGGGGAGAAGCAAAGGATGGTCGTAGACTATAGTCAGACCATCAACAGGTACACGCAGCTAGATGCGTACCCTCTCCTCCGCATATCCGACATGGTCAATCGGATTGCTCAGTATAAGGTCTTTTCCACCGTGGACCTCAAGTCCGCCTACCACCAGCTCCCCATCCGCCCAGGTGACCGCAGGTACACCGCCTTCGAGGCAGACGGGCGTCTATACCACTTCCTAAGGGTCCCATTTGGCGTCACGAACGGGGTCTCGGTCTTCCAACGGGAGATGGACCGAATGGTTCACCAGCACGGGTTGCAGGCCACGTTCCCGTATCTCGACAACGTAACCATCTGCGGCCACGATCAGCAGGACCATGACGCCAACCTCCAAATGTTCCTCCAGACCGCTAACGCCCTGAACCTCACATATAACGAGGAAAAATGCGTCTTTAGCACAAACTGGTTGGCCATCCTGGGATACGTAGTGCGCAATGGGATAATAGGCCCCGACCCCGTACGCATGCGCCCCCTCATGGAATTCCCCCTCCCCCCACTGCTCCAAAGCCCTGAAACGTTGCCTGGGTTTCTTTTCATATTACTCCCAGTGGGTCCCCCAGTACGCAGACAAAGCCCGCCCGCTAATACAGTCCACTACCTTCCCCCTGTCGACAGAGGCTCGCCAGGCCTTCAGCCGCATCAAAGCGGATATCGCAAAGGCCACGATGCGCGCCATCGACGAGTCCCTCCCCTTCCAGGTCGAGAGCGACGCATCCGACGTAGCTCTGTTGGCCACCCTTAGCCAAGTGGGCAGACCCGTGGCCTTTTTCTCCCGGACCCTCCAAGCCTCAGAAATCCGCCACTCCTCAGTGGAAAAGGAAGCCCAAGCCATAGTGGAAGCTGTGCGACATTGGAGGCATTACCTGGCCGGCAGGAGATTCACTCTCCTCACCGACCAACGGTCGGTAGCCTTCATGTTCGATAATGCACAGCGGGGCAAAATTAAGAATGACAAGATCCTAAGGTGGAGGATCGAGCTCTCCACCTTAAACTATGAGATCTTGTATCATCCCGGAAAGCTGAACGAGCCGTCCGATGCCCTATCCCTCGGCACGTGCCAACGCACAAATAGACCGCCTCCAAGCCCTCCACGAGGACCTCTGCCGCCCGGGGGTCACTCGATTCTACCATTTTGTAAAGTCCCGCAACCTCCCCTACTCTGTGGAGGAGGTCCGTACAGTCACCAGGAACTGCCACATCTGCGCAGAGTGCAAACCGCACTTTTTCAGGCCGGATAGAGCGCACCTGATCAAGGCTTCCCGCCCCTTTGAACGCCTCAGTTTGGATTTCATAGGGCCCCTCCCCTCCACCGACCGCAACGCCTACTTCCTGAACGTGGTGGACGAGTACTCTCGTTTCCCCTTCGCCATCCCCTGCCCCGACATGACAGCGGCCACAGTCATTAAAGCCCTTGGCACCATATTCACACTGTTCGGTTGCCCCACGTATATCCATAGCGACAGGGGGTCCTCCTTCATGAGTGACGAGCTGCGCCAGTTCCTGCTCAGCAAGGGCATAGCCTCGAGCAGGACGACCAGCTACAACCCCCGGGGCAATGGGCAAGTAGAGAGGGAGAACGGCACGGTCTGGAAAACCGTCCTACTGGCCCTACGGTCCAGGGATCTCCCAGTTTCCCAGTGGCAGGAGGTCCTCCCGGACGCTCTCCACTCCATCCGGTCGCTGCTGTGTACCACCACTAACCAAACGCCTCATGAGCGCCTCCTTGTCTTCCCCAGGAAGTCCTCCTCCGGAACGTCGCTGCCGACCTGGCTGGCGGCCCCAGGACCCATCTTGCTTGGAAACATGTGCGGGTGCACAAATCGGACCCGTTGGTCGAGAGAGGTTCACCTTCTCCACGCGGGTCCTGGTTGGATCTGCCAACTTCTGACTCCGCCCTGAAGGCGGAGTATAAGAACCCGAGCTTCTCCCCGCAGCTTCATTCTGTTGCTGAGCTGCTGGGGACAAGCATCGCTTAATAAAGCCTGGATCGACTTCATCACTTCTCGTCTCTCGTAAGTCATTGTGCGCTACAATCTTTATTTAAAAATATATATTTTATTAAAGTTTTTCGATCAAAAAGAATTTTCCATTTTTACAACTTTGTAACAAATGTACATTGACCGTTATTTAAACAATATATCAAACTAACAACAAGTGCAGAAAAAGAACAAGAAAAGAGAAATAATAATACTGAAAAAATAAATATAAACAAGTAGCATGGAAAGAAAGAAAAGAACAAAAAACCCAAACACTGAATACTCTCTCCCCCCCCCCCCCCCATCCCCCCCCCCCCCCCTCCCTGGGTTGCTGCTGCTGTATTTCCTGTTTTCCCTTATCGCTCTGCGAGATAGTCAAGGAACGGTTGCCACCGCCTGGTGAACCCTTGAGCCGAACCTCTTAGTGCGTATTTTATTCGCTCCAATTTTATAAACCCTGCCATGTTGTTTATCCAGGCCTCCACGCCCGGGGGTCTGGCTTCTTTCCACATAAGTAGAATCCTTCGCCGGGCTACTAGGGACGCAAAGGCCAAAACATCGGCCTCTCTCGCCTCCTGCACTCCCGGCTCTTCTGCAACCCCAAATATAGCTAACCCCCAGCTCGGTTCGACCCGGACCCCCACCACCTTTGAGATCACTCTTGCCACACCCACCCAGAACCCATGCAATACCGGACATGACCAAAACATGTGGGTGTGGTTCGCCACCACTACTGGGTTTGTGGTGTATTTTTTCGGGGGGGAACGGTAACGGCGCCGTTGCCAGTGCTTTTAAACTTGTTCCCTTACAGGACGCCATCTCCAGCCTTTTCCACGCCGCCCCTTCTTCTTCCCTCATCCACTTACATATCTTAGACACGTTGGCGGCCCAATAATAGTCACTCAGACTCGGCAGTGCCAGTCCCCCTCTGTCCCTACTGCGCTGCAGGAACCCCCTCTTTACCCTCGGGGTCTTTCCAGCCCCCACAAAGCTCATAATACTCCTGTCCACTTTCTTGAAAAAGGCCTTTGTAATCAGTATGGGGAGGCAGTGAAACACGAAAAGAAACCTCGGGAGGACCACCATTTTAACCGCCTGTACTCTGCCCGCCAGTGACAGGGGCACCATGACCCACTTATTAAAGTCCTCCTCCATCTGCTCTACCAGTCGCGTCAAGTTAAGCTTATGCAAGGTTCCCCAGTTCCTGGCCACCTGGATCCCTAGATATCGAAAATCCCTTGCTGCTCTCCTCAGCGGCAGATCGTATATCCCCCTGCCCTGTTCCCCGGGGTGCATCACAAATAGTTCACTCTTTCCCATATTCAATTTATATCCCGAGAACTCTCCAAACTCCCTGAGTGTCTGCATTATCTCTGGCATCCCCTCCACTGGGTCCGCCACATATAGCAGCAAGTCATCCGCATATAATGACACCCGATGTTCCTCTCCTCCTCTGAGCACCCCCCCTCCACTTCTTAGAGCCCCTCAGTGCTATGGCCAATGGCTCGATTGCCAACGCGAACAGTAACGGGGACAAGGGACACCCCTGTCTTGTGCCCCTATGTAATCGGAAATAGTCGGATCGTTGCCTGTTTGTAACCACGCTTGCCACCGGGGCCCCGTACAGGAGCTGAACCCATCTGATGAACCCCTCTCCAAATCCAAATCTCTTCAGTACCTCCCACAGGTAGTTCCACTCCACTCTATCAAATGCCTTCTCTGCATCCATCGCCACCACTATCTCCACCTCCCCCTCCGGTGGGGGCATCAGCATCATCCCCAGTAACCTTCGCATATTGGTATTCAATTGCCTCCCTTTAACAAACCCTGTCTGGTCGTCATGTACCACCCCTGGGACACAGTCCTCTATCCTTGTCGCCATCACTTTGGCCAGTAACTTGGCATCTACATTTAGGAGGGAGATGGGCCTGTATGACCCGCACTGCAGCGGGTCTTTATCTCATTTCAGGATCAACGATATCGTCGCCTCCGACATTGTCGGGGGTAGTGTCCCCCTCATTGAAGGTTCTCGTCAGGAGTGGGGCCAGTAGGTCCACATATTTCCTGTAAAATTCCACCGGGAACCCATCTGGTCCCAGGGCCTTTCCTGCCTGCATGTTCCCAATTCCTTTAATCACCTCCTCCACATCAATCTGCGCTCCCAAACCTGCCACCTCCTCCTCCTCAACCCTCGGGAACTCCAGCTGTTTCAGGAAGTGTATCATTCCCTCTTTCCCCTCCGGGGGTTGGGACTTATACAGCCTCTCATAAAATGACTTAAACACCCCGTTCACCCTCCCCGCTCTCTGCTCCATCCTTCCCTCCCCGTCCCTAACTCCTCCGATCTCTCTCGCCGCCCCCCTCTTCCTAAGTTGTTGGGCCAGCAGTCGGCTCGCCTTTTCCCCATATTCGTATTGTATTCCCTGTGCCTTCCTCCACTGCGTCTCTGCCTTACCCGTGGTCAGCAGGTCAAACTCCGTCTGTAGTCTCCGTCTTTCCCTGTATAGCCCTTCATCCGGGGCCTCCGCATATTGCCTATCCACCCTCAGAGTCTCCCCAATCAGTCTCTCCCTTTCTTTACCCTCTTGTTTCCCCCTGTGGGCTCTTATGGAAATCAACTCCCCCCTAACCACCGCCTTCAGCGCCTCCCATACTACTCCCACATGGACCGCTCCATCATCATTGACCTCTAGGTATCTTTCAATACATCCCCTCACCCTTCCACATAACTCCTCGTCCGCCAACAGTCCCATGTCTAATCTCCAAAGTGGGCGCTGCTCCTTCTCCTCTCCTAGATCCAGATCCACCCAATGTGGGGCATGATCTGAAATGGCTGTAGCGCACAAAGACTTACGAGAGACGAATAGAGATGAAGTTGATGAGGCTTTATTAAGCGTGACTTGTTCCCCGCAGTTCAGCAACAGACTGGAGCTGCGGGGAGAACTCCTGGTTCTCCAACCAGGACCCGGGATCTGTCAGCCAATGACATCACGGCTTCACAGTCCCACATGACCCCTAATGCATGCTACCACATTCACCCCTTGTTAAAAATGAACCCGGCGGGGTGGTGCTTCGCATGGTGGTAGGGGTTTACAAGGCTGGTCCTGGGAGGAAAAAAAATTTTTTTTGCATGTCGTTACAGTGCCCTACACTGGGCTATGTACAGGGTTTGTGAACTATTTATAATATTCGTAAGAGGAACAGAACATTCTCGTTATAGTCCCACAACATTCTTGTGTTATACCGATGCCAGGAGTCGAGCGGGCGGTCTGGTCTTCCTTGTCGATCGCCTCAGCCTCGGTGGTGGTGCAGGTGCTTGTTCCAGCGTTGTCGTTTCCGGGAGCTTTTCGGTGTCTGCTTCTGTTTCACTCCTGGTCGGACATGGGAGGAGGACCGATCCTCCCGGGAAGGGGGCGGTCGCGGGGTGCGCCGGTGGCAGGGAGGGGATGATCGGTGTCGGGGGGGTGTGCGTGTTGCCGGCGGGCGCCAGGTCTCGCAGGGAGACCGTGTCCTGTCGGCCGTCGGGGTACGCCACGTAGGCGTACTGCGGGTTTGCGTGGAGGAGGTGAACCCTCTCGACCAACGGGTCCGACTTGTGCGCCCGCACATGTTTCCGGAGCAAGATGGGTCCTGGGGCCGCCAGCCAGGTCGGCAGCGACGTTCCGGAGGAGGACTTCCTGGGGAAGACAAGGAGGCGCTCATGAGGCGTTTGGTTAGTGGTGGTACACAGCAGCGACCGGATGGAGTGGAGAGCATCCGGGAGGACCTCCTGCCACCGTGAAGCTGGGAGATCCCTGGACCGTAGGGCCAGTAGGACGGTCTTCCCGACCGTGCCATTCTCCCTCTCTACTTGCCCGTTGCCCCGGGGGTTGTAGCTGGTCGTCCTGCTCGAGGCTATACCCTTGCTGAGCAGGAACTGGCGCAGCTCGTCACTCATGAAGGAGGACCCCCTGTCGCTATGGATATATGCGGGGCAACCGAACAGTGTGAATATGGTGCTAAGGGCTTTAATAACTGTGGCCGCTGTCATGTCGGGGCAGGGGATGGCGAAAGGGAAACGAGAGTACTCGTCCACCACGTTCAGGAAGTATGTGTTGCGGTCGGTGGAGGGGAGGGGCCCTTTGAAATCCAGACTGAGGCGTTCAAAGGGGCGGGAAGCCTTGATCAGGTGCGCTCTACCCGGCCTGAAAAAGTGCGGTTTGCACTCGTGGCAGTTCCTGGTGACTGTACGGACCTCCTCCATGGAGTAAGGGAGGTTGCGGGACTTTATAAAATGGTAGAACCGAGTGACCCCCGGGTGGCAGAGGTCCTCGTGGAGGGTTTGGAGACGGTCTATTTGTGCATTGGCACATGTGCCGCGGGATAGGGCATCGGACGGCTCGTTCAGCTTTCCGGGACGGTACAAGATCTCGTAGTTGAAGGTGGAGAGCTCGATCCTCCACCTTAAGATCTTGTCATTTTTAATTTTGCCCCGCTGTGCATTATCGAACATGAAAGCTACCAACCGTTGGTCAGTGAGGAGAGTGAATCTCCTGCCGGCCAGGTAATGCCTCCAATGTCGCACAGCTTCCACTATGGCTTGGGCTTCCTTTTCCACTGAGGAGTGGCGGATTTCTGAGGCGTGGAGGGTTCGGGAGAAAAAGGCCACGGGTCTGCCCGCTTGGTAAGGGTGGCCGCCAGATCTACGTCGGAGGCGTCGCTCTCGACCTGAAAGGGGAGGGGCTCGTCGATGGCGCGCATCGTGGCCTTTGCGATATCCGCTTTGATGCGGCTGAAGGCCTGGCGAGCCTCTGTCGACAAGGGGAAGGCAGTGGTCTGTATTAGGGGGCGGGCCTTGTCTGTGTACTGGGGGACCCACTGGGCGTAATATGAAAAGAACCCCAGGCGGCGTTTCAGGGCTTTGGAGCAGTGGGGGAGGGGGAATTCCATGAGGGGGCGCATGCGTTTGGGGTCGGGGCCTATTATCCCATTGCGCACTACATACCCCAAGATGGCTAGCCGGTTTGTGCTAAACACGCTCTTGTCCTCGTTGTGTGTGAGGTTCAAGGCTTTAGCGGTCTGGAGGAATTTTTGGAGGTTGGCGTCGTGGTCCTGCTGATCGTGGCCGCAGATGGTTACGTTGTCAAGATACGGGAACGTGGCCTGCAACCTGTGTTGATCAACCATTCGGTCCATCTCCCGTTGGAAGACCGAGACCCCGTTTGTGACGCCAAATGGGACCCTTAGGAAGTGGTATAGTCGCCCGTCTGCCTCGAAGGCTGTGTACTTGCGGTCACTTGGGCGGATGGGGAGCTGGTGGTAGGCGGACTTGTGGTCCACGGTGGAGAAGACCTTATATTGGGCAATCCGATTGACCATGTCGGATATGCGTGGGAGAGGGTACGCATCTAGCTGTGTGTACCTGTTGATGGTCTGGCTATAGTCTATGACCATCCTTTGCTTCTCCCCTGTCTTTACTACTACCACCTGTGCTCTCCAGGGACTATTGCTGGCCTGGATTATGCCTTCCTTCAGCAACCGCTGGACCTCGGACCGAATAAATGTCCGGTCCTGGGCGCTGTACAGTCTGCTCCTAGTGGCGACGGGTTTGCAATCCGGGGTGAGGTTTGCAAACAAGGATGGGGGTTCAACTTTGAGGGTTGCGAGGCCGCAGATAGTGAGTGGGGGTATTGGGCCGCCGAATTGGAATGCTAGGCTCTGCAGGTTGTACTGGAAGTTTAATCCCAGTAATGTGGGCGCGCAGAGTTGGGGAAGGACGTAGAGCCTGTAGTTTTTAAACTCCCTCCCTTGCACCGTTAGGGTCACTATGCAGAACCCTTTGATCTGTACGGAGTGGGATCCTGCAGCTAGGGAAATCTTTTCCATACTTGGGCGGATGGTCAAGAAACAGCGTCTTACCGTGTCGGGGTGGATGAAACTTTCGGTGCTCCCGGAGTCGATCAGGCATGGTGTCTCGTGTCCGTTGATCAGCACCGTTGTTGTCGTCGTCTGGAGCGTCCGTGGCCATGCTTGGTCCAGCGTCACCGAGGCCAGATGTGGTCGCAGTGTCTCAGCGTCTTCTTCGAACCCCGTGGACCCGTCGATGCTGGGGTCCTTTGTTGTCGTCCAAGA
Organism: Scyliorhinus torazame; assembly: GCF_047496885.1. NCBI lineage: Eukaryota > Metazoa > Chordata > Chondrichthyes > Carcharhiniformes > Scyliorhinidae > Scyliorhinus > Scyliorhinus torazame. The sequence goes on along the minus strand of NC_092711.1, from coordinate 69,458,997 downwards.
TGGCGGCGGGGGTGGACAAAATGGCCGCCCCCATGCATCGCACATGGTTGGGGGGTCACATGATGGCGGCGGGGGTGGACAAAATGGCCGCCCCCATGCATTGCACATGGTTGGGGGGTCACATGATGGCGGCGCCCCTCCTCCCCTCGTGGTGGCCGGGACCCAAAATGGCGGCGCCTGCGGGTCGCACATGGGGCGCTGGGGGGGGGGGGGGGTTGGGGCGCGTTTGGGATGCGCTGGACTCTTTCTTCTCCGGGGACAGCGGCGACCCCCCGGGACCGGCACACAGCCGCGAAATGGCCCTTTTTCCCGCAGCTCTTGCAAGTTGCTGCGCGGGCCGGGCAGCGCTGCCGGGGGTGTTTCGCCTGCCTGCAGAAATAGCAGCGGGCCCCCCCTGGATGACCTGGTGTCTGAACCGCGCAAGCCTGTGAGGGGGGGGGGGGGGTTTGTCGCGACAAGGGTCCACGGAGCCCAAGGGGCTGCCGCGCGGACGGGGCCGTACGCGCGGGCGTTTTGCGCGGCCACATCTAGGGAAACTGCAAGGGCCCGTGCCTCTGAGAGTCCTAGCGACTCTTTTTCTAACAGTCTTTGGCGGATTTGGTGAGAGTTCATACCTGCCACAAACGCATCGCAAATTAACATGTCCGTGTGTTCAGCCGTGTTTATGGGTGGGCAGCTGCAGGCCGGTCCCAAAATTAGCAGCGCGGCGTAGAATTCGTCTAGCGATTCTCCGGGACTTTGCCGTCTCGTTGCGAGTTGGTGGCGTGCGTAGACCTGGTTCACTGGGCGAACGTAGACGCTCTTTAGTGCTGCGAACGCCGTCGGGAAATCCTCTGCGTCTTCTATGAGAGGGTAAATTTCCGGGCTTACCCTCGAATGCAGGACCTGCAGTTTCTGGTCTTCTGTGATCCGGCCGGGGGCCGTTCGGAGGTAGCCTTCGAAACAAGCTTGCCAGTGTTTAAAAACTGCTGCTGAGTTCACTGCGTGGGGGCTGATCCGCAGGAATTCCGGTGCGATCCTGAGCTCCCTAGTCCTTTAATCACGCTTAATAAATTGTAGCGCACAAAGACTTACGAGAGACGAATAGAGATGAAGTCGATGAGGCTTTATTAAGCGTGACTTGTTCCCCGCAGTTCAGCAACAGACTGGAGCTGCGGGGAGAACTCCTGGTTCTTATACTCCGCCTTCAGGGCGGAGCTAGAGATCAACAGCCAACCAGGACCCGGGATCTGTCAGCCAATGACATCACGGCTTCACAGTCCCACATGACCCCTAATGCATACTACCACAATGGCTATAGCCGAATATTCCGTTCCTACCACTTTCGGGATCAGCGTCCTTCCTCGGACAAAATAGTCTAGCCGGGAGTATACTTTATGGACGTGGGAGAAGAAGGAAAACTCTTTACTCCTCGGTCTAGCAAATCTCCAGGGATCTACTCCTCCCATCTGCTCCATAAACCCCTTAAGCACCTTGGCCGCTGCCGGCCTCCTCCCGGTCCTAGATCTGGAGCGGTCCAGCCCTGGGTCCAGCACCGTGTTGAAGTCCCCCCCCCCCCCCCCATTACCAAATTTCCCATCTCTAGGTCCGGGATGCGCCCCAACATACACTTCATAAAACCCGCGTCATCCCAGTTCGGGGCATATACGTTCACCAGCACCACCGCCTCACCTTGCAATCTGCCACCCACCATCACGTACGTGCCCCCACTGTCCACCACTATGGTCTTAGCCTCAAACGATACCTGTTTCCCCACCAGTATTGCCACCCCTCTATTTTTTGTATCTAAGCCTGAGTGGAATACCTGTCCCACCCATCCTTTCCTTAATATGACCTGATCCGCCAATTTCAGGTGCGTCTCCTGAAGCATAACCACATCCGCCTTCAGCCTCTTTAGGTGCGCAAATACCCTTGCCCTCTTAATCGGCCCATTCAGCCCTCTCACGTTCCACGTGATCAACCGGGTTGGGGGGCCCTTTACCCCCACTCTCCCCATCGTCGACTAGCCATCCCCGTTTTTAAACCAGCTCCTCACCCGGGTCCCACGCACCCGTTTGTCCCCCAGACGGCGCCCTCCCGTCCCGACCATCCCATCCCGTATTAGCTCCCCCTTACCCTCAGCAGCAGCAAACCGGTTAATCTCCCCCCCCCCCCGATAAATTCCCTTCTAGCTTGATTGCTCCCCCCATATTGCTTCCTGGAGTCAGAAAACTCTGGCTGACCTCGGCTTCCCCCGTTTACCCTTGGCCTCCCTGCGTGTGAGGCCCCCTTCCTTCCTGCGCCCACTTTTCCCGCCGCAATTTCCATAGCGCGGGAAAAAAAAACGCGCTTCCCTCTCGGCCCCGCCCCTAGTGGCGCAGCTCCCTCTCCCCCTCCCTGTCCCCTTCCCCACCGGCGCCCCCATGTCTTCGTGTGCCCCCCCTCGGGGGGGAGGGGGGCAGAAAAATTCTCCCGTCTAACATTTTTCCAGATAAACCCTCCTCCTCTCCCCCCTTTGCATTTTTTTTGCCACCTCCTTGCTACTTCTTTCCAAACATCAATTCCTCAAATCTAGTCCAACTTGTCTTCTTGAATAAATGTCCACGCCTCCTCTGCCGTCTCGAAGTAGTGGTGTTTGCCCTGGTGTGTAACCCACAGTCTTGCCGGCTGCAGCATTCCAAATTTTACTTTCTTCCTGTGGAGCACCGCCTTGGCCCGATTGAAACTCGCCCTCCTTCTCGCCACCTCCGCACTCCAATCTTGATACACGGGGATCACCGCGTTCTCACACCTGCTACTCCGTGTCTTCTTAGCCCATCTCAGGACCATCTCACTGTCCTTGTAGCGGTGGAACCTCACCACTATTGCTCGCGGTATTTCCCCTGCCTTTGGTCTTCTCACAAGGACCTGGTATGCTCCCTCCACTTCCAGGGGGCCCGTAGGGGCCTCAGCTCCCATTAAAGTATGGAGCATCGTACTCACATACGCCCCAACATCAGTTCCCTCTGTCCCTTCGGGAAGACCCAAAATCCTTAGATTCTTCCTCCTCGAGCTATTTTCCAGGGCTTCCAGCCTTTCTATGCACCTCTTATGTAGTGCCTCGTGCGTCTCTGTCTTCACCACCAAGCCCTGTATCTTGTCTTTGTTCTCGGCTGCCTTTGCCTTCACTCCACAGAGCTCCATCGCCTGGGTCTTTTGCGTCTCCTTCAATCCCTCAATCGCCAGCAACATCGGCGCCAGCACCTCCTTCTTGAGCTCCTCCACACATCGTCGGAGGAACTTCTGCTGTTCCGGGCCCCATACCATCTGGGCTCCCTCAGCCGCCATCTTGCTTCTCCCTTCTCTTCTCTGCCGCTGCTCCAGAGGATCCTCCGCAATCTGGCCACTACTATCGCTTCTTTCCATCCACACCCAGGGGGACTCCTTCCTTTGTCGCCTCACACTGGGTTTGGCAGTAAAAAATTTCCGTTGGGGCTCCCGATAAGAGCCCAAAAGTCCGTTGAAATGGGAGGTGCCGAAACGTGCGGCTTAGCTGGTCATCGCCGCAACCAGAAGTCAGCTCAACAGATCATTAAGTACATGAGAAGAAAAGGGAATAAAAGAAAATACATAATAGGGCAACACAAGGTATACAATGTAACTACATAAGCACTGGCATCGGATGAAGCATACAGGGGTGTAGTGTTAATGAGGTCAGTCCATAAGAGGGTCATTTAGGAGTCTGGTGACAGTGGGTAAGAAGCTGTTTTTGAGTCTGTTCGTGCATGTTCTCGGACTTCTGTATCTCCTGCCCGATGGAAGAAGTTGGAAGAGTGAGTAAGCTGGGTGGGAGGGATCTTTGATTATGCTACACACTTTCCCCAGGCAGCGGGAGGTGTAGAGGGAGTCAATGGATGGGAGGCAGGTTTGTGTGATGGACTGGGCGGTGTTCACGACTCTCTGAAGTTTCTTGCTTCAGAGCAGTTGTCATACCAGGCTGTGATGCAGCCAGATAGGATGCTTTCTATGGTGCATCTGTAAAAGTTGGTAAGGGTCAATGTGGACATGCCGAATTTCCTTAGTTTCCTGAGGAAGTATAGGCGCTGTTGTGCTTTCTTGGTGGTAGCGTCGACGTGGGTGGACCAGGACAGATTTTTGGAGATGTGCACCCCTAGGAATTTGAAACTGCTAACCATCTCCGCCTCGGCCCCGTTGACGCTGACAGAGGTGTGTACAGTACTTTGCTTCCTGAAGTCAATTACCAGCTCTTTAGTTTTGCTGGCTTTGAGGAAGAGATTGTTCTCATATCTTAATAATGATCCTCACAGGCTCAGTTATAGTTCATGTTTTCAGTGCGAGCGCGCCCTCTGCTGACAATAACTGGAACTGGTTTTTGTACGGGCTCCACTATATCTCTGCAGCAGTGTGGGCTCCATGGCACAGAAATGCACTGCGGTGTCGGAGAGAAGCGCCGCGGCGATATTTAAAGGAACCATTTTGTTTTCTTTGTTCAAAACAGCCGAGAACCTGGTTGGCAAATCTTGAGACGTAGCTCCTGAGCTATATATCTTGAATAAATATTTAGGAGCTTCCCCGGGAGACTGGATGTGCCAGAACAGAGTTGGAGCACCAGTTGTCGAGTAGCTGCAGTCCAGTGTTATGGACTGTCCTTCCAGAACTGTTAATCCCGAGGAATCCTGGGACACTTCATCTTTGCCATTGGTTCCTGCAACAAATTACAGAATCTATTAAATAGCTGGGAGTGAATGCTGGGAACAGACAGTGACCATTTGAACATAGACTCACAGGGCATCAAGACCAACAGTATTAGTAAAGAACATCGAGAGAACATGGTTGCTGCGTTAGGATTTCACAGAATTCTAAAAACATGATAACTCTTATAGTCTGACATGAAAAAGGGTAGTGGGTGCCTGGAACTCGCTGCCGGAGGAGGTGGTGGAAGCAGGGGCGATAGTGACATTTAAGGGGCATCTTGACAAATACAAGAATAGGATGGGAATAGAGGGATACGGACCCAGGAAGTGTAGAAGATTGTAGTTTAGTCGGGCAGCATGGTCGGCACGGGCTTGGAGGGCCGAAGGGCCTGTTCCTGTGCTGTACAGTTCTTTGTTCTTTGTTCTCACTCACTTTCCCTCACCCACCCTGAGTCATTCAGCCTCAGTGACACACCCTCACCCATTCACCCTCACTCAGTCATTCAACCTTTCTCTCCCACTCATCCATACTCTTGTATCCTCAGTCATCCAATTCAATGACCTGGACTCACTCTCCTCCCCTCACTCCGTTACTCACTCATTCTCTCATGCACGGTCCCTAAATCAGCGTCGGAATGTCTGCAATGAGCGAGAAAGAGAGAACTGGAGCAAGACATGAGCACGACTGGCGCCCGAATGTATTGTGTGGCCCGGGATTGGGGCGAGCTGGAGGATAGTTCAGAGAGCCGGGAGAAAGCGCCGGAGTCGGGAGTAACTTCCAGGGCCAGGGAAAGAACAAGGATGCGGGGAACAGGGCAGGAATGGGGAGGGAAATGTGGGGGAAAGGGCAGAGGTGCTGGGGAAAGCACAGGGAGCCGTAGCAAAGGGCAGAGAGCTGGTAGAAAGCATAGGAAAGGGACAGAGAGCCGGGGGTAGTACACAGAGCCAGTTGAAGGCGCAGAGAGCTGAGAGAATTGCAGCTATCCGGAATAAAGTCCATGGAGTGGGCGATCAGCGATAAGAATCAGGTCAAAGCCAAAATACTGGCGAGAAGTTCAAACAACCCATGGAAAGTGCCAGGAAACGGGAAACATTCAAAGAGCTGGAGAAAGAGACGAGCAGTGGACAAAGCACACGAGATGTGAAAGAAAGTGAAGGCAGCAGGCGAACGGTGCCGAGATCCAGCGGGTATCGCAGAGAGATGGGGAACAGGGAGCGCGGGGCGGGGTGCGGGGGGATTGCAGACAGCCCGGTCTCAGTGACAGGCGGAATGTGGAGTTAACACCACAATCAGCACAGCCAGGAGCTTATTGAATGGGGGAGGAGGCTCGACAGCAGAATGGCCGCCTCCTGCTGTTAATGTGCAAGATCCTAAAATTAGAGATTGTTGCAACTACTCAAATTTAGAGTTTTGTTGTAATTACATAAGTGTGCATTCCGAAGTGGGATGTTTTGGGGATTGGGGGTAGTGAGGTGGAGAGAGGAGGAGGCATCAGTCAGTTTGAATAAAGGCAAATTCCAAAACAGCAATGACATAAATGAAGAGACAATTTCTTTATCACAAAATGTTGTTGACTGTGAAATACACAGCTCAGTTCGCTGGATTGTGACGTACACAGCTCAGTTCGCTGGATTGTGACGTACACAGCTCAGTTCGCTGGATTGTGACGTACACAGCTCAGTTCGCTGGATTGTGACGTGCACCGCTCAGTTAACTGGATAGTGACGCACACTGCTCAGTTAGCTGGATTGTGACGTACACAGCTCAGTTCGCTGGATTGTGACGTACAGAGCTCAGTTCGCTGGATTGTGACGTGCACCGCTCAGTTAACTGGATAGTGATGCACACTGCTCAGTTAGCTGGATTGTGACGTGCGCAGCTCAGTTCGCTGGATTGTGACGTACACAGCTCAGTTCGCTGGATTGTGACGCACACAGTTCCAGTTCACTGGATTGTGACGTACACAGCTCAGTTAGTTGGATTGTGACGTACACAGCTCAGTTAGCTGGATTGTGACGTGTACAGCTCAGTTCGCTGGATTGTGACGTGCACAGCTCAGTTCGCTGGATTGTGACGCACACAGTTCCAGTTCACTGGATTGTGACGTACACAGCTCAGCTAGATGGATTGTGACGTACACAGCTCCAGTTCACTGGATTGTGATGTATTAAACTCAGTTAGTTGGATTGTGACGTGCACAGCTCACTGAGCTGGATGTCACGTACACAGCTCAGTTTGCTGGATTGTCACGTGCACAGCTCAGTGAGCAGGATTGGGACGTACACAGCTCAGTTAGCTGTATTGTGACGTACACAGCTCAGTGAGCAGGATTGTGACGTACACAGCTCAGTTAGCTGTATTGTGACGTACACAGCTCAGTGAGCAGGATTGTGACGTACACAGCTCAGTTAGCTGTATTGTGACGTACACAGCTCAGTTAGCTGGATTGTGACGTACACAGCTCAGCTAGCTGGATTGTGACGTACACAGCTCAGTTAGCTGGATTGTGATGTACACAACTCAGTTAGCTGGATTGTGATGTACACAGCTCAGTTAGCTGTATTGTGACGTACACAGCTCAGTGAGCAGGATTGTGACGTACACAGCTCAGTTAGCTGTATTGTGACGTACACAGCTCAGTTAGCTGGATTGTGACGTACACAGCTCAGCTAGCTGGATTGTGACGTACACAGCTCAGTTAGCTGGATTGTGATGTACACAACTCAGTTAGCTGGATTGTGATGTACACAACTCAGTTAGCTGGATTGTGACGTACACAGCTCAGTTAGCTGTATTGTGACGTACACAGCTCAGTTAGCTGTATTGTGACGTACACAGCTCAGTGAGCTGGGCGGCTGGTTCGTGATGAAGAGCCATCCCAACAGCGTGGGTCCAATTGCTGGACCAGCTGAGGTTATTCATAAAGACCCCCATTCTCAACCTTGCCCCTTGCCTGAGTTGTGGTGACCCTCAGGTTAAATCACCACCAGTCAGCTCTCAAAAAGAGAGAGACTCAGGGACTATGGGACATTTCCATTTTGTATTACATGGTGGCTGAAAAAATGGGGAAAACCCCACTGCTCCTCTCTTTGCAAATTACACCATTCAGATGGTATCCAAATGTTCTTTTCTGCCAGGAGATGTGAGTTTATAATGAGGGGGCAAACAGGTGATGATTCTCAAATGATAGATCAAATAAACGCTGAAATGTGGATGTTGCATTTAATAGGAAAATGTTAGAATAAACTCATAGTTCTAGTCGAATTTTGAAAGGTTTGGTTACTGAATAAATACAATCCCACAGTCTAACTTGTTGACTGGACCATTCTCTCCCAGCAACACCGTCTCCGCCCACTCTCTACAGCCTGGTCTCCTCCTGTCAGCAACACAACAATGACGGCTCCGTGACCTACGGCTGTTTGGCGATGGACGACTCCCCAGAAATCTCCAGCCTGACCTGGAAGAAAGATGGGCAGCTGATCACCACTGGAGTTAAGAAATACCCGTCAGTGAGAAACAAGAAGGGAACCTACACCCTGAGCAGTCAGTTAACCATCACCGAGTCAGAGGGGGGATGCAGCGAAATCAGCTGCGAGGTTCGACACAGCGGCTCAGACAAGAGCATTGGAATGAAATGTAAGTGTTGTGGAATCTGTGAGAAACAGAAAATATGTGATTCCTTTATTTACAACTTTGGTTATTTATGATACATTTATGGTGCACTGCATAGTTCTGATTCCTGGCGAAAAATATTGACTGCAGATAAAGAGTTAAACATAATAAGTCATTTTATTTGTTACAAGATGTTCTGTAAGAAATGTTAACTTGTGTTTTTGAAGCTGGTGGAAATTACATCCCTCCAAATGTTCTCCTCACCGTGAGTTCCAATGAAGAAATCTCAAGACAGAAATTTGCAACCTTCGTCTGTTCAATCTACAATTTCTGTCCAAACTCAATTAACGTAAAGTGGCTGAAGAATGGACAAGCCATGGGTTCAGGATTTGTCACCTCTCCCGCCTGTGAAGTGAACGGGAACTTCTCGGCGAGCAGTCGGCTGACAGTCTCCGCTGGGGAATGGTTCAGCAAAGCGGTCTATACACTCATCGAGAGGTCAACCAAAGTCACAACATCACCGCATCTGGTAAGAGAAACAAACAGAGGAAACAATAAATCATCCTGCACTCTGATGTTAATCAAAATCAGGAATTTACTGAAGTTAGTACAAAGCAGAGAATTACTCTGATGTTAATCCAAATCAGGAATTTACTGGAGTTAGTACAAAGCAGAGAATAACTTCTAATTTACTGCCATGTGGTTTGTGTTTCATTCTGATGTAAGAGCTGCATTAGGATTGCTCACCATTCAGGATTTTATCAGAACAGCAAAGAATGTTTCCCTCTACTTTGAAATCATTTAGTGAGTGAGGTGGCCTTGATATCAGCTTTATTCCGAAACAGCTGATTATATTTGAGAAGCAGTGGGTGTCTTGAAACCTTTATTGATACAGCTCCGGGGGAAAGTGTTGAAAAGTTCATCCAACCTATTTATAAATTAGCGTTCATGACTGTATTCCAGAGATCAGAAATTATGTATCGCATTGGGAATGCTGCAATACTGATTCCTTAAAATGATACCGGGGCTAAACGACTTTCACAATAGTAGTTAGCACTGAGGCCTCACAATGCCTGGGACCCGGCTCAATATTGACCTTGTGTGACTGTGTGAAGTTTACACCTTCACCCTGTCTCTGCACGGGTTTCCCCCAGGTGCTCCGGTTTCCTCCCACAGAGGAAATATGAGCAGGTTAGGTGAATTGCTGATGCTAAATTGTCGCTGAATGTCCAAAGATTAGGTGGGGTTGTGAGGTGACAGGGATAGGGTGGGGGAATTATTTTATGCAGAGTGCTCTTTCGGAGGGTCGGTACAGTCTCGATGGACCGAATGGTCCTCTTCTGCATGTGAGTGACTCTATGATTCTATAATAGTTTTCACAGAACACGCTGGTTTTCTATTGTATATCGAATATTAAAGGTGGTCTTCAGAGGTTGGTATTTCGAAGTTGATTTATTCCCATTGAGTGATTGAAGGCTGAATACTGTTGTCCTGATTCTGAAGATGAAACTTCGGTTAATTTTCATGTTTTCATTCACAGATCCTTCCCTTTGCACTGATGCCTCAGTAACAATACTGCCGCCAACAATAGAACTGGAGGCGACAGTAACCTTAACCTGCGTCATTTCGAATGCTCCTCATGGAGTCAACGTGTCCTGGAGTGAAGCGAAGAAGCCGCTGAAATCAGAGATTGCCGACCAGCCTGGGGCAGATACTGAGAGCGTGGTCAGCAAATTAAACATCTCGACACAAGCCTGGCTGAGTGGGGCTGTGTTTGACTGTGTGGCGAGCCACCAGGACCTGCCAACTCCTTTAAGAATTTCAATCCACAAAAAGATATGTGAGCGGTGAGACTGAAGCAATAAGTGAGTCATTGGGTCTATTTCTAGTGTCACTGCAGCGGTCAGTATTTAGCATTCAGTGTATTTATGGCCCATTCTGATTGGTAATTCCACTAACTAAATATTCTGGGCGTTTAGAGTTTAAGGGGGAAATTGATATGCAGATGAATGAACAATGAAACCCAACTGTGACATTGGGTTTAGATGGAGCGAGACCATAGACCACAAGACTTAGTAGCAGACGTTGGCCATTGGGCCCATCAACACCGGTCCAGCCTGCAGTGAGGCCATGACTGATCTGATGTGATAATCTTAAACTCCTCTTTCCCGCCTTATCCTCATATCCCTTGCCGGCTTTACTGATTTAAAATATGTCTCTCTCAACCTTGAACATACTGAGCAACCCAGAATCTACAGCTACCGGGTTAAATAATTCCACAGCTTCCCTACTCTCTGAGAGAGGAAATTCCACCTCATCTCTGTGTTAAATGGGAGAACCTTCACTTTGTGATCATGCACGCTGCTCCCAGACGTTCCCACAAGGGAAAACAACCCCTCAACGTCTATCCTAAGAAGCTCTCTGAGAATCTTTCATGTCTCAATTAGGCCTCCTTTATTCCTCTAAACTCCAATAAGTACAGCCCAACCTACTTACCCTCTCCCCATAAGAAAATCCCTCCATACTCGCGATCAACCTCGTGATCCTTCTCTACACTGCCTTCAAAACCAATCTGTCTTCCTTAGATAAGGGCAACAAAACGATTCAAAGTATATCAGGTGCAGTCTAACTAATGCCTTGTATTGTTTTCGCGAGACTTCCCCATGTTTACATTCTATCCCCTTTGAAATAAATCTCAACATTAAATTTGTCTCCATATTACCTGCAGAACTTGCTTTGTGTGGTTTCTGCACGAGGACCCCCAATTCCCCCGTTACTTCAGCTTTCTCCAGTCTTTCTTCATCTAAATAATATTCTGTTATGTTCTTCCTCCTACCAAAGTGTCTAACCTCACATCTTCGAACATTATGTTCCATCTGCCAAGTTTTTACTCAGTAAGTTAAGCTGTCTCTGTCCCTCTATGGTTATTCTGTCATCCTCACCACTTGCCTTTCTATTTTTGTATCTGCAGCCATGGCAATAGTACATTCACTTATTAAACACAGTTTTGAAATTCATGTATATCACATCTACTGGTCCCCCTCTCTCCAGCCTTCTCGTTATCACCTCAAAGAATTGCAATAAATTTGTCAGGCATGATTTACCCTTCACGAAGCCGGGCAGAACCAGCTTGATTCCACTCTGTATGCTTAAATGCTCAGCTATTAATGTCCCTGGCCTATAGTTACCTGTTTTTGACTCCCTCCCTTTTGAATAAGGGTGTTACATTGGCAGTTTCCCAATCATCTTGGGGTAAGGTGGGAGGAGCCTGGAGTGGAGTTTATACACCAGCACAGAACAGGCGGGCCGAATGGCCTGTTTCCCTGCTGTTCATTTTCTGAAACTTCCGAATCCAATATCCGTAAATTCTCAGGGAAAAGGCTTGTGTCCACCTCAGCTCCGAGCTGGGAAACCGGACAGATCCCAAACAAATGGAAACCTTTAAAATCCAACAAAAAACACATTTCTCTCACATCTAACCCGCGGTTCCATTGTCTCCGGAATTCCCCATTTTACTGACATTTATTGTACATTTTCTGCAGATCCCAATCCGCGGGAACCGTCCGTCTCTGTCCTCCTGCCCTCGGCTGAAGACGTCTCCGCTCAGAGATTCGTCTCCCTCAGCTGCTTAGTGAGAGGTTTCTCCCCCCGAGAGATCTTCGTCAAGTGGACCGTCAATGACAAGCCGGTGAGTCCCGGAAACTACAAGAACACCGAGGTGATGGCGGAGAACGGCAATAGCTCCTTCTTCATGTACAGCCTGTTATCCATTGCAGCGGAGGAGTGGGCCAGCGGCGCTTCTTACTCCTGTGTGGTGGGACATGAAGCCATCCCCTTGAAGATCATCAACAGAACGGTTGATAAATCCAGCGGTAAACCCAATTTTGTGAACATTTCCCTCGCTCTGAAGGACACCGTTAATTCATGTCAATGAGAATCTATCAATTGCATTTCGAACTAAAATAAAACTAATAAAAACTTTTTCCTCCAATTGTGATTTAAATACACAGCCGCTTAATTAATGGTGCTGCCACTTTGCTGATATCAGATCTGTTCAATGTGACCCGGATTTCTACAGGTCTCGGCCCCAAGTCTGATATAACCAGAGCTCCCAGCTCAGATACACCCTGGGTTAGAGACAGAGCAAAACTCATTCATTACAGGATTCATTGACTTTCCTCCCGCTGAGGAGAAATCGGATAATTCCCCATTTCAGACAAACACATCACATTTCGATCTCGGTGTTCCTGCTTCGCTCATTGTCCATCCCTTTAAAATTAATGTCAGATTTAAGTTGCTGTATCACACCCACTGGGAACTGAATTGAGGGTCACACAGAAACATGGACCAACAATCCCCAGTCAAAGAGAGGGGAAAGTGAAATTGTTAATCCACTGTCCCCCACTTCACCAGCAAAGAGAGGGCAGGGGCATTAGTTAATCCACTGTACCCCCACTTCCCAACAAAGAGAGGGGCAGGGGCATTAGCTTACACACTGTACCCCCACTTCCCTAACAGAGAGGGGGAGGGGCATTACTTAATGCACGGTACCCCCACTTGCCCAGCAAAGAGACGGTGGGCATTAGTTAATCCACTGCGCACATGCTTCCAACAATGAGTGGAGCGGCATTATTTAATCTGCTGTACCCACACTTCCCCAACAAAGAGAGCAAAGGGCCAATACTAACCCACTTTCCCGACCAAAAGAGGAAGAAGGTGATGAGTGAACTCTCTGTCTCTCCACCTCCAGCAGGGAGATCCCAAAGGCAATGTGCTGAGCTGACCAGAGAGAGGGAGATTATTAACTCAATATCTTCCCAGTCCCCAAGCAAGGAGTTTGGAAGTAAACGGTTCTCTAGACTCAGAACGCAGTTACTGACTGTGGTGGTATGTATTAGGGGTCATGTGGGACTGTGAAGCCGTGACGCTATTGGCTGACAGATCCCGGGTCCTGGTTGGCTGTTGACTCCTGGCTCCGCCCTGAAGGTGGAGTATAAGAACCCGAGCTTCTCCCCGCCGCTTCATTCTGTTGCTGAACTGCTGGGGACAAGTCTCGCTAAATAAAGCCTCATCGACTTCATCACTACTCATCTCTCTCGTAAGTCATTGTGCGCTACACTGACATTACAAGACGTCATGTAGCTTACTGGCTGAAGGGTTTAAAAGACCATCATGATAAAGATGCATTTTTTTTAACACCATTGTTCCTCTTATCCGTCTGCTAAAACCGATTCCCCATAATCCAAATCCAGACTGGTGATTGAATTCTCCCTGGGGTTTCACTGTTCTCTCCTGAGGCGCTTCCTTGTATTTTTGCATTAGGTCACCTGATGTCAGCTTGCAACTCACAGAAAACACATTTAGAAGCAGAAAGTTCAACATATTCTACATCGGTACCAATAATACCCACAACTGGCAAAGCTACAGGCAGCTGATGCAAATACACAGACAGATAAACAGACACAAACACGACACACACATGCACACAGACCCACACACGCTCACACGTAGAGGCAAACACACACATATAGACACACATAGAAACACATGCATAAACATACACCCAGGCACAATGAACCACACATATTTTGACACAAAAACACACGCAAACATGCGCAAAAATTCACAAACCTGCACATAAACACAAAAAGCACGTTTATACACACACTGACACACGTGCACATACACACATACACACACAAATCCACACACACAAGCGGCTACACAAATGTATACAAACAGACACATACAACCACGTGTCCACACAGATACACAAACATATGAAACGAGACAAGCAAGCTAACAGAAGAATATGAAACACAACTGTAACCAATAACATGTACTTAGCAGAATTTCACGATGACACAAATTTTTCCATTCAAACAGAGTCAAATATCCACACTAACACACTTATGGGCACACGTGGTCACATATTAGCATACTCATACACATGCTAGCACAAACATACATTAGTGCACATAGAGGCATCAATACACATCAATAGATAGTTATAAACAATCATCAATGCTTAAATAGCACTGCTGCCTCACAGCGCCAGAAATCCGGATTCAATTCCAGCCTTTAGTGGTTGTCTGTGTGGAGTTTCCACGTTTTCCCATGTCTATTCCTGTTTCCTCCGCATGCTCCGGTTTCCTCCCGCAAACTAAATATGTGCAGGTTAGGTGGATTGGCCATGCTATATTATCCCTCAGTGCCCACAACATTTGGTGGGGTTACGAGGTTCTGGGGATAGGGCAGGAGCATGCGTTCAGGTATAGTGCTCTTTTGGTGGGTCGGTGCAGACTGAATGGGCCGAATAGCCTCGTTCAGCAGAGTAGGGATTATACGATGATGATTCTATGATGAAATACACACATCAACAAACACACACACACACAAACGCACTTATCCAGACACAAACATTAAGACACTGACATGCATGTTGAATGTATAAAGACACACTAACACTTTTATTACTGGGCAGGGAAGTATAAACTTATATTAACACAGGCATTAATATATAAACATAGACTTCAACACACACAATAGAACACTCATATCTACACATTGACAGAAGATAAACAAAGTTCACATACATACGCTGACACACAAATACACAGATCAATACTCATTGACACATGAACACACACAATGACACTTATAAAGACATCGGGACACACAAAAGAAGAGTAAAGAAATACGAATTTTGCATCTACACAGACACAAAAGCTAAAGAACAAACACAAACGTCAGGCAAGGGTGGCACGGTGATGCAATGGTTAGCACTGCTGCCTCACAGTGCCAAGGACCTGGGTTTGATCCCACTCCTGGGTCTCTGTACCAGTGGAGTTTGCACATTCTCCCTGTGACCTATGGGTCTCACCCCCACAACCCAAAGTTGTGCAGGGTAGGTGGATTGGCCACGCCAAATTGCCCCTTAATTGGAAAAATTAAGTTACACAGATCGATTTCTGAGTGTCACAAACTGAACAGTAGATATGCAATGACAAATATATTAAAGAATGAATTAGCAGCGGGAGAAAATGAAACGAGAATATTAAAAATATATCCATGATTAATAAACAGTCTGATTATATTTATTTGGCTTTATCCTCATAGATACCACAGACCACACCTGGACTGAAGACTATGAGGATGATAACGGGAACATCTGGACAACCGCTTCCACATTCATCACCCTGTTCTTCCTGAGCATTTCCTACAGCGCTGCAGTCACTCTGGTGAAGGTGAGAAGATTCAATCCACTCACACTTCAAACTGACAGAAGCCGCTTAAAAAATCTCTAAATGTTTGATTGATTAAAAACTCTAACATCAATGTCCCTGATCATAAACATCTGCTTCATCATTTTCTCTCTCTTTTACAGATCAAGTGATCGGTTGACGTTTGGACGCTGTAGATTTTCCTCAGCTATTTATTATGATGTGTGTGTGACACAAATACAATACCTCCTCTTGGTGACTCTAACAGTAACATTCTCTCAGTTTATTATTCTGCATCTGTAACTGAGACAATCATCAACAGTATTTCTGTTTTTCAGTTTAAAATGTACGAGATAATTTTGGCTGTAATGTAATTGTAGCTAATAATTTCTCTCACTGTCATGTCTAAATAATGTCATGTCTAAATAATGTCATGACCGAAAGCTAGTGACATCGAAACAAACCTGTTGGACTTTAACCTGGTGTTGTAAGACTTCTTACTATGTCTAAATAAGTAATGTATCTCGTACTTATTCACAACTGTTGCTTTCCCTTTATGCTGAGCTCCTGTTCTCTCTTGTGTTACAGTCGTACATACATTTGGCAGCTCAGAGGGCATGTGTTTTGTTCTTACTGTGACCCTCAATTGTTATGTTCCCTTTTGTAAACATCAAAATAAACTTTTGTGTAATATTTTCACTGAAATTGAATGAATAATCAAGAAAATAAGACTAATCAGAACTCCTTTCTCTGAGGTCCATCGGCACCGCTCCATTTCCCCGATTATACAGTTATCTCCCCTTTCCCAGACAGATATTTCTCACCAGACCTGTCTGGGATGTGTCTGAACTCATGGCCCCTCGGTGAAAGAGCCATGCGCCCCCAAGCGGCCCATCCGGGTAAACACACCTTCACATAGAACATAGAACATAGAACAATACAGCGCAGTACAGGCCCTTCGGCCCACGATGTTGCACCTAAACAAAAGCCATCTAACCTACACTATGCCATTATCATCCATATGTTTATCCAATAAACTTTTAAATGCCCTCAATGTTGGCGAGTTCACCTTTGCCTTTTTATGGTAAACTTCAGAGACAGATTGATTTCACAGCTGAAGAATTCCACAGATTCACTGCCCTCTGATGGAAGAAATGTCTCCTAATCTCTGTCCTAAATTTGAGATCCCTTACTCTGAGATTATGCCCTCTGGTCTCAGACTCTTCCACAAGTGGAAACACGATGATTTTTCAGGCTGTGTAACTGGTTAAAGCTCTTTCCACAGTCAGTTCACTGGAGCACTCTCACTCAGGTGTGTGTGTCTCGGGGCTTTTCCAGTCACACTGATGTTTGAAATCTCTTCCCACAGTCAGAACAGACAAGCACATTGACAGTTTGTGATATTTAGATCCTAATGAATTGAGTGACTGTCAGATCTTGATGTTATATTTGGTTCGAGTTGCCAGGCTGCCAATCCTCCCATTCTAATGCCTGAAAAAGAAGTTTACAAAAATGATCACTGTAAGCATAGGATAGAAATTCACAACAGACCATTCTAGTTTCTATTGAACCTCCTTTCCCCTCTTGCTTTCCCCAAGCATGTGGTCCAGTCAAAATAAAAGACCAAAATCAGCAAGTCCCAACAAAAGTGTCACTGCCTGTGCGGAGTCTGCCCGTTCTCCCCGTGTCTGCGTGGGCTTCCTCCGGGTGCTCCGGTTTCCTCCCACAGTCCAAAGATGCGCAGGTTCGGTGGATTGGCCATGCTAAATTGCCCTTACGTTAGATGGGGTTGATGGGTTACAGGGATAGGGTGGAGGCGCGGGCTTAAGTAGGGTGCTCTTTCCAAGAGCCGGTGCAGACTCGATGGGCCGAATGGCCTCCTTCTGCACTGTAAATTCTATGATTGTACCTCTATGATTATTGAACAATCAGCGAGTCAGCCTGAAATCAGCCTCACAATGCCCAGGTGATTGACGGCAGCTCCGGACCAATAGGAAGAGGAGGGGCGGGACTGGACGACCGACCAGGAGCAGCTCGTCCTCCAACCAATCGGAGTGAATGAGGGGCGGGCCCGCTGTGATTGAAGCATGCGCAGTGTGGGTAATGGCGATGGAGAAGGAAGTCTTTTTTTAGAATGGAAATTGGTAAGAGGTGTTTAACAATATGGAGGGAGCGAGAGATCGCGGGAGTGGGCGGAAACGTTGTGTAAAGTTGTTGAAATCGCAAACCTCGGAAAGGTTTACGGGACCCCGTTTGTACCGAGCGGGGCTGCAGCTCCTCATCTTCGGCCCGGATTTACGGCCGCCATCTTTATTGGATGTGTATCTGGGCGCATGCGCGTTTGCCGTTTTTGTCGGTGGCGATGTTTCAATCAGTGGGAGGAGCTTGTTCCCCATTGTTCAGAATGGAGACAACCTGTCCATCAAACTGCATTCGTCTTTGATTCCCAATGTCTTATTAATGATGCAAAGCGGTGGCAGAGATGAAAATGAACCAAATGAAAATCGCTTATTGTCACAAGTAGGCTTCAAATGAAGTTACTGTGAAAAGCCCCTAGTCACCACATTCCGGCACCTGTTCGGGGAGGCTGTTAAAGAAAAGGAAGAAAATCCTGCTCTCCGGATTTCACTGTCTTATTCGACGTTCTGTCCCATGTGAAATGAAATGACGGACTGATGGTGATTAATTTTGGAAACTCCTTTTACAAGTGATTAGTAGGGAAGGATTTACACACAGCAAATTCAAGCCAGGAGAAATATTTATCTTCCTGAATTTCATTTCTGGTCTGACAGTGATGCCTTTGTAAACTTCTTTCACAGGGGCTTAGAAAGGGATATGCAGACAGGAAACTCACAATCAATCCTCACATCAAATTCTAACACCACTGTTCGAGTTACCAGGACCTGGAGATTATCGACCTTTGTGTGTAAGCATTGAGTTCCATATCATTATCACTCACTGTGTAAAATGTCTACCTCCTATCTCCCCTGTAGATCTTGTTCACAATCTTAAATCTGTGTCCCGTAATCCTTATACAATCTACTGATGGGAACAGATTTTAAAAATCTTTTGCTGGGTTTGCTGTTGTCGTTTCTGGTGCCTGGGTCGATGCCGGGTGGTCCGTCCGGTTTCATTCCTTTTCCATGTTTTTGTTGTGGTTGAATCAGCTTGGACCAGTCCATTTAGGGTCCAGAACACAATTGAAGTCTCCTCCAAGAATCAATTGATCTATATCCAGGTCTGGGATGGATTCCAACAATTTTTTTACAAAAGTTTTGATGAGATTCCCTCATTAAAAAAAAAGATAGAGAAGCAGAATTAGGCCATTCAGCCCATCGAGTTTTTGAGGTTGCTCTGCCATTCGATCATGGCTGATATGTTTCTCATCCCCATTCATCTTGTATTGTAGCTCTCTTGAAATGAATGCGAACATTGCATTTGCCTTTCTAACTGCCAACTTTCCTTTATTTGTTCTTGGGATGTGGGAGTTGCCTTGGCCCAATGTTACTAATCATAATCAGTTCGCAAAGCATAATTTAAATCAAACATATCCATTTCAGTAGTGGGTTTATTACCCAATATGCGTTGCAGCTGAGAATGTGCTCTATCCACATGACAGAAGTTTCTCGCACATGCGCAGAGTCCGGCTGTGACTGGAGCATGCGGCGTTCGGGCTGTGACCGGCGCATGCGCAGTTCAGATTGTCGCTGACGGTGCAAGGAGCGGGGAAGCAACAATCGAGCGACTTTCAGGAATGGAGCCGTGGGTGGCCTGGGAGCGATAGAAGCTGCGAAGTGAGCCGGGAGGGTTCATAAATACCCCGTGGAGGCTTCAACTCCCGAGGAAAATGTTAACGGTCCCGTCTTAAACAGCACCGAACAGAGTGAGAGCTGAGCGGTGACAGGCCCGGGTTACCGGCCGCCATCTTTACAGAGGACATGATGCCACAGGGCGCATGCGCTGCGAGCCTGGACCGGATGCCAACTCTCCCGGATTGACTGACTGGAGTCTCCAGGATTTTATTTTATTGATTTGTGGGAGTCACTGGCTGGGCCAACATTTATTGCCCATCCCTAATTTCCCTCAAACCGAGTGGCTTGCTCGGCCATCTCGGAGGGCATTTAAAGAGTCAACCATATTGCTGTGGTTTGGAATCGTGTTGGCCAGACCAGGTAAGGATGGCAGATTTTCTTTTCTGTTCATTCACGGGATGTGGGTGTCGCTGGCTGGGCCAGCATTCACTGCCCAGCACTAATTGCCCTTGAACTGTGTGTATCTCAGAGAGCATCTCAGAGAGTCAACCAGCTGACTATGGATCTGGAGTCACCTGTAGGCCAGACCAGGAAAGGATAGAAGATTTCCTTCACTGAAGGACATGAGTGAATCAGGTGGGTCTTTGCAACAACCAACAATTGTTTCAGGGTCTTCAATAGACTTTAAATGAATTCAAATTTAACCTTCTGTCTTGGTGAGAATCGTGTCTGGGAAATCATTACGACAGTAAAGAAGATTTTAATGTAATTTTCTTTGAACATTTCTCTTAGTGGATATAAAAATATTGAAAATGGGGTAAAGGTTATTTGGCTGACAATCACTGTCCTGTAAAGTACCCAGTCCTTTTGCTTCCCAATTGGCCGAGGAAGGCAGCGTGTCACAAGGATGGATGTGTTGACAGATTAATGGCTGGAGGATGGCGGCAGGTCATGTGACCAAAGCTCCAGGAATACATTTAATCAAAGTTGGTGAGGAGAGAATGTTGTGAATTTCTATCCCAAACCGACAGTGAGATTTCTGTAAATTTACAGGATACTGGAAGTGGTGGTTTAACAGACGGGAAAAGCAAACCAAACGTCACATCGCGATCTGACAGAGTCACTCGATTCATCAGAACCTGAATATCAACAGCATCTGGGTGTGGAAGGTAAAAGGTTTGACCTTTCTGTCTGTGAGGGAAGATTTCAGGTCTCAGTGTGACTGGAAAAGCCCCGAGATTCACAAACCCTGGTTCGACCAAACCTGGAGAACTGTGTTCAGTTCTGGTCAACAAACCTGAGGAAGGATAGAATGGCCTCGGAGGGAGTGTAGCACAGATTTACCTGAACGATATCTGTCCCCCCCGGTGTTAAATTACAAAACTAGACTGCACAAAAGAATCAGAGACATGATGGTACAGAGAATGGCATTCGGCCCAGTGAATCCATGCCAGCTCTCTGGAGCAATCCAGTCAGTCCCATTCTCCTGCTCCCTGTATCTTCGCAGGTTTATTTCCCTCAGGTGTCTATCCAATTTCCTTTGGAAATCAAATGATTCATGGATCTATTTTCAAACTCCCTCATAGGCAGCAAGTTTCAGGTCATTGCCGCTCGCTGTGTAAAACCATATCTCATGTCACCTCATATCTCCTGTACCTTTTACATACAAACTAGGATCAGGCCACTTGGCCCCTCGAGCCTGATCAGCATTCAATAAGATTGCGACTGATCTCATTCTAACCCCAACTCCACATTCCTGCCTACCCCTGATAACCTTTCACCCCCTTGCTCATCAAGAATCTATCCAGCTCTGCCTTAAAAATATTCAAGGACTCTGCTTTCACTGCCTTTTAAGGACGTGAGTTCCAAAATCTTACAACCCTCAAGAGAATAAAAAATCATCATCTCCATCTTAAATGGGTGACTCCTTATTTTGCTCTCATTCTCGCTTCTCCCACAAGAGGAAACATTCCCTCCACATCCACCCTGTCAAGAACCCTCAGGATCTTTTATAGTTCAATCCAGGTTTTACCCAAAACTTTAAATCTGTCTCCCTAGTGCTTGTACGATCAGTGAATGGAAACAGAGTTTCTTTGTCCACCCAATGGAAACCTGGCGTAATCTTGTGTACCTGAACACAAATCTCCCCTCCACCTCCTTTGCTGGAACCATTCTGGTAAATCACCTCTGCACCTTCTCAAGAACCTTCACATCCTTCCTGAAGAGTGATGACCAGAGCTTTATAAAGATTCATAGAATAGAATTAGAACCATAGAATTCCTACAGAGCAGAAGGAGGCCATTTGGCCCATCGAGTCTGCACCGATTCTCTGAAAGGACACCCTGCCTAGGCACCCCCCCCCCCGCCCCCGACCCTCTCCTTGTAACCCCATAGCCCCACCTAACCTGCACATCCCTGGACACTACCGGGCAATTTATCAAGACCAATTCCACCTAACTTTCCCTTCTTTGTATTGGAGGAAACCTGAGCACCAGGTGGAAACCCACGCAGACACGGGGAGAAAGTGCAAACTCCACACACACAGTCACCAAGGCCGGAATTGAACCCGGGTCCCTGGCGCTGTGAGGTAGCAGTGCTAACCACCGTGCCACCAAAAGCATAGTGTCAGTATCAATATTTCTATTTATGAAGCTCAAGGTCGAATATGCTTTGCCAACTACTCTCTTAATATGTCTTCTGGATATACAAAATCCCTCTTCGCCTCTTTCTCTCTCCTCCAAAAGAGGCCAAGTGGGTTTTTATGACAATCCAGCAGTTTTCATGGTCACTTTTTCCCAGTGCCGGCCCCACAAGTGAGCAGATTCATTCAGCTCAATTTCACAACCTGCCTTGTGGTCTTGTGGGTTCTCTCTCACTCCCTATTTTCTGTTTTTAAATCAGTTTCACAGGGTGTTCGAAGGGGAGGTTTCAAAGTTCGGAAACTCAAACCAAGCATCACATCAGGATCTGACAGAGATCTCTATTTATCACATCCTGAATATCATCGGAATATCATTGAACATGGAAGGAAAAAGCATCGTTCACAGTGGGGAGAAACCGTACATGATTTGTGTGTGTGGACGAGGATTCGCTCTATCATCAGGCCTCACAAGCCACAAATGCAATTACACTGAGGAGAAACCGTGGAAATGTGCGGACTGTGGGAAAGGATTCACTTCCCCATCCCAGCTGGAAACTCATCGACGCAGTCACACTGGGGAGAGACCATTCACCTGCTCCAAGTGTGGGAAGGGATTCACTCAGTCATCCGACCTGCTTAGCCACCAGCGAATTCACACTGGGGAGAGACCGTTTAGGTGCTCTTACTGTGGGACTGAGTTCAAAAAATCATCGCACCTCACTGCACATCAGCGAATTCACACTGGGGAGAGGCCATTTGCCTGCGCCAAGTGTGGCAAGGGATTCACTCAGTTATCTGCTCTGCAGAAGCACCAGCGAATTCACACTGGGGAGAGACCATTCACCTGCTCAGAGTGTGGCAAAGGATTCACTCACTCATCCCTCCTGCTGAGTCACCAGCGAGTTCACACTGGGGAGAGACCATTCACCTGCTCAGAGTGTGGGAAGGGATTTACTATGTCAGCCCACCTGCTGAGACACCAGCGAGTTCACAGTGGGGAGAGACCGTTTCAATGTCCAGACTGCGGGAAGTGCTTCAAAGGTTCTGGGGATCTGATACGCCATCAACGTGTTCACACTGATGAGAAACCGTTCAGGTGCTCTCACTGCGGGACTGGGTTCAGACGATCATCTAACCTCACTGTACATCAGCGAATTCACACTGGGGAGAGACCGTTCACCTGCTCCGAGTGTGGGAAGGGGTTCACTGAGTCATCTAATCTGTCCACACACCAGCGAGTTCACACTGGGGAGAGACCATTCACCTGCTCCGAGTGTGGGAAGGGATTCACTAAGTCATCCCACCTGCTGAGTCACCAGCGAATTCACACTGGGGAGAGGCCATTCACCTGCTCCAACTGTGGGAAGGGATTCACTGAGTCATCCGCACTGCGGAAGCACCAGCGAGTTCACACTGGGGAGAGACCATTCGCCTGCTCCGAGTGTGGGAAGGGATTCACCACTTCATCCCACCTGCTGAGACATCAACGAGTTCACACTGATGAGAGACCTTTTCAATGTCCAGATTGCAGAAAGTGCTATAAAAGGTCTGGAGATCTGATGCGCCATCAACATGTTCACACTGACGAGTGACCGTTCGCCTGCTCCGAGTGTGGGAAGGGATTCACCACTTCATCCCACCTCCTGAGACACCAACGAGGCCACAAGTAACCACAGTGATTGGATTTTGCTGTTCCTCACATTCAGGACTGAAACATGTTCATTTGGGTCTCTTTCTGCTGCTAACAAACTCCAGCCCATTTACAGGGGCTAATATTCTGGCTAAAAGTCAACTAAATCAGAATCGTGTTAAATACGCAGAGTGCTGAAAGTTTTTAAATATCTCTGACACAAATTAGTTCCTTTTGACGTACTCTCGCTTTTCCCTGTCTCTTCCATCCTCACCTCAACAAGACGTGTGAGGAGCTTGTGGAGCTTCTTTGTGACTGAGATTGAGTAAATCCGATCAGCTGCCTCTGCTGCTTCCCTCCCTTTCCCAAGCCCACCGGACCAAACTGTCTCTAAATGTCATCCTTTCCCGAGCCCTGAACCCACATCTTTCACTAGTTTCTCTCCCATCTTCCCTCATACCCTCTCAGAGCTCATCTTGTCCATGAGATCCAGCTCCTGCTCCATCGACCCTATTCCCACTCAGCTACTGATCAGCCAACTCCCCTGTGTCCATGGATATTGTCAACATTTCTGTCTCTTCAGGTACTGTCCCTCTGTCCTTCAAATCTACCATCATCACCTCCTCCTCAATAAAACAGGTCCTTGACCCTGCCATCCTAACAAATTACTGTCCCATCCCTCTCCACTCCAAACTATTAGATCATGTTGTCGCCTCCCAAATCTTTGCCCATCTTTCCCAGAACTCCCATGTTGGAATCCCTTCAATCAGGTCTCTGCCCTGTCACAGTGAAATACAAACAGGAACTTACCTGGAGAGAAGACAGACAATCCGGGAGCTTGGATGCAAGGGCGGCATGGTAGCACAGTGGGCAGCACTGTTCGTTCACAGCACCAGGGACCAGGGTTCGATTCCCGGCTTGGGTCACTGTCTGTGCGGAGTCTGTAAGTTCTCCCCGTGTCTGCGTGTGTTTCCTCGGGTGCTCTGGTTTCCTCCCACAATCCAAAGATGTGCAGGTTAGGTGGACTGGCCATGCTAAATTGCCCTTGGTGTCCAAAAAAGCTAGGTGGGGTTACTGGGTTACGGGGATAGGGTGGAGGTGTGGGCTTAAGTAGAATGGTCTTTCCGAGGGCCGGTGCAGACCTGATGGGCCAAATGGCCTCCTTCTGCACTGTTAATTCGATGAGGTGAGATTGTCCTTTCTGAGCTGATTTTAACCATACAGGCGGGAACTTGCTGCCCAGATACCTCTTCCTATTTAGATCCATCCCGATCTACATCCCTGAGGCCTTTTTCAAAGCACTAGACAAACTAATCATGGTGTTCATATGGGGGGGGGGGGAGTTGGGGGGCGAATGCAAGGATCCCGAAGAAGGTCCTAAAAAAACAAAATCTGGGGGGGGGGGGGGGGGGGGGGGGGGCTAGCCCTCCCAAACATACAATTCTACCACTGGGCGACGACGCTGAACGGATAAGCGGGCGAATCAAGGAGCCAGAAGCCGAGTGGGTGCGCGCGGAAGAGGCCTCCTGCAAGGGGACCTCCCTCTGGGCCCTCGCCACGGCGGCACTCCCAACCCCACCCAAAAAACACGACAGCAGCCCGGTGGTGATAGCCACCATCCAGTCCTGAAACCAACTACGGCCACAATTTGGCGTGACCAAAATGTCGGACAAAGCTCCCATCTGCAACAACCATAGGTTTGCACCAGCGCTGACTGACGCCACCTTTAAAAAGTGGGGACAGGACGGAGGGACACTGACAGTCAGGGACCTATACACGGACGGCAGGATTGCAACAATGGACGAACTGACAGAGAAATTCCAGCTAGCCAGGGGGAGCGAGCTAAGGTACCTGCAACTCAAAAACTTCCTACGAAAGGAGACAAGGACGTATCCACAACCGCCACGACAGACATTACTGGAAAAGTTACTGGACACAAGCATCCTAGATAAAGGCAACTGTAGCGACATGTATGACCGATTGATAGAAAGGGCCGACACCGTATTGGATGCAACAAGAAAGAAATGGGAGGAGGACTTGGGGATTGAAATAGGGTGGGGACTCTGGAGCGAAGCACTGCATGGGGTCAACTCCACCTCCACGTGCGCAAGGCTCAGCCTGACGCAACTAAAAGTGGTACATAGAGTCCACTTAACAAGAACTCGTATGAGTATGGTCTTCCTGAAGGTGGAGGATAGGTGGGAACAGTGCCAAGGAGGCCTGGCCAACCATGCCCACATGTTCTGGTCTTGCCCCAGACTTGCGGGGTACTACCTCCTTCAAGAAGACCACCATAATACCAGTACTAAAAAAGAACAAGGTAGCCTGCCTCAACGACTAACGTCTGTCATCATGGAATGCTTTGAGCGGCTGGTCATGAGATGGATCACTGCCAGCATCCCAGACGGTCTCGATCCAATGCAGTTTGCCTATCACCGCAATCTCACTGGCTCTGCAATCAACACTCAAACACCTCGACAACAAGGATACCTATGTAAGACTGCTGTTCATTGACTACAGCTCCGCCTTCAACACCATTATCCCAACAAGACTGATAACCAAACTCCGCAAACTTGGACTTGACCCCTCCCTGTGCAGCTGGATCCTCGACTTCCTCACCAACAGACCGCAATCTGTCAGGATAGGCAACAGCACCTCCTCCACAATAGTCCTCAACACTGGGGCCCCACAAGGATGTGTACTCAGTCCTCTACTGTACTCCCTATACACACATGACTGTGTGGCAATATTTAAATCAAACTCAATCTATAAGTTTGCGGATGATACGACTGTGGTGGGCCGTATCTCAAACAACGATGAATCAGACTACAGGAGGGAGATAAATCAGTTGGTTGCATGGTGTACCGAAAACAATCTCCCTCTAAATGTTGGAAAGACCAAGAACTGATCATCGACTTCAGGAAGCATAGCAAGACACGCACTCCCGTCTGCATCAATGGCTCTGAAGTGGAGATGGTCGATACCTTTAAGTTCCTGGGGTCACCATCACCAACAGTCTGTCCTGGTCCACTAACGTTGATGCAACAGTCAAGAAAGCCCAACGACGTCTCTACTTCCTACGGAGGCTAAAGAAATTTGGCATGTCTGCATCAACTCTCACAAACTTCTACAGATGTGCGATAGAGAGCATCCTATCCGGCTGCATCACAGCTTGGTCCAAGATCGCAAGAAACTACAGTGTGATGAACTCAGCCCAACGCATCACACAAGCTTGCCACTCCCAGATTCATCCTGTATACACATACCACTGCCTCAGGAAGGCAGACAGCATTACCAGAGACCTCTCCCACCCAGACATTGCCTTCTTCCAGACCCTTCCATCAGGCAGAAGGTACAGAAGTCTGAAGACTCGCACATTCAGACTTAGGAACAGCTTCTTCCCCACAGCTACAAGACTCCTCAACGACTGCCCCTCGGACTGATCCACTCCCTGTAAGAACTCCCTGTAATGACACCCTATGCTGCTCTGGCTCATGTATTTGCTTTGTTTGGCCCCTTGTTCCGCACTGTAACCAATCACTGTTTGTTGTTGTACTATTTGTCAATGTTCTCTGTTGATTATTCTTTTGTCTACTACTGTACGTACTGTGTACGTTCCCTCTGCCGCAGAAAAATACTTTTCACTGTACTTCGGTATATGTGACAATAAATCAAATCAATTTGAAGGTTGCCACTCAAGTGGATAGAGCAGTGAAGAAGGCCTATAGTGTGTTAGCGTTTATTAACAGGGGGCTGGAGTTTAAGAGCCGTGGGGTTATGCTGCAACAGTACAGGACCCTGGTGAGACCATATTTGGAGTATTGTGTGCAGTTCTGGTCACCTCAT
This sequence comes from Scyliorhinus torazame, assembly GCF_047496885.1. Classification (NCBI taxonomy): domain Eukaryota; kingdom Metazoa; phylum Chordata; class Chondrichthyes; order Carcharhiniformes; family Scyliorhinidae; genus Scyliorhinus; species Scyliorhinus torazame. The sequence goes on along the minus strand of NC_092711.1, from coordinate 69,431,619 downwards.
TATGGGAAGTATGTGGAAGCATTGGAAAGGTGCAAAGGAGATTTACCTGAGTGCTGCCTGGATTGGAGGGTAGGTCTTATGAGGAAAGGTTGAGGGAGCTAGGGCTTTTCTCATTGGAGCGAAGGAGAATGAGAGGCGACTTAATAGAGGTTTATAAGATGATGAGGGGGATAGATAGAGTGGACGTTCAGAGATTATTTCCTCGGGTGGATGCAGCTGATACAAGGAGGCATAACGATAAGAATCAGGGTGGGAGATATAGGAGGGATGTCTGAGGTAGGTTCTTTACTCAGAGAGTGGTTAGGGTGTGGAATGGACTGCCTGCTGTGATAGTGGTGTCGGACACTTTAGGAATTTTCAAGCGGCTATTGGATAGGCACATGGAGCACACCATAATGACAGGGAGTGGGATAGCTTGATCTTGGTTTCGGACAAAGCATGGCACAACATTAAGGGCCGAAGGGCCTGTTCTGTGCTATACTGTTCTATGTTCCATGTACTGGACCCCCTTCTTCGAGGCAATGTCCAAAGTGATGGGGATGAGGGTGGATCCATGCCCGAATGTGGCAGTCGTGGGAGTATCAGACCAGCCAGATCTATTTCCGGGGAGGAGGGCGGACGCCCTTGCCTTTGCCTCCCTGATCGCCCGCCATAGAATCCTGTTCAGCTGGCGGTCAGCAGCACCACCCAAAGCTGCAGACTGGCTGTCCGACCTCTCAGAATCTCTGCAAATGGAGAAAATCAAATTCGCCATCCGAGGGTCAGGCGACGGCTTCCACAGAACGTGGGAGCCATTCACCCAATTGTTCCGAGACCTGTTAGTGGCAACAAACAAGCAGAAGAATAGACTGGTCGCCAAGAATCAGGGGAAAGTACCCGAGCCGGGCAGAAAGTACCTGAGGCGGGGGGAGAGAGGGATAGACCGTGGTGGGGGGGATAGCAGCTAAACCTAAGAGGAAAGAAAGGCTAATCACAGGAGAAGGGGAGGAGGTGGAAGAGGGAGGAGACAGGGAACAATAGAGGGGAACCAGTGAGGTGGGAGGAGGCAAGGGAATGATAGCCGGAAGTAGGGCACGTAAACAAGAACAAACTTGGCATCTACAGGAGCAGAGAACAAGGAAAATCCGTGCGAAAGACAGGACGAACGGCTGAAGCGGAGGTGATCGCAAGATGACGACGGCAGCGAAAACCGTCCGGGAGAAGCAAGCTACAGCACCAAAACCAGATCCATTCGCGTATTGCCCTCTGTAATTGTTCTGTATTTGTTTCCCCGGTGCCCAAATGTCTATGTTCCCACCCAGTTTCACCCCCCCTCCCCAAACAGATGCCTACTTATGTGCTAAAAACAATACTGCCAATTGTACAGAGCTGCTGTTGTTGAGCTAGCACATAATACCCTACCAGTCATTTTATTCTAACTTTTTTTTTGTTGCTGTTTGTTTTGTTTTTTGTGCGTGTTCCCTTCTCCTCTATGTATATATATATATGTGTGTGTATTCTATTTTGTGTACATAACGGTAAATATACTTTATTCAAAAACCCAATAAAAAACATTTATTTTTTTAAAAATTCACTCATCATCCAACCCAAAAACAAAACCCTTGACCCCATCGTCTTGGCAACCTACCGCTCCATCTCCAATCTCCCTTTCCTTTCCAAAGTCCTTGTACTCGGTGTCCCCAAGGATCTGTCCTCAGCCCCTCCTATTTCCCACCTACACACGGCCACTAGGTGACATCATCCCAAAGCACCGTGTTAGTTTTCACATGGATACTGACGACACTCAGCTCTACCTCACCACTATCCCTCTCCATTCCCCCACTGTTACTAAATTATCAAACTGCTTATCCCACATCCAGTGCTGGATGAGCAGAAATTTCCGCCTATTAAAAATTTGGGAAGACCAAAGCCATTGTCTTCAGTCACCATTAGAAATTCCGTTCCCTAACTCCTGAGTCCATCCCTCTTCCTGGGAGCTGTCTGAGGCTGAACTGCACTCTGCACAATCTCCGGGTCCTATTTGACCCCAAGATGAGTTTCTGACCCCATATCGACCCCATCACTAATACCAGATATTTCAATCTCCATAATCTCACCTGTCTCCCCCTCCATCCCAGCTCATCTGCTGCTGAAACCCTCATCCATGCCCCTGTTATCTTTAGATTTGTTGATTCCAATACATTCCTGTCCACATTTCAGCACTGAAACATGAGATCATCCCAAACTCTGCTGACTGTGGGCTTTCTCACACCAAGTAGTCCTGTTCACCCATCACCCCTGTGCTCACTGACCTACACTGGCTCCTTATGTAGGACAGTCTTGATTTTAAAATTCACATCCTCTACCTTGTTTGCAAGTCCCTTCAGGGCCTTATCCCTCCCTATCTCTGTAATCTCCAGTTTTACAACCCTCTGAGATATCTGCACTCTGCTCACAAACAACAACAACAAAAAAAGTTAGAATACAATGACTGGTAGGGTATTATGTGTTAGCTCAACAATAATTAAAATTCCCCATTTAAATTATTCCACCATCAGTGTAGGGCCAAGGCCGGAAACTGTGAAATTCCCTCTCTAAACCTCTCCGTCAATGGTGCAATTTTAAACCGTGTAGAATCAAATATCCCAGCGGTGGTGGGGGTGAAGGGTGGTAAATGTCGACAATTGGGTGATTAAGCTGTTGATCAAGATGTTTACAAAAAAAAGCTAATGGGGTCCTCAGTTTATTAATGTAGACATGGAGTACAAATGCAAGGAAGCTATCGGGAATCTTTGTAAATTACTGATTACCCAGCAGTGTGGAAAATTACCCAGGTATGTCCTGTACACAAAGAGCAGGACAAATCAAACACAGCCCAATACTGCCTCATCAGTCTTCTCTCAATCATCAGTAAGGTGATGGAGGGGCCATCAGCAGTGCTATCAAGTGGCACTTGCTCAGCAATAACCTGCTCTTGGGTCATGTCTGTGCTGAGTCTGCACATTGAGTCTCCGGTTTCCTCCCACAAGTCCCGAAAGACATGCTTGGTAGGTGAATTGGACATTCTGAATTCTCCCGCAGTGTACCCGAACAGGCGCCGGAGTGTGACGACTAGGGGCTTTTCGAAATAACTTTATTGCAGTGTTAATGTAAGCCTAATTGTGACACTAATAATGATTATTATTAGATTATCATTGATGCCAGTTTGGGTTCTGGCAGGTTCACTTAGCTCCTGATCTCATTACAGCCTTGGTTCAAACATGGTCAAAAGAGCTGAACTCCAAAGGTAATCTGAGAGTAACTGTTATTTAAACCAAGCCAGCATTTAACCAAGTATTGCATCAGGGAATCCGAGCAAAACTGGTGTCAATGGGAATCGGGGGAAACTCCGCTGGTCATAACTTGCACAAAGGAAGTTGGTTGTGTTTGTTGAATGTCAATTATCTCAGTTCCAGGACATCACTGCAGGAGTTTCTCATGGCAGAGTCCTAGGCCCAACATCTTTATCAATGACCTGCCTTCCCTCATAACGTCAGAATTGGGGATGTTAACACTGCCTCTCACGGTGCCAAGGTCCCAAGTTCGATCCCGGCCCTGGGTCACTGTTTGTGTGGAGTTTGCACATTCTCCCAAAATTTTCTGTGGGTTTCACCCCCACAACCCAAAAGATGTGCAGGCTAGGTGGATTGGCCACAAAAAATGGCCCATTAATTGGAAAAAATTAATTGGGTACTCTAAATTATTTTTTTTAAAAAGAATTGGGGATGTTTGCAGGTGACTAAACAATGTTCAGCACCATTCACGGCTCCTCAGACACTGATGCAGTCTGTTGAATTCGCGGACAGCAGGACACAGCGATGATAGGTAGAAAGTAATGAATAAGGTTTATTATGATACAAATCCAAACTCCTCAACTCCGCAACACAGGGCTAAATAGCTGGCTTTGAAAGCAGACCAAGGCAGGCCAGCAGCACGGTTCGATTCCCGTAACAGCCTCCCCGAACAGGCGCCGGAATGTGGCGACTAGGGGCTTTTCACAGTAACTTCATTTTGAAGCCGACTTGTGACAATAAGCAATTGTTAAGAGGAAGCCCTGCTCCCTTAAAGGGGCAGTTCCTATTCTGGGGAGGTAATGGGAAATTGTATGGTCCTGTCCCGGGACCTCCATTGGGGTTATAACACAATCCATGTCCAAATGCAGCAAGACCTGGGCAATAGCCAGGCTTGAGCTGACAAGTGGCAAGTTACTTTCACACCACACAAGTGCCAGGCATTGACCGTCTCTAACAAGAGAGGATCTAATGATTGACCCTTAACATTCAATGGCATTACCATCGCTAAACCTCCCACAATCAACATCCTGGGGGTTAGCACTGACCAGAAAATGAACTGGACTAGCCATATAAATATTGTGGCTACCAGAGCAGGTCGGAGGCCAGCAATCCTGTGGCACGCAACTCAACCCCAGGCTCAGCAAAGCCAGTCCACCATCTGCAAGACCCAGGTCAGGAGCATGATGGAATATTCCCCACTTGCTTGGATGAGTGCAGCTCCAACAACATTCAAGAAGCTTGACAACATCCAGAAAAAACAAGCCCATTTGATTGGCACCCCATCCACAAACATTCAATCTCGCTACACTGGCGAACAGTAGCAGCATTGTGTACCAGCTACAAGATGCACGATAACTCACCCAGGTTCATTTAGGCAGCACCTTCCAAACTCATAACCTCTGCCATCCAGAAAGACAAGAGCAGCAGATACATTGACGCACCATCACCTGGAGGTTCCCCTCCAAGATACTCCTGACCTGGAAATATATTAATGTTCCTTCACTGTCGCTGGGTCAAAATCCTGGATGCAGCCTCATCCTCAAGTTACCGAACAGACTTTCTCCTCTCAATATAGAGCAGCAGGATTGGACTGTGGTTTGTTTATTGCTCATCTTCAGGTAATACAGTTTCGGAGTGATTTAAATTTAAAACAAGCTTTTCAGACATGATGGTCTATTCATACATAAATTAGATGCTATAATGCTATAGGGCACAAACTGCATCCAAATAGGGCTGATTTACATCAGAAATAAATATTGGAATGAACATGGGTCCGGCATGGATGTGATTAACAGCAGCAATAACTGCAGAATCAAAAACAGTTAGGTGGGGTTACAGGAATAGGGTGGAGGCATGAGCTTAAGTAGGTGTTCTTTCCAAGGGCTGGTGCAGACTCAATGGGCCGAATGGCCTTCGGCACTGTAACTTCTATGATATGATATGATGATAAGGTGGAGTTGAACTCGTGTCTCTAGCGCACCATGCCACCCCACATCTGTGGACACTAAGTGGCAATTTAGCATAGCCGATCCACTTAACCTGCACATATTTGGATTGTGGGAGCAAACCAGAGCACCTAGAGGAAACGCACCCAGACGTGGGGAGAAAGTGTAAACAATCTCCCAAGGCTGGAATTGAACTTGAGTCTCTGATGCTGTGCCACCGAAGTACTTCACTCAGCCACCCCACATTTTGAGTTTACATTTGACTGGAGCTATTGGATTCTGCTGTCGTGTTGGAAAACTTTAGGGCATTTGAAATTCTCCACCAATTCCTACTCCATCTTTCTAATGGATAATGAAGGGTCTGTGCACATTGCCCCCCAATATCCACATCACAGCAAAAAAGATCACGAGTCACTAATTAGGATTTTCGATGGGGTTGTATTTACCCAGCATTCCCGCGGTAATGAATGTCCCCCATTCACATCAGAGGAATATGCTGCGCAGGTGCAGTAGTGACCAGTATGGGAGCATGCGCAGAGCGAGTAATGGGATGAGGAGAGTCGCTCATTTGTCGCCTCTGCAGCGGGAAGGATGCGGAAACTCTGACGGAACGATGGAGCCGGATCTGGAGAGGGAGGGTTTCTAAACACCTGGTGAGGGCCTCAAATCCAGAATCAGACTCTGCAAGTCCCGCGATTCCAGCTCCGGGTCTTTATTTCCCCCAGACCGGGACAACACGTTTTAAAATCAATGCCCCGCTCTCGGGCTGCACCGGATATTCGCCGCCCAGAGGAGTCTTTGGGCCATATATTTATATCCAGTGAGAGGTCGCAGTCTCCGTCTCGTTACCTGAAGGAACTGCTTCGCCATTTGGTTTGCACTACAACCCCACGCTCCCAATCACTGCCCAGTGTGGAGGGGGCTGGGTAAGTCAGAGGGTCTGCTCCTGGACCTGGTTAAAGCAGCAGCCTGTAGATCGGCAGGGGGTAACTCCGGCTGTCGGCCCCTGTTCTCTGGTCTTGTCGGTCCCTGGGTTGTCCTGGAGAGGGAGGGTGCGGTGTCTACCGGAACACTTGAGACCTTCCACACTGGCGGCCACCTCAGGGTGCAGAATGTCCCATAGACACTGGAAACAACATTCTGGTGTAGTTGAGAAGGAGGTTTGATTGGACCACAAGTTTGGGGAAACAAGAGAAAAAACCCATAGAAACTGGAATTGTCTGTTCTGAATTTCTATCCTGTACTAATGGTAACACTGACACTGTCAATGTCTTTTACAAGGTACAAGAGGACGTTGATTTGCAGATGGGGTACTCAGACCAAACATCACATCAAGATCTGACAGAGTCACTTAATTCATCAGGACCTGAATATCATCGGTCCTTGAATGTGGAAGGAGAAATGTTTGTTGGTTCTGTCAGTGGGAAAAAATTTCAAACATCAGTGTGACTGGAAAAGCACCGAGACCCACACCCGAGTGAGAGTGTTCCAGTGAACTGACTGTGGAAACATCAGTGTGACTGGAAAAGCCCCGAGACCCACACAACACACACCCGAGTGAGAGTGTTCCAGTGAACTGACTGTGGAAAGACTTTAACCAGTTACACAGCCTGAAAAAACAGCACATCATTCATAACGGGGAGAAACTGTACACGTGTTCGGTGTGTGGACGAGGTTTCCATTGATCATCCAGTCTGGAGAGACACCAGGACTCAGACACAATGGAGAAACCGTGGAAATGTGGGGACTGTGGGAAGGGATTCAATTACCCATCCCTGCTGGAAATGCATCGACGCAGTCACACTGGAGAGAGGCCATTCACCTGCTCTGTGTGTGGTAAGGGATTCATTCAGTCATCCCACCTGCTGACACATCAGCAAGTTCACATTGATGAGAGGCTGTTTAACCAGTCAGACTGTGATAACTCTAAAAGCTCCGAGGACCTGGTCAAGCACCAGGTTGTTCGCACTGAGAGACAGTTCAGTTGCTCTCACTGTGGGAAGCTATTCAAACGATCACAGAATCTCATTGAACACGAACGCACTCACACTGGGGAGAGACCATTCACCTGCTCTGTGTGTGGGAAAGGATTCACACGATCATCCCACCTCGCTACTCACAGATTGGTTCACAGTGATAACAGACCTTTCAAATGTACTGAATGCGAGAAGAGTTATAAAACCACAAGTGATCTGCTGATACACCAGCGGGTTCACAACGAGGAGAGGCCGTTCAGATGTACAGTGTGTGGGAAGGGATTTACTCAGTTATCTGGCCTCCAGAAACACCAGCGAGTTCACACTGGGGAGAGGTCATTCACCTGCTCCTTATGTGGAAAGGGATTCATTTATTTAACCAGCCTCCGATCACACCAACTTGTTCACTCAGATAAGAAACCTTTCAAATGTTCTGAATGTGAGAAGAGCTTTAAAACCACAAGTGTTCTGCTGAGACATCAGCGGGTTCACACTGGGGAGAGGCCATTCACCTGCTCTGACTGTGGGAAGGGATTCACTCGCTCATCCCATCTGCTGACACATCAGCACACGCACACCGGGGAGAGACCGTTCACCTTCTCTGAGTATGAGAAGGGATTTACTCGGACAGCTCATCTGACACAGCAACAGGTTGATAAATGTCTGCAGGGTTTGGATTCTGCTGTTATTGCTGCTGTTAATCACATCCAGCACTGAACCATGTTCATTCTGACTGTTGGAGTTTGTTTTTGCTGATGTTAGTAATCCGTATAACTGGACTGGAGTTTAATCTTCTGAATATATGTCAAGTGAACTAATATTGTTTCAGACACACTATTGAAACCTTCATTTCACCAGGATAAGAAGAGATTAATTGGTGTCCTGTTACTGGCTGCTGCATTTTTGTGACCTTTCCTCCTTTCTAACTCGGGATTATTTCAGTTCTCACACCTTCAGTTACTCTCACAGCCAAGGCCCAGCTCCCCATCACTTCCAATGTGTCTGAGTGAGCTTTGGCATCCAGGGGAGGTATTGGTAACAAACCCAGGATCACTAAACACAAAACCCAGTCATTTGTACTGGGGATCTGGTCAAGCACCAGGTTGTTCGGACTGAGGGGCAGTTAAGTTGTTCTCACTGTGGGAAGCTGTTTAAACGATCACAGAATCTCATTGAACATGAACGCACTCACACTGGGATGAGTCACATGAAGGTGGTCAGTACAAATGATACAAGGACATCCAAAAAAAGGATCCTTACAAACTTCTGCTCTGCGGACCACCTAGAATCATATCATATCTCTGGGAAAAGACTGCAGTCGACCAGCCCGTATGGAGGCAGCACTGAAATTAGTTCAGCTTATTTCAATTTGTGCTGATGTGCTTGTCTCCCAATCACTGAGGACAGTGATGTTTGTGGAGCCTCCTCCTCCTGTGATTTGTTTAATTATTCACCACCACGGAGATGTAGCAGGACTGCAGCTTTGATCTGAACCGCTGTGTGTGAGATCGCTTAACCCTGCTGAGAGCATGCTGCTTCTGCTGTTTAACACGTTTATAGTCTCCTGTTATAGGGTCACCAGATTGGAATCTGTTTCAGGGAAACCTGGTGCTGCTCCTGACATGTTCCCTCCACTCCATGTTGAACCAGGGTTGGTCCCTTGGCTTGATGGTAATGGTAGAGTGAGGGATATGCTGGCGTATGAGCTTACAGATTGTGTTTAAGTATTGTGCTGCTGGTGGCTCACAGCACCTCATGAATGCCCAGTTTCGATCTAGATCTGTCCTGAATCTATCCCGTTTAGCACAGTGATGGACAGGACAATGGAGGCTATATTTTATATTCCAGCCCCCTTACAGAAAAGCCTTCCTAATTACTTGCCGTTCCTGCATGTTACCTTTCTGGGATTATTTTAGGACACCCAGTCCACTCTGTCCAGCAGCATTCTGCACTCTCTCCATTTAAATAATGTTCTGGTTTTTCTATTGCTGTCAAATGGGCATCCTCACATTTTCCCACATTTACTCCATTTGCTAAAGTTAATGTCCACTCACTTGAACATATCTGACCCTTTTCAGACTCTTTGTATCCTCCTTAAACAACTTGCCTTCCTACCTATCCCTGAATCAACAAGTTTGGCAGAAACACAATTGGTTCTTTCATTCACATCATTGATATAGGTTGGAAATAGTTGAGGCCCCGGCACTGATCCCTGCAACACTCCATTAGGTACAGTTTGCTAACCTGAAAATAGACAAGGATGCGCAGTGGTCCCAATATAATCATGGACAGATGAATCAGCGACCGGTAGGTTGGTGAGGATGAGGTCGAGTGTGCTTATCCTTCTTGGTTCCCTCACTACCTGCCGCATGCCCAGTCCGGCAGCGAGAGCTCCTTCAGGACTCAGACAGCTCAGTGGTGGTACCAAGCGAGTCTTGGTGATGGGCATTCCCCCACCCACAGTACCTTGAATGCCCACCCCATCCCTCCCCTCACCTCCTCAGTGCTTATTCCAAGTAATGTTCAACCTGGAGGAGTATTGATTCGGTGGCTGAAGGAGGGCAGTAATCGGCATGAGATTTCCTTGCCCATGTTTGACCCGACACCATGAGATTTCATGGGGCTCAGCATCAATGTTGAGGACACCCTGACGAATGTGATATAAAATAGTTACTTTAGAGATATTAGTCAATGTAATGTAGAGGTAGGCCAGTCTAATTCTGGTGAGTTCACAGACAAAGGATTTCAGACCGCATGGCAAAGCAAAGGAAGAGGTGTGTCCACCAAAGGAGGAGAAAAGGATGCTGGGTAATAGGGGCCAGAGGAAGGGATTGGAAGTGAACCAATCAGAATGTCTGACCAGGTCAGGAGGGGTATAGGATGACCTATGGGAATCGTGTATGTGTAACTTGATACCATTTGAATTGATTTGCAGAGATCCCTTTGTCTCTTTGTTCATTCGCTTTCCGGGGTGTAGGAGACTGGATGTGTCTTATGCCTCTGAGATGAATCAGGCTTGCAAGCCAAATAAAATAACTAATGCTATACCTGCAAATCCATCTCGACTTTTATTGAGGCCAGACTGACGGGTAAAGAAATTTGGGATTTGTCATTTGGTGCCGAAAACCCGGGATTTCTCAAGACGGTTCTGACCAACTGCGAAATCAGAATTAGACTGATTATGAACAGGGAGAGTGGGAAGAAGGGGCCCACAATGTATAGCTGGAAAATCACCGCGCATTGCTTTTTCCCCTCTTCTTATCGTCTGATTAGTCTGGCCACTCGCAGTTGGTCCGGAAAGATTGTCTCGACGAAATCAAAGGTCAGTCTGGGAATTAGCAAATTAAACTGATGGGATATCATAATTGATAGTTCAGTTTTGGGTTAATTGTGTTGTTGACGACTGATGTGATTTCAGCAGATGAGGGGTCAGTTAAATAAGTGTTTTTAAATCTGAAGATGGTTCAACTCCATGTGTGAGTTCTGATTCAGCTAAGGTTAGGTTATGGGTTGATGTGACATCTAAAAAAGATGGTTCAACTCCATGTGTGAGTGTTTTCAATCTATAGTTGATTAAGCTAAAATTGTACCCTTGGACTGTGGTGGCGAAGGGCGCAGTTCTGAGGACTAGTTGAGATTGTGGGGAATGCTGCATATTGGTTGAAGCAGAAGTCTCTCAAAGGGTTGCAGAAGTCTCTCAAAGGGTTAACAGCAGCAGCCAAAGTTAAAGACGACAGACAGTGCTTCTCACTCAGGCCTTGAGATAACAGCAGCAGCCTGTAGTGTAATCGGATACCTTTCCTTTGAGTCAGTGAACTCCAGCAAAGTTACGTTTTGAATTAATTAAAGGAAACCAGTGGGTTTCTCCACCTCTTTGATAAAAGTTATTATTTTCGAAAGCAATTGATTGAAATTGCCAGAATCTTAAGTTTTACTTACTTGAAATAAGGTTTATCTCATTTTATTTGTGAATTAATAGAAACTTAAAGAAGATAACTGACACCATTTTAAAAAGTGTAAATCTGGAGATGACAGTTGACTTTGCCAACATTTTTGAGAATGTAAGAAAAACTTGTTAAAAGAAAAATTGTTAAGATAAAGAATTAATTAAGTTGTAAATGTTATACAAGTTTGTGTTAAGCAAATCGTAAATTTAGTTTTGAGTTGAGATCAGAGCTAAGCTTGCAAGTTGCAGTAATTCAATTTGAATTTTCAAACATTTTTAAGTTTTAAAAGAACACTGTTAGAACCTTTTCAATCGTTTTGCCAAGGGAAAAAAAATTGCCAATGGTTATAAATAAGCAAATAAAAATATATACATATATATAATTTAAAAAAAAGAAAGAGCCAAAGTATGAAAGCTAAATAATTAATTGGATTATGGAGACAATATTGTCAAGAGGAAAGAGATAAGATCATGTTATCAAGTTGGCAGGACAATGCCCTTAAAATGGGAATTCCAATTAGTGAACAGGGTAACAAAAAAAACATTGCACATTCCTTTTTCAAGACCTGTATTCAAAAAACGCGCAAGTAGAGACAGGAAAGGCTCGGGTCAAACAAAAGATGAGCTACGTAGTTCAATGGCTGGCCTTGAATTGACAGAAAATGATCAATTCAATAATTTAAAAATGTCACTAAAAGTTCCGACTGCACCTGTAGCATTGTCTGCACTAATTCCAGAACCACCAGAGTATAATAATTTATATCCAGTCACTGCTCCCCAGATTCCAATCATGCCAGTAACTCCAGCCCTTTTGGTTGATAGTTAGGGTCCCGATTTACCATCTTCACGATCAGTAGAGAAAGAGGAGCTCCGTTCCGCAAGCCCAGTTAGCTCTAGGACCAGGTCTCGGACAGCGAGAGAAGGGCTTGATCCTAACCAGAAACAATTAAGCATACCACCTAAATCCCTCCAGACCAAGGGGAAAACGCAAATTTCGAGAACAAAGGGAGCTGCAACAGATGATTTTGAAGAGAAAGAACTCCCTCCAGTGACAGGGAGGGACGTCGAAGTCTTGGAAGAACCAGAGGAAATAGTTAGAGTGCCCCCTGGTGAGATTCGGAGACAATTGCCGATTAGGAAGATACCAAACCCGGACGCGGTGACTGCCGGGGCGCAACCCACGATAGACGTTTACCTCCCATGGACACCCAGTGAGATGATGGCTATTATGGCTACAATCCCAGATAGAAAAAAATCTCCTGCTGCTTTCGTGGATTCCTTGAGAACTACCATCTCAATTTATCACGCTGATTCTAGGGACCTCTGGGCCCTAGTCCAGCAGGTTTTAACCCCAGCAGAGTACCGCAATTATCTTAATCACTTGAATTATGCTAGCCACGCCGCACTCCAGCAAGCCCATGCGTTAGACGATGATAGACGGACACAGATCCTGAATGCGTTGAATAGCACATTTCAAAAGCCCATAAATATTTCTGCTATCTTAGACCTAAAACCTAAGAAGACTGAAGAGCCAGAGGAATTTCTGGAGCGTTTTAATCAAACCTACCGTGGGCAGTCAGGCGACTTGCTATATCAAAATGGTCAGAATTCCCCTCAATATTGTGCTATGTTAATGCACTGCCTACCACCTTCTGTGGCTACTGCTGTGAAATGTAATAACATGAATTGGACAGAGAACGACCCTTCCCAGATGGCAAGGGCAGTTAGATTTTATTGGAAGGAGGGTGTAGGCCAGGAAGGAGGCTCAGTTACAAAGGTTAAGACTGAGTATGTAATGAAAAAGGATGATCTGCGACCCCAACAAGCGGCAGAAATGGTAGTTTACCAGCAGGAGCCCCAATATTGTGACTTTGGGTGGGTGGATCGCGAGGGGGAGGATATCAAACCCACCCAAAGGGACCCTCAGCTCCTTTTTATGGCCCACCGTATGCATCAACAGCTTTACAACCGCCGCCCCCTCTGAGGGGCCATTGGCCTACTGGGAGACAAGGACGGGGCAGATATAGAGGGAGCAATGCATGTTTTAATTGCGGCCGTGCAGATCACTGGCAACAGGAATGCCCCTTTAAAAGACAGGCAGCAGAAGGAGATTATCCGACCCAAAGTAGGGGGTACCCACCAAGGGGAGGACAGACGAGATACACTGACTTCTCCCAGGCAAACCCTTTCCCAACACAGGATTGACTAGCTAATTTAGTCATAAGGACTCTCCAATCGGACAGGGAACCTATTATCTCTCTGCAGATAGGAGATCAACATCACTCATTTGTAATCGACACTGGAGCAGCCATGTCTCGAAGTGCAATCAGAACTTCGACTACCATTATCCGACCACACGCAGCAATTGTCGGGGTTCCAAGGACAGGTGTGTGAGTATCCTATTTCTGAACCTGTGACAGTCACTTACGAGAATAAGTCTGCAGATCATCAGTTTGTAGTGACTACTGGATTGGACTGTAACTTGTTGGCTCGAGATTTACTGTGTATCTTCCAGCTACAGCTAGAGTGCGGAGACGAGGGGGTAACGGTTAAATCATGGAGGATGAGACAACAGTGCTATATTTCTATCAGCCCCCAGTGGTGGACATTAGACATTGAACATTCACTGCATCACGTTACCCTGGCCTATGACAGAACCGGACAAAACAGGGAGTTGGAGGACAAATATCGGCCATTAATTGGGACCGAATGGCCAGTCAAGGTTACAGCCACAGTCACGGGAAAAGAAGGTACAGCCGATTTTGTTACAATACCACCACATTTATGGCCACAGTCAGCGTCGGTAAGCCCTCATATTACACGTCAGGTCCACGACCAGTACCATGGCAGGGATCTGGAGCAAATGGTAAGGAGGGCAGTGGATCATTCGGATCCAACAGAGTACGCACTTCAAGTCATGCCGGACGGCACTGCCATAAAATATTTTGAGGTCCCTGAAACAATTAACACTCGACTGCAGCATCACTGGGGACATGATGTTTTGGAATATGTCAATCCACAGGTCTGGGCGGAATACCCATCACAAGTGGGAAAGACAAATGTTACACCTATTAAGGTAATGATTAAGGATCATGTAAAGCTACCTTCCATTCGGCAATACCCCCTGAAATCCCAAGCAGCTCCGTCTATAGTCAAATTAATTCAAGAGCTGTTGCAACAGGGTATTTTGGTCCCTTGCCAATCAGAATGTAACACCCCCATACTTGCTGTGCCTAAACCAGCCAAACCAGACCAGTACCGATTAGTACAGGATTTACGTTCAATCAATGCCATTGTACAGCTGTTACATGCTCTCGTCCCTAGCCAATATTTGTTTGCCTTCACTTACAATGGACAGCAGTATACCTGGACCCGACTGCCACAGGGGTTCGTCAACTCACCTGCACTCTTCTCCAGATGTCTGCAGACCCAATTCCAGGCCTTGACATTGGAGCATGGTTCCACTCTAGTGCAGTACGTAGATGACATATTGGTAGGAAGTCCTGACGAGCCCAGTAATAGGGATGATGTGATCCAATTATTAAACCACCTATCCTCGTTGGGTTATGTTGTCTCACAAGCAAAGGTCTTGGTGGCTCAGAGAAAGGTTAAGTTCTTAGGAGTTTTACTTACAGTCACAGAAAGAAGTCTCAAACCCAGTAGGATTGAACCAATATGCCAATTCCCCGCCCCTACAATAGCCAAGGAGGTTCATCATTGGCTGGGTATGGTGAATTATTGTCGACAGTGGATACCAAACATCGCTGTCGATACAAAGCTGCTGACGCCTTACACTAGTGAAGGGGGGAACTTTACTCTCACCACCGAGGCACTCGAGGCCTTCCGTTGCCTGAAGCAGGCCTTGTTACAAGCACCGGCCCTCGGGAGGCCCTTGTACGACCGACCATTCCAGATACACTGTACTGTTCTGGAAGGATGTTAAACAGCGGTACTCACCCAGCAACATGGGGACAAGCACCGGCCGGTCGCATATTACTCTTCCAAACTCGACCCAGTGGCGTTGGGCCACCCTGTTTGCACCCAGATCTTGGCAGCGATACACAATAGTTTGCAGGCTGCTGCCAATATGACTCTCTAACAGGATATTACGGTGTATAGCTTCCACTCGGTCATCGCACTACTGAGGCAACTGCAGACTCTGCATCTTACCGCAGCTCGTCAGAATAGGTATGAGATATACCTTTTGAACAATCCACATCTGACATTTAAATATTGTACCACTCTCAATCCAGCCTGTTTTCTTAGCGGCCCCCCTGTCCATGAGGACGCACCTGGTCACGACTGTTTAGCTTTGATTCAGGAAACTACCACAATAAGGGACGATCTGAGTGATATTCCATTAGAACAACCTGACATGATTATGTATGTTGATGGCAGTGCATTAGTAAGCCCCACTGGCCGGAGATTGTCCGGTTATGCAATCGTAGAACAAGATGGTCTGATTCTAGAAGCGGCAGCTTTCCAGACCCCTTATTCAGCTCAACAAGCCAAACTTTTTTCCCTCACCCGTGCATGTATACTTGGGGTAGATCATCGGGTAAATATTTACACTGACTCCCGATATGCTTTCGGGGTAGTTCATGACTTCGGACAACTCTGGAAGAATAGGGGACTCCTTACCTTGGCAGGCATGGAAATATCCCACCGGGGTTTAGTTAATGACCTACTGCAGGCCCTTCTTATGCCCACGCAGATTTCCGTTATTAAATGTGCTGCCCACACAAATGGTAAGACCCCAGTTGACGTTAGTAATGAACGAGCAGATTGTGCAGCGCGGACAGCCGCGCAAATTCATCAAGTGATGGTGCCTAAAATGTTAAGTCAGACTAAACGATCTACTATAAATATGTCTGCTTCTGACAAGTCAATGCCAACCATCCAAGACGTCATAAGGTTACAGGAGGACGCTCCTGAGAGTGATAAACAAATGTGGAAACGGTTAGGTTGTACATATGATTCTGTTTCCTCTTTATGGACCACGCCAGCACATCAGACTTGTATGTCTGATGTACTGGCTTTATGGGTCATTGAATGTGTACACTTTGCAACTCATTGTGGAGCTCTGGGGACTAGTGATTGTTGCTGGACACTTGGTGGCACCCTAAAATGCAGGGGTTTGCCCAGAGTATCAGTAATCGGTGTTTGATTTGTCAGCAATATAGCACCGGAAAAGGTATCCCTTGTGGGATGGGGCAAACCCCGTTGCCCAGTGGTTCCTTTGAGATGCTACAAATGGATTACATTGAGTTGGAAAGGTGTCAATGTTATAAATATGTTTTGGTCATTGTGGATGGGTTCAGCAGATGGGTTGAGGCGTATCCGACTACCGATAATAAAGCTGCTACTGTGGTTAAAGTTCTGATGCGGGAAATCATTCCCCGGTACAGTATACCAGCTCAGTTGAGTTCTGATAACGGGCCTCATTTTCTTGGACAGATTAACCTGCCTCCCTTCCCCAGTGCTATTTTACAGGTGTGGAGCATGATGGGGTGGCTACACACCGTCTGTGTGATATTCGGCCTCACCTCGCTTGGAGTGTTATTGGCGACGGACATGGAAAAGGGGAATATTATCTACATTTGTAACCCCAACCAATCTACAAGGATACATCACCTATGCAAAGGTGATGTTCTTCGCTGCCCCCATATACGAGGACATGGTATCGACTCATGGAAGGTCGTCAAAGTTAAGGAGAATGCAGGAGTCATGAAGCAATTGCACCGGTCCCGGCGATGGGAAGGGAACATTATATGGACATTGCCTTGTTTTTGGAATACATGTAAATTTGATTTTGGATGTGTTAAGATTGGTGCAATAAAGGTAACATCAGGCCGTCAGGAGAGTGTAGGAAGAGGCTGTGAGAGAGAGAGAGGGACTAGAGAGAGGACGGGGCATGTGAGAAGGGAAGTACAGCTAGAACGTAGGTTACCGGGAGATACACTTAATTTAGTTAAAGGCCAAACTGAGGAAAACCTGGGTAGTATGAATCTCTTCTACCAGATTTACCACCGCTTGTATGGCCACGGACGGGTTGTCTGCTACCCGAACCCCGCAGCGGTGTCTAGGTTATTTTCTGTTTCACCGCTTTGGGGCACTCCCCAAACGGTAGTTCATTGTCAGTGTTCCGAGCCACCGCCCGAGCAAGTCACTCTTCCTTACGATCCGGGTTCAGCACCACCGGCTATTTGCCTTCCCCTTCCTCGGGATAATTCCCATTCACAGTATGATAGGCTGCAATGGTGGAGGGCATATATACCTAGCCACTTCACTCCCAATAGAGATTCCCGGTCGTACGAGAATTGTTTCAGCAGTGAAGGATACGGCTGTTTGCTGGTAGAGGTGGAAACGAATATAACATGTCTGTTCCCCACCTGTACGGACAGGAGGTGCCATATCACCCAGGCGTCTGGCCAATGCGTTTGTTACAACACCACTTGCGTTCCATTGAAAGCCGGCCTCCAGCTCCTTTGTGGCTGGGCGAATATCTCTCATATCACTGTTGGGACTAGGGCTTTCTGCATTGCTGGGCGGCCCGAATGGGCGTTTCGAAGCTGGATAAACTGGGCTACTGGGGGATCCGTACGCAACCGGTATACTGATTGTGATGCTAGCCTGCACACGGAGCAAAGATACTACTTTTTATTTAATGGCACAGCGACCAATGTTTTGTCACCCCCATTTCCCCGCCTAATTGCTATTGGGACTCTAGTCCCTACCACAGTCCCCTGCCCTTCGGCGTGGAAGCTGCATAATCAGTTAGCACGGCGGGCAATCTCGGCTGGAAAGAAACCTCAGGTTCTCGCACCCAACCGGGGTCACTCAGCCGGATGGAGGTTCTGAGCGTCTTGACACTGGGAGGTGTGGGGGGTTCCCTGGCTGTCAGCAATAGGAATTATTTTATTTGTGGCCTTACCATCTTGGGAAATGAAACCGTGGGAGCCCTCGGGGCAATAACCAAGGAATTGTCTCAGCTACGGTTGTTTGCAATGCAGAACCGGTATGCTCTTGACTATCTTCTGGCCCGTGAGGGTGGGGTATGCGCCATAGTGCAGGGCAAGTGTATCATGGGAGTTCAGGACTTGACCGCTAACATCACTAAATTTATGGATCACATACGGGATCACCTGGATGGAATGCAGGATCCTGGCTCTTGGGGTAACTGGGGATTTGGAGGTTGGAAGGACTGGTTGATAAATATGGCCATGTATTTAGTGGTGGCTATCGGCTGCATCTTTGTGGGCCTAGCCATCCTTAAATGTGTGATGGGTAGAATGCGGGGTGCACTGGAACAGATCAACGCCCCTAAAATCTTAGCTGTCAAAATCCATGAGGGTGCAGCAGATGAAGGGGGGCTACGCCAGGAATTGGAAATGCAGCGACGGATCTTTTTAGATGAGGAACCGTAGCTATGGATTGGATAGTTCGGTTATCATGGAATGATAATAGGAGGGAATGACGAATGTGATATAAAATAGTTACTTTAGAGATATTAGTCAATGTAATGTAGAGGTAGGCCAGTCTAATTCTGGTGAGTTCACAGACAAAGGATTTCAGACCGCATGGCAAAGCAAAGGAAGCGGTGTGTCCACCAAAGGAGGAGAAAAGGATGCTGGGTAATAGGGGCCAGAGGAAGGGATTGGAAGTGAGCCAATCAGAATGTTTGACCAGGTCAGGAGGGGTATTGGATGACCTATGGGAATCGTGCATGTGAAACTTGATACCATTTGAATTGATTTGCAGAGATCCCTTTGTCTCTTTGTTCAATCGCTTTCCGGGGTGTAGGAGACTGGACGTGTCTTATGCCTCTGAGATGAATCAGGCTTGCAAGCCAAATAAAATAACTAATGCTGTACCTGCAAATCCATCTCGACTCTTATTGAGGCCAGACTGACGGGTAAAGAAATTTGGGATTTCAACCCAGGACCATCTCTCACACTGTATACGTCCGTGCTGCTATCTCTACTCTGGTTTGACCTACTGGTGGGACAGGACATTTTGACAGGAAGAATAAAAGAGAAGCACATTATCTAAATGGTGAGAGAGTGCAGAGCTCTTCAGTTGCAGAGGAATCCGGGTATCACAGAATCTACGGCATGGAGACAGGACCTTTGGCCCAAACTGGTCCATGCCAGCCCATCTAAGCTAACCCCATTTGGCCCATATCCCTCTAAATCTTCCTGATCCATGTATACACCTTTTCAATGTTGTCAATGTCCCTGCCTCAACCACTTCCTCCGGTAGCGGATTCCACATACGTACCACCCTATTAAAAAGTTGCTCCTCAGATTCCCATTAATTCTTTCCCCTCTTAACTTAAAGCTATGCCCTCTAGTTCTCGATTCCCCAACCCTGAGAAAAAGACTGTGCATTCACCCTGTCCATGCCTCTCATGATCTTATACACCTCTAGAAGATCACCCCTCAGTGTCCTACGCTCCAAAGAAACAGGTCCTGGCCTGTCCAATCTCTCCCTAGAACTCAGTCCCTCGAGCCCTGGCAACATCCTTGTAAATCTCTTCTGCGCTCTCTCCAGTTTAATAACATCTTTCCCATAGCAAAGCAGCCAAAACTGAACACAATACTCCAGGTGCGGCCTCATGACGTCCTGTAGAACTGCAACATAACTTCCAACTTCTATACTCAGTGCCCTGACTGATGAATGCCAAAAGCCTTCTTCACTGCCCTATCTACCTGTGACTCCACCTTTAGAGAACCGTGCACCTGAACTCCAAGATCCCTCTGTTCCATGATACTCCCTCAGGCCCTACCATTCACTGTGAAAGTCCTACCTTGATTTGACTTTCCAAAATGCAACTCCTCACACTTATTGTATTGAACTCCATTTGCCATTTCTCGGCCCACTACCCCACCTGATCAAGATCCTGCTGCAATTTCTGATAATCTTCCTCACTGTCTACAATATCACCTATTTTAGTGCCATCTGCAAACTTACTGATCATGCCTTGTACATTCTCATCCAAATCGTTGATATAGATAAGCAGATACAGCTTAATTGGGAAAGCTAACAGAATGTTGCCCTTTATTGTGAGGGGAAAGTTAATTACATAAATAGGGAGGTTGTGCTTCAGTTATCCAGAGCACGAGTGGGACGATAGCTCCAATACTGAGTACAGTATTGGTCTCCTTATTTAAGGAAGGATGGAAGGGTGTTGGAGGCAGTTCAGAGGTTTACCAGACTGATACCAGGACTGGGTGGGTTGTCTTCTCAGGAAAGATTGGGATTGTATCCCCTGGGGTTTAGAAGAGTAAGGGGCAACTTGATTGAAACATATAAGATCCTGAGGGGTATTGACAGGGTGGGTGTGGAGAGGATACATCCTGTTGTTGGAGAATCCAGAACTAGGGGTCACAGTTTAAAAATAACCTGTCGCTCATTTAAAAGGGAGATGAGGAGATTTTTTCTCTCTGAGGATCGTGTGTCTCTTCCTCGAAGGGCTGTGGAAGCCGAGTCTGCGAATATTTCTAAGGCAGATTTTTGGATTCTTGGTCAGTAAGGTGGTGATAGGTTATCGGGGGCGGCGGTGAGGTAAGCAGGATGCAGGTTTGAGGTTACTATCAGATCAGCCACAATCTGATTAAAGGAGCAGACACTAGGGGCTGAGTGGCCTCTTCCTGCTCCTTGTGTGAATGAGACATCGGCAATAAGGTGTGATCCACTGAGTATGACCATGTCAGCTTGTTACTGACTGGACTGTGGAGCTGTAGGCAAAGCCATGTTTAATAATTAATTTTAGTTTATGTGTAATGGTCAGGTAATTGAATCATAGAATCTCTACAGGGCAGGAGGCCATTCGGCCCATTGAGTCTGCACTGACACTTGGGACGAGCGCCCTACCTAGGCCCACTCTCCCGCCCAATCCCCATTACCCCACCTAACCTTTTGGACACTAAGGGGCAATTTATCATGGCCAATCCACCTAATCTGCTCGTCTTTGGACTGTGGGAGGAAACCAGAGCACCCGGAGAAAATCCATGCAGGCACGGGGAGAATATCGAAACGTCACACAGACAGTCTTCTGCCTCCCTCCCTTCTTAAACAGCATTGTGACATTCGCCATTTTCCAGTCCTCTGGGACCCTTCCTGCCTCCAGTGATTCCTGAAGGATCACCACCAATGCCTTGACAATCTCCTCCGCTATTTCTTTTAGAACCCTGGGGTGTAGTCCATCCAGTCCAGATGTGTTCTATTGAAGTATTAACCCGAGAAATTGTAATATAAAACAATACAGAGTCTAATGTCACAATAACTAAGACGGAGCCCTGTAATATAAATGGAAACATGGTCTTCAGTAGTAATAACAAAGACTGGGCCTGGTAAACACAATATGTTTCATGTAATAATTAATAAGGTCAGAATTATTTTTAAAAATGATCTGCAATTACAGTTAGAATTACATTTTAAAATGCTGAAAAATAAATCGTGAAAATAATTAGTTATAATTATGGAATACATTTGCAAACAGTAATGGGTTTGCACACAATTAGAGATCTTAGTTTTATTTGAAAAGTACCAGGAGACAAGGGTTCAGTTATGTGGAGCGATGAGAGATTTGTGGAATCATTCAACACAAGACCATTCGACCCATCATATGCGTGTTGTCTCTTTGAAATAGTTCTCCAGTTAATCCCACTCCAGGGCACTTTTCCTACACCTCTAATTTTGCCACTTTGAGTCTGTATCCAATTGCTTTTTGAATGTAATTATTGAAAGTAGTGACCCAGTCAGGCAGTGCCACCAACCAGATCAAAACTTCTGCCTGAAATAAACACCTCCTCATCCGGCCACTTGCTCCTTTGCAGATGATCTGAAATCTGTGCATCCTCTGGTTCTTGCTGGTTGGAAGTTTCTCCCCATCCACTCCATCAAAACCCTTCATGACCTAAACACCTCAATTCAACCTCGCCTGGATCTACTGACATTTCTCCCAGATGGTTTGTCCAATAAGGTGCAGCTTCAATGTGTCATTGCTGATGTAGTTCTCCCGCTCCGACAAGGGGATCAGATGCTTGATCTGGGCATTCCCCGAGTGCGGAACTTCGAGTGTCTTCATGTCATTCACAAACCACACGCCATTGACACATCGGTAAAGCAGAATGTTCAGCTTGTGAGAATGTGTCTTCCCAGCTGGGTCACAATTGCTTACTGAGGCAGAGAGAGTGGAAAAGTCATCGTCCTGCCGAACATTCTCAGAACGCGGGCGATTGACCTTTGGCCGCTGGATTAACGTCCTTTGACCTTTTGGGGAAAAGGTAACATACCATCGAGTCTTCAGTTTGAAATTGCTCTCGATAATGATGCCGGAATAGATGTTTTCCCCATCATGTCATATCCTTTGATGTCCCAGGCGTGGCTGAAACTTTCTGACCTCTACAGCCTCATGGTAAATGGGATGGTGGTAATATCATGGTGTTGGCTGATGGCATCCGTGGGTAAAAGGTGCACTTGGTAGACCAGCAAACGTTCCTGGAGCAGGTAGCTGGAGATTGCCTCGGGCAGGCTTCCTCTGGCTTGGAGATCATACAGTTTCTCTGGGGGCAACATAGGGTAGCGAATGTGATGCAGCATTTCCTCAGTATGGGCAGGATGCAGGGACAGCCAACTCACCAGGGCTTTGAAAACCAGGTCCGACCTTTGGAAGAGAGCAGAGAGTTGGTGGGGTTCCATCGATAACCAGTCTGGGGACTTTATGATGGTGCCAATGTTCCAGGCTATAAACCGGAAGCATTTCTCTTCCAGTTGGGTCAGGCCAATCAGCTTGGCATATCTCTGCCATGTGATGGCACGGTTGGAGGAGCCCAGGGCAGCCACATTGGCCAACAATAACTGCTGGCAGCTTTCTCTCAGCTCCTGGACGTTGTACTCTTCTGAGAGAAGGTGAAGGGGAAGCACATTCATGGTACTGAGGGTGACACTCCCGTTGTAGAGATACCTCAGGAAATGCTGGAAGTGATCCAGGCACTCCTCTTCCTCAGTGAGGTGGACAGTCTGGTCTTTAACATCCGACCAACGCTCAGTGTCCAACAGGGTCCTGAAGACATCGCTGCGCACAACCAGGATGAACTTGTGGGCGTTCAGTGTGAGCTTTTTGTTCACAATCAGTTTGATGTCGCTGAAATCCTCCTTGTTGAACAGGGCAGAGAGGGTATTCACGAAGCTGGTCTGCTGATCGAGAATCGTCAATGGCTCAGTGACATCCATCATCTGTCAGTGAAGTTCAGCACTAACTAACTCGGAGCAAGGAGACAGTGAGCAGGGATAATGGATACCAATGGAGAGCAGAATGTGACTAACGGAGCCTCCTTACCCCAGCCTTCACCCAGGGATCTGTACTGGGGTCTCAGATACTCACTATATTTCTGAACAAGTTGGGTGAAAGACTATTTTTAAAATAAATTTGGAATACCCAATTCTTTTTTTTTCCAATTAAGGGGCAATTTCGCATGTCCAAATCACCTACCCTGCACATCCTTTTGGGTTATGGGGGTGAAACCCACGCAGACACGGGGAGAATGGGCAAGCTTTACACGGACAGTGACCCAGGACTGTGACAGAACCCGGGTCCTTGGTGCCATGAGGCAGCAGTGCTAATCACTGCGCCACCGTGCTGCCTCTGGGTGAAAGACTAAAGACCATATTTCTAAGTTTGTTGATCACACTACAATGGCATAAAAATAAGTAATGTAGATGGGATAAGAAGGGGTGGCGCAGTGGTTAGCACTGCTGCATACTGCAGTGAGGACCCAGGTTCGATCCCGGGTCACTGTCTGCGTGGAGTGTGCACATTCTCCCCGTGTCTGCGTGGGTCTCACCCCCACAACCCAAAGATGTGCAGGGCAGGTGGATTGGCCATGCTAAATTGCCCCTTCATTGGACAAAAAGAATTGGGTAATCTAAATTTATAAAAAGATAGTAGATGGGATCAGAAGCTGGGAGAAAGTTACAAAGGTGCATTGTGACAGGTTAAGGGATTGGATCAAACATTACATTCTGAATGCTGGGAAGCGAGGAGCAGATAAGCAGAAAACTTTAAGCATCCAAATCTGCTCGACAGATAGAAAAATAATGTAACAAGATAATGGATTGTTGGCCTTTATGTGGGGGGAACTGGACTACAAATAGGTTGACCTTGTGTTTCAATGATAGAGAGATCTGGTTCCATCCATCTGGAGGCTGTGCTC
The DNA here is from genome assembly GCF_047496885.1 of Scyliorhinus torazame. NCBI lineage: Eukaryota > Metazoa > Chordata > Chondrichthyes > Carcharhiniformes > Scyliorhinidae > Scyliorhinus > Scyliorhinus torazame. The sequence continues at coordinate 69,407,220 of NC_092711.1, read as the reverse complement.
AGTCCAAGGCATCACAATACAGGAAGAATATGTATTGGCCTTGGAGGGTGCAGCACAGATTCACGAGAATGTTGAGAATAAAAGTCCAGACTCACTGAAGAAGAGGCATCAATCTCTCCTGTACAAGGTATCATTTCAATCTTCCTGTTTGATATAGGATTGATTCTCTGTCTGTCTCTCTGATGTGCTTTGTCACAAACTCTCTTTCTATCCCTCTATCATTGCCTCTTTGGTTGTCTTTTTCTCTGTCATAGAATTTACATTGCAGAAGGCCATTCGGCCCTGAGTCTGTACATACGAACATAAGAATTAGGAGCAGGAGTAGGCCACCTGGCCCCTCGAGCCTGCTCCGCCATTCAATGAGATTATGGCTGATCTTTTGTGGACTTAGCTCCACTCTCCGGCCCGAACACCATAACCCTTAATCCCTTTATTCTTCAAAAAACTATGTATCTTTATCTTAAAAACATTTAGTGAAGGAGCCTCAACTGCTTCACTGGGCAAGGAATTCCATAGATTCACAACCCTTTGGGTGAAGAAGTTCCTCCTAAACTCAGTCCTAGTACTGGCCTTGGAAAGAGCACCGTACTTAAGCCCAGGCTGCCACCCTATCCCTGTAACTCCACCTAACCTTTTGGACACAAAGTGACAATTTATCATGGCCAATCACCTAACCTGCACATCTTTGGACTGTGGGAGGAAACCGGAGCACCCAGAGGAAACGCACGCAGACACGGGGAGAAAGTGCAAACTCCACACAGACAGTCACCTGAGGCCCTGTAGCTGTGCGGCATCAGTGCTAACCACTGTGCCACCCTCCATACCTGCCTGGCTATGTCTCTCTCTCCCTTTCCTGTCTCTCCAACTCTCTGTATCTCTCTATCCCGGTCTCTTCCACTATCTCTGCTTCTCCTACTCCATACCTGTATTGCAGTAAGATGCTACAGTAACGTCAGAGTTCTCACCACTGATTTAAACGTTTGAACGAATGACACTCTATTAGAGCAGGCAGGAATCTTTAGCTCCCTACTTTCACTTCCTGGTTCTGACGCGATTTCTCAGTGATCGGGAACAATAAATTCCACCCATCCCACACAGGAGCCACCAACATAAAACCCTCAAAAACAAACTTAAAGACAGAAAGAAAAACTCCCGAGGGACATCACAGGTATGCAATATCAGACAAAACAAAATGTTTACCAAGCCAAAGGGGAGGTAAGAGCAGAATCTGGATCAGTGAAGTAGGTTTAACACCCAGCTCTCCCTCAACATCACTTCTCTTGACCCTCTCCACTGACTCCAAAATCTCACACTCGGTTCTGACACCCAATTGGAAAAGTAAATAATTCATATATAGATATATAATTGCATTAGAAGCAGTTCAGAGATGGTTCACTGGACTAATTTCTCAGCTGAAGGGCTTATCTTATGAGGAAAGGTTGAACAAGTTGGGCTTGAACCCACTGGGGTTTATGAGAGACAATCTTACAAAAACATGGAAGATGCTGAGGGGACTTGATAGGGTAGATATCTGGAGGCAGTTTCCTTTTACGGGGAAGATTAAAATTAGTGGACATTTCAGAGAGCTCCCTCTTAAAACAAGATGTGGAGATGCTGACATTGGACCGGGGTGAGAACAGTAAGAAGTCTTACAACACCAGGTTTAAGTCCAACAGGTTTGTTTCAAATCATTAGCTTTCTGAGCACAGCTCCTTCCACAGGTGAGTGAAGAGGTGGGTTCCACAAACACATATATAGACAAAGTTAATGATGTAAGATGATACTTTGAATGGGAGTCTTGGCAAGGAATTAAGTCTTTACAGGTCCAGGCGGCACAACAGGAGAGAGTGATAATCACAGGTTAAAGAGGTATGGATTGTCTCAAGCCAGAACAGTTGACAGGATTTCGGAAGCCCAGGCCAGATGGTGGGGGTGAATGTAATGTGACATGAATCCAAGGTCCCGGTTGAGACCGTATTCATGCATCCGGAACTTTGCTATCGGTTTCTGATCGGCGATTCTGCGTCATCACGCATCCTGAAGGCCGTCTCGGAGAACACTTACCCGAAGATCAGAGACCGAATGCCCTTGACTGCTGAAGTGCTCCCCGACTGGAAGGGAACATTCCTGCCTGGCGAGTGTCACGCAATGTCCATTCATCTGTTGTCACAACCTCTGTAAGACATGTCAGATCATTGACATGGATACCCCATTACACGCGAGAACACCACCCACCAGGCACAGGGCACATTCTTGTGCGACTCGGCCAACGATGTCCACCTCATACGCTGTAGGAAAGGATATCCCGAGGCGTGGTACATTGGCAAGACCATCGAAAAAGTCTCTATAATCGGTGTGACTGCCTTGGTGTCTCAGCAGGTTGGATGAACAAGTGAATCCCTTCCCACACACAGAGCAGGTGACCGAATCTCTCCATTGTGAACTCGCTGATGTCTCAGCAAGTTGGATAAATCTCTGAATCCCTTCCCACACATGCAGCAGATGAATGGCCTCTCCCCATTGTGAATGCGCTTGTGTGTCTGTAAGTGGGATGACTGAGTGAATCCCTTCCCATACTCAGTGCAGGTGAATGGCTTCTCCCCAGTGTGAACTCGCTGGTGTCTCTGCAGGTTGGATGAATCACCAAATCCTTTCCCACACACTGGGCAGGTGAATGGCTTCTCCCCGGTGTGAACTCTCTGATGTCTCAGTAGATCGTACGACATTCTAAATCTCTTTGTGCAGTGACAGCAGCTGAACGGTCTCTCCTCAGTGTGAATGTCTGCATGATGATCCATCAGTGCAGGGTTTAGAAAGCAACTCCCACAGTCAGAGCATTTAAAATGTGTCTCATTGCTTTGGGTGCCTTGTCGTTGCTACAGACTAGACGACTGAGTTAATCCCTTTCCACACCTGGAGCAGGTGAATGGTCTCTCCCCAGTGTGATCGTGACGGTGTCTCACCAGGCTCGATAACTGAGTGAATCCCTTTCCACACATGGAGCAGGTGAATGGTCTCTCCCCAGTGTGAATATGACGGTGTCTCACCAGGCTCGATAACTGAGTGAATCTCTTCCCAGACTCGGAGCAGGTGAATGGTCTCTCCCCAGTGTGAATGTGACGGTGTCTCACCAGGCTCGATAACTGAGTGAATCCCTTCCCAGACTCGGAGCAGGTGAATGGTCTCTCCCCGGTGTGAATGTGACAGTGTCTCACCAGGCTCGATAACTGAGTGAATCTCTTCCCAGACTCGGAGCAGGTGAATGGTCTCTCCCCAGTGTGATCGTGACGGTGTCTCACCAGGCTCGATAACTGAGTGAATCCCTTCCCACACTCCGAGCAGGTGAATGGCCTCTCCCCAGTGTGAATGTGACGGTGTCTCACCAGGCTCGATAACTGAGTGAATCCCTTCCCACATTCCGAGCAGGTGAACGGTCTCTTCCCAGTGTGAATGTGTTGGTGTTTCAGCAGGTGGAATGAGTGAATGAATCCCTTCCCACACTCGGAGCAGGTGAACAACCCCTCACCTGTGTGGAATCTCTGGTGATTCCGCAAGGAGGATGACCGAGCGAATCCCTTCCCACACTCAGGGCAGGAGAACGGCCTCTCCCCAGTGTGAACCCGCTGGTGTGTCAGCAGGTTGTATGAATCACTGAATCTCTTCCCACACTCAAGGCAGGAGAATGGCCTCTCCCCAGTGTGAACTCGCTGGTGCCTCTGCAGGGTGGATGAATCAATTAATCCTTTCCCACACACTGAGCAGGTGAATGGCTTCTCTCCGCTGTGACTGCGCCGATGGGTTTCCAGCTCACAGGGAGCACGGAATCCCTTCCCACAGTCTCCACATTTCCACGGTTTCTCCATGTCGGTGGCTGTGTCTCCAGGTTGGATAATAAGTTGAAGCCTCGTCACGTGTGAGGTCTCTCCCCGCTGTGAATTGTGAGATGATTTTGAGGCTGTGTAAGTGGTTGAAGCTCTTTCCAGTCAGTAAACTGGAACACTCACTCGGGTGTGGGTTTATCTCGGTGCTTTTCCAGTCACACTGATGTTTCCACAGTCAGTTCACTGGAACACTCACTCGGGTGTGGGTGTATCTCGGGGCTTTTCCAGTCACACTGATGTTTGTAACCCTTTGAAGCAGACAGAACACACAAACATTTCTCATTGTAGATGCAAAAGCCGATGATATTCATGTCCTGATGAATCGAATAACTGTCAGATCTTGTCTTGATGTTTGGTTTGAGATTTCTGTCTGCAAATCCTCACTTCTAATATCCTGTGAAAGGAATTTACAAAATTAATTCGTGAGAACAGGATAGAAATGCAGAACAGACAATTCTAGTTTCTGTGGAACATTCTTTCCTCCCTCAATCTTCAAAATCTGCAAATCTCCAGACCACACGGTCTCCCTCGTTTCCCCCCTGCAATATATACGGCAATTCTCCTGAAGGTGCTGATTCAAGCTGATGGACAGATCCATGCTGACTACCTCCTGTCCTAGACTCGGAGATCACAGGAAATGGGAGCAGAAGTAGGCCACTCGCTCCATCAGGACTGCTCTGCCATTCAATAAGGTTATGGGTGAAAAGTTTGCCCCTTTGTCTTCCCTTTTCACCCCAGCAGCCTCCGCATTCAATAGTTCATCTGCCAGTTCTGTCAAATCCAGCACGATGCCACCATGAAACAGATCTACTCACCACCCCAGTCAGCATTCTGCAGGGACCTCTACCTATATGACACCCTGGTACACTCCTCCATCTCCCTCAACCCCTTACTGCATTTCCTCCAATGCATTCGCAGAAGGTGCAATACCCACCCCACTACTTCCTCCCTGTCCAAGTTTCCAAACTCTCCTCTCAGCTGAAGCAGCGTTTCATAGCACCTCCTTCAATTTAGTCTACTGCATGTGCTGCTCCCAATGTGGTCTCCTATACACTGGGGAGACTAAATGCTGACTGGTTGATCTTTGCTAAGTCCACAACCTTCCTGTCAGTTGCCATTTTAACTCACCATCTTGCCTTTGACCTGCTGCAATGCTCCAGCTGTGCCCAATACAAACTGGAGGAACAACACTGCATCTTCCGATTCGGCGCATTCCAGCCTTCTGGACTCTACATTTAGGTGAACAAATTTAAACTGTGAACCTTCCTTCTGAAAGAGGCCCACTCCCCCCACCCTATCCCCCATCTAACATTTGAACACCAAAAGCAACTAAGCACAGTCAATCCACCTAACCTGCACATCTTTGGACTGTGTGAGAAAACCTACGCAGACACAGGAGAACGTGCAAACTCCACACAGTCACTCGAGCCAGAATTGAATCCGCATCCCTGGCGCTGTGAGGTAGTAGTGCGAACCACATGTGCAATAAATGTCTCTGAGGCAGATTCCTGCAACTCGAGATAAAATATGTCCCTGTCTGGCGGCGGGGCCAACCTGGATCTCCGGGGGTCGCTCCCTGCGCATGCGTCTTTCTTCAGGTTGCCCTCAATAAAGATGGCGCTCGTGCATGCGCCCTCCTGTATATCGCCCAGTTTCAAAAAGGCGGCCATCAATCCGGGACTTTCACCGGAACCGCGAAAGCTTGGTGCAAACAGCGTACCAGGAGATTCATATTCGGGCTTCAGAGGTTCTACTCAGTGTTTATGAAGCCTTCCAATCCAGGCACCGGCTCCACCGTTCCCTCCTTACCGGGTGATTTCTCAATTTAAATCACTGCTGATTCCAACCCAACTCTCACCTTCAGTAACCAGACTGCGCTTGCTCTGCATCACAATGCCCGGCTGATTGACGGAAGGTCGCGACCAATAGGAAGAGGGGGCTAACACTGCAATGAAGTTATTGTGAAAATCCCCTAGTAGTCACACTCCGGCGCCTGTTCGGGTACACGGAGGGAGAATTCAGAATGTCCAATTCACGTAACAGCATGTCTTTTGGGACTTGTGGGAGGAAACCGGAGCACCCGGAGGAAACCCACGCAGACACTGGGAGAATGTGCAGACTTCACACAGACAGTGACCCAAGTCGGGAATTAAACCTGGGTCCCTGGCGCTGTGAATCAACAGTGCTAACCACTGTGCTACTGTGCATAACATTGAGAGAGGAAGGTTTGTGTTATTGCTGATGAGAAGCAGCAGCTCCAGTCAGACACGCACATACTATCTATCCATTCTATCTATCGTACACATCAAAACAGAGAAAATAGGAGCAGGAGAAATTCATTCGGTCCATCGAGCCTGCTCCACCATTCAATGTGATGACGGCCAAACATCTAACTCAGTAGTTTTGTTCCTGTACCCTTTGATCCCTTTAGCCACAGGAGCTATATCTAATTCCTTCTTGAAAACATACAATGTTCTGGCCTCAACTGCTTCCTGTGGTAGGGAATTCCACACGCTTACCACTCAATGGGTGAAATAATTTTGAAATGTCTCCTCATTTCAGTCCGAAAAGGTTTACCCCGTATTCTTAGACTATGACCTCTGGTTCTTGACACCCCCACCATCGGGAACATCCTTCCTGCGATTACCTAGTCTAGTTCTTTTAGAATTATATAAATTTCTGTGAGATCCCACCTCATTCTTCTAAATTCGAGCAAATTCAATCCTAACTGACTCAATCTCTCCTCATAGTCAGTCCCACCATCCCAGGAATCAGTCTAGTAAATTTTCGCTGCACTCCATTCAAAGAAGCACAGAATAATATAGCAGAGGGCTTTGGCCCATCGAGTCTGCCCCAACACATGAAAAACACCTGACCTGTCTACCTAATTCCATTTGTCAGCACTTGGCCCATAGTCTTGAATGTTATGACATGCCACGTGCTCATCCAGGTACTTTTTAAAGAATGCGAGGCAACCTGCCTCTACCATCCGACCAGGTAGTACATTTCAGACCATCACCACCCTCTGAGTAAAAAAGATTTTCCTCAAGACCCTCTTAGAATCACATCAGAGCAAGAACATCCTTCCTCAGATAAGGAGACCAAAATTGCACACAGTATTCCAGGTGTGGCCTCAGTAGAACTGCAGCAAGAATCTCTGCTCCTAGGTATGAATCCTCTCGCTATGAAGGCAACATACAATTTGCCTTCTTTACTGTCAGCTACACCTGCATGCTTACCTTCAGCGACTGGTGTATGAGGGCACCCAGCACTCATTGCTCATTCTCCTCTCTCAATTTATAGCCATTGCGATAATAATCTGCCTTCCTGTTTTTTGCTACCAAAGTGGATAACCTCACATTTATCCACATTATACTGCATCCGCCGTCCATTTGCCCACTCACCCGTTTATTCCTCCTATTTATTTTAAATGAGTTAGCACCTACCATAAAATGCCACACAATATAACTACCATAGTCATTTTTAATCTGGAAACGTAAAGCTGCCGTTTCACTCTCAGTCAGGGACAGATCCCAGTTTTGCACCAACTCTGATTTAACAGCGCGTTTCCAGCATTCACCATTGTTTTTCCTGACTCTGAACACAGGTGTAAAGGAGACTCCTGTTCCATGTCTCGGAGCTCTGAACCATGGAAGAGAGCGGCTGGAACATATTTCTTACACGCCACAGGTTAACCCACATGGGGACTTTGCTGTTAGTGAAGAGAGATGTGAAAGACCAATGTGCCATTTGTCCCTCTCAGTGTGACCCTGAAGGACTGTGTCCAGGCTGAAGTTCTGTTCCTGCCGTGTGATCCTCCCCCAGATTGTCTTTTCTGAACTCCAGACAGGTGATGTTAAAAACTCAGGTAGGAAAGATAAAAACCTGCAACAATATTTTTAAAACAAAGCTGATTTATTTGACATTTATCTGGAATATTAAATTCCAGCCGAGTTTCAGGGATTATTAACATTCGCAAAAGCAAACAGCAACTTTCAGAATGACCATGGTTCATTCCTGGGTGTGGTTAACAGCAGCAATTTTTTTTCTTTTTAACAAGTTTTTCCAATTAAGGGGCAATTTAGCAGGGCCAATCCATCTACCCTGCACATGTTTGGGTTGTGGGGGTGAGACCTACGCAGGCATGGGGAGAATGTGAAAACTCCACATCGACAGTGACCCATGGCCACGATCGAACCTGGGTCTGCAGCGCCGTGAGGAAGCAGTGCTAACCACTGCAACACCATGCCACCGTAACAGCAATAATAACAGAGAATACAACCTCTGTAATCACTGTGATTCGCTGGCGTGTCAATAGGTTAAAACACCAGTGAGTCCCTTCCCACACATGGTGCAGGTGAACAGCCTCTCACCAGTGTGAATGTTGTGTGTCAATAGACATGTTTTGCTTTTAAATCCCTGCTCACGCTCAGAATATTGATAGGTGTGAATAAGTTGACGTTATTGAAGTGGGATGACTGAATCAATCCCTTCCCATACATGGAACAGGTGAATGGTCTCTCTCCAGAGTGAGTGCATTGCTGGACACGGAGTTTATCTAAACCCAGTCCCACAGAGAGATCCTGAACCCAGTCCCACAGAGAGATCCTGAACCCAGTCCCACAGAGAGATCCTGAACCCAGTCCCACAGTGAGAGATCCTGATCCCAGTCCCACAGAGTGATCCTGAGGCAAATCCCACAGAGAGATCCTGAACCCAGTCCCACAGTGAGATCCTGAACCCAGTCCCACAGAGAGATCATGAACCCAGTCCCACAGAGAGACCCTGAACCCAGTCCCACAGAGAGATCCTGAACCCAGTCCCAGTGAGAGATCCTGAACCCAGTCCCACAGTGAGAGATCCTGAACCCAGTCCCACAGAGAGATCATGAACCCAGTCCCACAGAGAGATCATGAACCCAGTCCCACAGAGAGATCCTGAACCCAGTCCCAGTGAGAGATCCTGAACCCAGTCCCACAGAGAGATCCTGAACCCAGTCCCACAGAGAGATCCTGAATCCAGTCCCACAGAGAGATCTTGAACCCAGTCCCACAGAGAGATCCTGAACCCAGTCCCACAGTGAGATCCTGAACCCAGTCCCACAGGGAGATCCTGAACCCAGTCCCACAGAGAGATCCTGAACAGTCTCCTGTCAGTGTGAACATGTTAGCTCCACAGAAACTTCATCCTTCCCACATCCAGATATTTAAAAGATCTTCCGTCAGTATGAATTTACTAGTGTTTTAATAGGTTGAATTACTCAGTGAATCCCTCCCCACACATGGAGCAGGTGAATGACCTTTCGCCGGTGTGAACTCACTGGTGTTGCTGCAGGATGGACAATCGGCTGAACATCTTCCTGCACTGAGAGCAGATGGAGTGGAACCGGAGTGAATGTACTGGTGAACCATCAGTGAATGTGGGTTTTACAGCTCCTGTCACAGTCTCAGCATTTAAACCCTCTCTCTGCAGTATGAACTCACTGGTGTGTGGGGGGGCTTGATGGAAGGGTTGGTCACAGAGAGATATTTGTCCGAGTTAATTTTTTACTGGAGAGAATTCTTAGAGACAGGATCTACTCCCATTTGGAAGCAAATGGACGTATTAGTGAGAGGCAGCACGGTTTTGTGAAGGGGAGATCGTGTCTCACTAACTTGATAGAGTTTTTCGAGGAGGTCACTAAGATGATTGATGCAGGTAGGGCAGTAGATGTTGTCTATATGGACTTCAGTAAGGCCTTTGACAAGGTCCCTCATGGTAGACTAGTACAAAAGGTGAAGTCACACGGGATCAGGGGTGAACTGGCAAGGTGGATACAGAACTGGCTAGGCCATAGAAGGCAGAGGGTAGCAATGGAGGGATGCTTTTCTAATTGGAGGGCTGTGACCAGTGGTGTTCCACAGGGATCAGTGCTGGGACCTTTGCTCTTTGTAGTATATATAAATGATTTGGAGGAAAATGTAACTAGTCTGATTAGTAAGTTTGCAGACGACACAAAGGTTGGTGGAATTGCGGATAGCGATGAGGACTGTCTGAGGATACAGCAGGATTTAGATTGTCTGGAGACTTGGGCGGAGAGATGGCCGATGGAGTTTAATCCGGACAAATGTGAGGTAATGCATTTTGGAAGGTCTAATGCAGGTAGGGAATATACAGTGAATGGTAGAACCCTCAAGAGTATTGAAACTCAAAGAGATCTAGGAGTACAGGTCCACAGATCATTGAAAGGGGCAACACAGGTGGAGAAGGTAGTCAAGAAGGCATACGGCATGCTTGCCTTCATTGGACGGGGCATTGAGTATAAGAATTGGCAAGTCATGTTGCAGCTGTATAGAACCTTAGTTAGGCCACACTTGGAGTATAGTGTTCATTCTGGTCGCCACACTACCAGAAGGATGTGGAGGCTTTAGAGAGGGTGCAGAAGAGATTTACCAGAATGTTGCCTGGTATGGAGGGCATAAGCTATGAGGAGCGATTGAATAGACTCGGTTTGTTCTCACTGGAACGAAGGAGGTTGAGGGGCGACCTGATAGAGGTATACAAAATTATGAGGGGCATAGACAGAGTGGATAGTCAGAGGCTTTTCCCCAGGGTAGAGGGGTCAATTACTAGGGGGCATAGGTTTAAGGTGAGAGGGGCAAGGTTTAGAGTAGATGTACGAGGCAAGTTTTTTACGCAGAGGGTAGTGGGTACCTGGAACTTGCTACCGGAGGAGGTAGTGGAAGCAGGGACGATAGGGACATTTAAGGGGCATCTTGACAAATATATGAAGAGGATGGGAATAGAAGGATACGGACCCAGGAAGTGTAGAAGATTGTAGTTTAGTCGGGCAGTATGGTCGGCACGGGCTTGGAGGGCCGAAGGGCCTGTTCCTGTGCTGTACATTTCTTTGTTCTTTTGTTTGTTCTTAATTGGTGGAAGTGAGGAAACTAGCAGAGGCAGCTGTTTGGATTGTCTCGCACTTATTGGAGGTGGGGATGGAGGAGACAGGGGAGAGGGAGAACATTTCAAAAGGACCTAACTTGTCTTCGAGATATTAAAAAGATTCAACATGATGTGTGTGAAATAGAAAGTTGACTTTTTTCACTTTTATCCACACTATTAACTCCAATAATTGGGCTGGAGTTTATTAACAACAGCAGAAACAGGCCCCAATGAACATGGTTCAGTCTTGGATGTGATTAACAGCAAAGTTCAATCACTGTCGTTACTCGTGAAGTCGCTGGTGTCTCAGCAGGGCGGATGAGTGAGTGAATCTCATCTTACACACAAAGCAGGTGAATGGCCTCTCCCCCGTGTGAACTCGCAGATGTATCCGCAGATTGGATAAGGTAGTGACTCTCTTCCCACACTTGGAGCAGGTGAATGGGCCTGACGCAGTGTGAGTGCGCTGGTGTATCAGCAGGGCAGATGACTGAATGAATCCCTTCCCACACATGGAGCAGGTGAATGGCCTCTCCCCAGTGTGAGTGCACTGGTGTATCAGCCAGTTTGATAAGGTAGTGAATCCCTTTCCACACATGGAGCAGGTGAATGGTTTCTCCCCAGAGTGAACTCGCTCATGTGTCAGCAGGTGGAATGAATGAATGAATGAATCCCTTCCCACACTCGGAGCAGGTAAATGGTCTCTCCCCAGTGTGAACTCGCTGGTGTACTGTAAGTTGAGATGACCATCTGAACCTAGTCCCGCAGTGAGAGCACCTGAATGGTCTCTTGTCACTGTGAACACGTTGATGGGACATAAGTTCACTGGAGCTTTTAAAGGACTTCTCACAGTCTGAGCATTTGAAAGGTCTCTCCAGTGTGAGTCCGCTGGTGTTTTAGAAGGTTGTTTGACTTTGTAAATCCAATCCCACACACGGAGCAGGTGAATGGCCTCTCCCCAGTGTGAGCGCGTTGATGTGCTTCCAGCAATGATGGGTAATTGAATCCCTTCCCACAGTCCCCACATTTACAGGGTTGCTTCCATGTGCGACTGCGCTTGTGTCTTGACAGGCCAGAAGAATGGCTGAAACCTCGTCCACACACAGAACACGTGTACGGTTTCTCCCCACTGTGAACGGTGCTATTCCCTTCTATGTTCAAACTCTGATAATATTCGGAGTATGATAAACTGAACCAGTTCATCAGATCCTGATGTGATGCTTGGTTTGAATTTTCTGGCTGCAAATTGTCCCTTTCTGATACCCTGTGAAATTGATTTAAAACCGAAAATAGGGAGTGAGAGAGAACCCACAGAAACACAAAGACAGGTTGTGAAATTGAGCTGAATGAATCTGGTCATTTATGGGGCCGGCACTGGGAAAAAGTGACCATGAAAACGGCTGGATTGTCATAAAAACCCAACTGGTTCACTCATGTCCTTCAGGGAACCTGCCACCCGGTCTGGACTTACAGACGATGCTAACCTCATGTCAGAAAGAGAGAGGGGGTGAGGCGGGGTGATGGACAGTATATTATATTCTTACAACTCCATCAGATCTTTGATAGAATCACCCAAACTCGGAACCTCCACCCAGAAAAACCAGGACAATAGTTTATAAATTTAGGTACCCAATTCTTTTTTCCCCAAAATGGGCAATTTAGCATGGCCAATCCCCCTGCCCTGTACATCTTTTTGTTGTGGGGGTGAGAGCCACACTTACACGTGGAGAAAGTGCAAACTTCACATGGAGAGTGACCCGGGGCCGGGATTGAACCTGGGTCCTCGGTGCCGTGAGGCAGCAGTGCTAACCACTGCTCCACCCTGCCGCCCAGAACAGGTGTATGTGAAAACTATCACCTCTAAGTTTCCCACAAAGTCACATTCATCCTGACCTGACTGGCATCCAGAATAGAATGAGCAGAAAATTCCTTCAAGTAAATATTGAGAAGATCAAAGCCAATGTCTTCAATCCCTTCCACAAACTCCACTCCCTTCCCACTGACCATCCATCTCCCTGGAAACTGAACCAGACAGATCACAACGCCAGTATAATATGTGACCCTGAGATAAGCTTAACCACAATCTACACCATCTCCACTCCAACTCAAACTGAAACAAAAAAGGCTTTCACAAGGGAATTGGACAAGCCCCTGAAGAGAATAGAAGTGCTGGGCTACTAGGGAAGGGTTGGGGAATCGGACTTTCTGATTTGCTCTTGCAGAGAACCAGCAGGGGCACAATAGGATAAATGGCCTCCTTCTGTATTGTAATCATTCTATTGCAGCACAACATACAAATTAGGAGAAGTGGGTTATTCGGCCCCTCTAGCCTGCTCTGCCATTCAGTAACATCATGGCTGATCGAAGAATAACTACAACTGGACATTTTGCCTACCCACAGTAATCTATCCCGGAGGCCAGGGACCAACCTGCAGACCCAGTACGTCCCCCAATACAAGGGACCAACCTGCACACCCAATACGTCCCCCAATACAATTCAATGTTTAATTGGTCCATCTCTATATCTAGAATAGATTCAGTGACCATTGGCTGCTATAAAATAAAAGCAAAAGACTGTCGTTGCTGAAAATCTCAAATACAAAGAGCAAACACTGGACAAACTCAGCAGGAACTTAATCAAGGATTCAGGAGGGCTAAAAGGTCACGAAAAGTAATTGGCAAACAGGATTAAGGAAAAACACAAGGCTTTTTATACATATATAGAGAGCAAGAGGGTAGCCAGGGAAAGGGTTGACCCACTCAATGACAGGGGAGGGAATCAATGAATGGAGCCAGATGAAATGAGCGACGTACTAAATTAGTACTTTGCATCAGTATTCACCAAATAAATGAAATGAAAATCGCTTATTGTCACAAGTAGGCTTCAAATGAAGTTACTGTGAAAAGCCCCTAGTCGCCACATTCCGGCGCCTGTTCGGGGAGGCTGGTACGGGAATTGAACCATGCTGCTGGCCTGCCTTGGTCTGCTTTCAAAGCCAGCAAATTAGCCCTGTGCTAAACAGCCCCTAGAGAATGACTGGGTGGATGATGAATCTGGGGAAGGGCGTGTAGATATTCTGGGTCACAGTGAGATCAAAAAGGAAAAGATGTTGGGCGCCTTGAAACCATCCAGCTCGATATCTCCCAAGGGCCTCATGGGATCTACCCCAGAATACTGATGGAGGAAATTGCTAGGGTCTTGACAGAAATAGTTGTATCATCACCGGCTACAGGTGAGGTCCCAGAGGACTGGAGCATACCTAATGTTGTTCCTTTGTTCAAGAAGGGTAGCAAGGATAATCCAGGATATTACAGGCTGATGAGCCGCCTTACAACAGTGCTTGGGAAATTATTGGAGAGGATTCTTCGAGACAGGATTTACTCCCATTTGGAAGCAAGTGTACTTGTTAGCGAGAGGCAGCATTGTTTTGTGAACGGGAGGTCGAGTCTCACTAACTGATCATGTTTCTCGAGGAAGTGACGAAGATAATTGATGAGGGTAGGTCAGTGGATGTTGTCTACATGGACCTCAGTAAGGTATTTGACAAGGTCCCTCTTGGTACTCTGGTACAGAAGGTGAAATCACACAGGATCAGAGGTGAGCTGGCAAGATGGATAGAGAATTGGCTAGGTCATAGAAGACTGAGGGTAGCAGGGAAGGGTGCTTTTCTGTTTGGAGGCTTGTGACTAGTGGTGTTCCGCAGGGATCAGTGCTGGGACCTTTGCTGTTTGTAGTATATATAAATGATTTGGAGGAAAATGTAATGGTCTGATTAGTAAGTTTTCGGATGACCCAAACGTTGGTGGAATTGCGGATAGCGATGAGGCCTGTCAGAGGATACAGCAGGATTTAGATTGTCTGGAGACTTGGGCGGAGAGATGGCAGATGGAGTTTGATCCGGACAAATGTAGGGCAGCACGGTAAGACATTGGTCAGCACTGTGGCTTCTCAGCGCCACGGTCCCAGGTTCGATTCCCCGCTGGGTCACTGTCTGTGCAGAATCTGCACTTTCTCCCTGTGTCTGAATGGGTTTCCTCCGGGTGCTCTGGTTTCCTCCCACAGTCCAGAGACTTGCAGGTTAGGTGGATTGGACAGGCCAAATTGCCCTTAGTGTCCAAAACTGTTAGATGGGGTTATTGGGTTACAGGGATAGGGTGGAAGTGAGGGCTTAAGTGGGTCGGTGCAGACTCGATGGGCCGAATGGCCTTCTTCTGCACTGTATGTTCTATGTCTATGACTTCCTTACTGTGTACTCAATGCAATGCCCCTAATAATAAAGCCTACAATACTTTCTGTTTTATTAACTGCTCTCTCAACAAGAACTGCCATGTCCATTAGCAAATTTAGTTCCAATACAATTTGTTCCATCATCCAAAGATGTGTAGGTTAGATGGATAGAGGCTGTTTAGCACAGGGCTAAATCGCTGGCTTTGAAAGCAGACCAAGGCAGGCCAGCAGCACGGTTCAATTCCCGTAACAGCCTCCCCGAACAGGCGCCGGAATGTGGTGACTAGGGACTTTACACAGTAACTTCATTGAAGCGTACTTGTGACAATAAGTGATTTTCATTTTCATTTCATTGGCAATGCTAAATTTCCTGTTCGTGTCCAAAGATGTGCGGGTTATGGGGATAGGGTGGGGGATTGGCCTAGGTAGGGTGCTCTTTCAGAGAGTTGGTGCAGTTTTAAAGGGCTGAATGGCCTCCTTCTGCACTGTACAACTGCTATGGTTCTAAGTCATTAACATAGATCTAGATAGTTTTGGCCACAACACTGATCCCAGGGGTAGTCCATTAGTTAGTGTGTGCCAATTTGAAAATGACTCATTTATCCCAACTCACTCTTTGCTGTTAGTTACCCAGACCTCGATCTGTGCGAATATATCACCCCCAACACCATGAGCTCCTATCTTATGCAGTAACCTTCTTTGAGATACATTACTGAAAGCCTTTGGAAATCCAAACACACAACATCTACTGGTTCCCTTTATCCACCCTGCTTATTATATCCTCAAAGAACTCAAGGCTCCTCTGTCTTTTTGGAGGGGAGGATAGGGAATAGAGGGGAGAGGGAGATCCCTTCAAAAGGAACTAACTTGTGTTGAAGATATTAAAAAGACCTAACACACTGTGTGCTCAGCACAAAACTGATTTGACTTTTAACCGGATTATTCATTCCTAGAACAGGGCTGGACTCTCTTAAACTCCGAAACAAACCCTGAAGGACAAATGGATAAACAGCAAAATTCAATCAAAACAGTTATTTGTGAGCTCGCTGGTGTCTCAGCGGGGTGGATGAGTGAGCAAATCCCTTCTGACATATGGAGCAGGTGAATGGCTTCTCCCCAGTGTGAACTCGCTGGTGTGTCAGCAGGGTTGATGACTGAGTGAATCTCTTCCCACACATGGAGCAGCCAAATGGTCTCTCCCCGCTGTGAATACGCTGGTGTTCCAGCAGGTCGGTGGACCCAGTAAATCCCTTCCCACAGACAGAACAGGTGAATGGCCTTTCCCCAGTGTGAACTCGCTGGTGTTTCAGCAGGGCTGAGGAATTAGTAAATCCCTTCCCACAAACAGAGCAGGAGAATGGTCTCTCTCCAGTGTGAATTCGCTGGTGTGTCATCAGGCGTGACGACCAACTGAATCCCTTCCCACACTCGTTGCAGGTAATCGGGCTCTCTCCAGTGTGAATTCGCTGGTGTACAGTGAGGTCAGATAATTACCTGAACCCAGTCCCACAGTCAGAGCACCTGAATGGTCTCTCGCCACTGTGAATACGTTGATGGCGCATCACTTCCCCAGAACTTTTGTGCCAATTGCCGCAGTCTGGGCATTTAAAAGGTGTCTCATCAGAGTGAACACGCTGGTGAGCCAACAGGTTGCAAGACAGACTGAATCCCTTCCCACACATGGAGCAGGTGGACGGTCTCTCCCCAGTGTGACTGCGCCGATGAGTTTCCAGCTCAACTGGATATTTGAATCCCTTCCCACAGTCTCCACATGTCCATGCTTTCTCCCCGTTGTGTCTGCACTTGTGGTTCAAGAGGTCAGACAATTGGCTGATGTCTCGTTCACACGCAGAGCATGTGTTCAGTTTCTCCCAACTGCAAATGGTGCTTTCTCCTTCCATATTCAAAATCCAAAGATATTCAGGTTACAATAAATTGGGCGACTCAATCAGATCCTGTTGTGATATTGGATTCGAGTTTCCAAACTGCAAATTGTCTCTTTCTAACACCCTGTGAAATTGATTAAAACCAGAAAAAGGTGTCAGTGGAAACCTACAAAGAGACAGAGACAGGTTGTAAAATTGAGCTGATGAATCTGGTCATTTGTGGGGCAGACACTAGGAAAAAGTGACCATAAAAACTGCTGTATTGTTGTAAAAACCAAACTGGTTCAGTGATGTTGTTTAGGGTAGGAAACCTGCCAAACTTGAGTTCATCCAAATCTCTGCGGCCATGCCCCCTGAACTGAGTCCCACTCACTCACTCATCACCCCTGTTCTCACTGATCTACACTGGGCCCCAGTAAAGCAACATCCTTGTTTGCAAATCTTGCTCCACCCGATTTCCAGCTACACAGATGTTTAAATCTTGAACCACAAATAAAACAGAAACACTTACATTCAGGTATTAATAAACTGAGTTACTCTCAGGTTTTGAAGTGAATCTTCGGTGAGTTTTTCAGCTTAAAATTCTGCTTTCCTAATGTCCTGTAAAAAGTCATCACTGTCAGTCCAGGATTAAAAATTCAGAAGAGAAAAACATTTCTCTTGGTTTGAGTTTGCTGTGTGTAAATCCTCCCCTTCTAACCTCCAGTAAAAGGAGTTTCCAGAATCCATTACTGTCAGTCTAGAAGAGAAATTCACAACATTTTCTTCTCCTGCTGACAGTACGCATGCGCACTCCTGCCCCCCCCCCCAAAATGTCAGTCACCCAGATGTTGCCCCCCCCCCCATTAAACATTAGATTCTTAATTTTGTTCTGCCATCTCCACAGGGTGTTTATGGAGCCCCCACGTCCATTCTGCCACCTCAATTACCCTCCTATAATCAGCCGTTATTTACTCGTTGAGGCATTTCCCATCCATTAGCAGATTGAGATCAACGAGTCAGAAATTCTCTCTCCTGGGGCATCATTCTCCGACCCCCCGCCGGGTTGGAGAATCGCCTGGGGCTGGCGTGAATCCCGCCCCCGCCGATTGCTGAAGTCTCCGGCACCGGATATTCGGCGGGGGCGGGAATCGCGTCACGCCGGTTGGCGGGCCCCCCGCTGGATTCTCCGGCCCGGATGGGCCGAAGTCCCGCCGATAAATTGCCTGTCCCGCCGGCGTGGATTAAACCACCTTTTGAACGGCGGGACAAGGCGGCGCGGGCGGGCTCCGGGGTCCTGGGGGGGGCGCGGGGCGATCTGGCCCCGGGGGGTGCCCCCACGGTGGCCTGGCCCACGATCGGGGCCCACCGATCCGCGGGCCGTGGGGACACTCTTTCCCTTCCGCCTCCGCCACGGTCTCCACCATGGCGGAGGCGGAAGAGACTCTCCCCACTGCGCATGCGCGGGAAACTGTCAGCGGCCGCTGACGCTCCCGCGCATGCGCCGCCCGGAGATGTCATTTCCGCGCCAGCTGGCCGGGGCAACAAAGGCCGTTTCCACCAGCTGGCGGGGCGGAAATTCCTCCGGCGCCGGCCTAGCCCCTCAATGTTGGGGCTCGGCCCCCAAAGATTTGGGGCGGCGCGATGCCCGTCTGATTGGCGCCGTTTTGGGCGCCAGTTGGCGGACATCGCGCCGTTTCGGGAGAATTTCGCCCCAGGTCACTGGGACCCTGAAGCCCAGCCCACTGCACTACGTGAACAAATAGTCCCGCATGCGCACTGCTCCTGCTGAAACAAGATGCTTTTTAAACCTAGGCCTATTCTCAGGAAAAAGCCTCCGATATACAAACTCCGGACCTGCTGGGTCATATTTGGGTTTGGGGCCTACACCCGGTGTTTATGAAGCCTCCGCTCCCTCCCCACCCTCACCTCCCGGCTCCATTCCTCCCTCCGCCCCGCCCGCTCTCTCCCATTAACAAAAACCTCTCCCGCACTCACCCGCCTCTGAGCAAGGTGACACTGCGCATGTTCCGGAGAGTTCAGCACTGCGCCTGCGTATTGGCCTCCCTCAGTGAATAGGGCACATTCACACCCGCAGGGAATGTTGGGTAACAGCAGCGCCATTGAAGTATCCAAACAGAAGGAAACAAATTTTGTTACGCCATTCAAAGAAATGAATAAATACAACACCTACATTCTTGTGAATATCTGCGCTGTTGTATTCCATTCCTAAAAGACCGTTATTTTCTTGTCGGTACATGATTCGTTTTTTGAACTTTTTCCAACTTTTCCCTGACTCCTTCTCTCAGGGTGCTAAGTCTGTCTGCGTCAATCCGACAGTCACTGGTTCCTCTCCTCTATTTACTGATGCTGAACTCAATGGCTGAATTCAATGAGGGAAAATGTGAGTTGTTCATTTTGGAAGAATGAATGAGAAGTCGGATTCTTGTTTAAATGGTGAGACTGCAGAAAGCTGTAGCCCAAAGGGACTTGGGGTTCTTGTTCATGAAGCTCAGAAAGCTAGCATAGAGGAGCAGAAGGAAATAGGGAAGGCAAATGTGATGCGGGTGCTTATTCAAGGGAGATTTGGTCCCCTCATTTAAGGAAAGATATATCATTGGAGGCAGTATAGAGGAGATTTACACCAATGATCCCGGGTATGGAGACATTTCCATATGAGGAAAGATTAAACAAGTTGAGTCTGTACTCCCAGGAGTGCAGAAGTGTGAGAAATGATATGACTGAAACATATAAGATTTTTAGAGGGTTAGACAGGGTAAATATTGGGTGGATGTCCTTGAACATTTTCAGGGCTGAGATCAATAGGTTTTTAATAATTTAGGGAAATCAGGGTTATGGAGAGAAGGCAGGAAAATGGACTTAGTGTTGGATCAGTCATTTTTTTATTAAATGGAGGAGCAGGCTTGAAAGGCTGAATGGCTTACTGCTGGTCCCATTGAATATTAATTATTCTATGGAACGATACAGCAAAGATGGAAACTATTTAGCCCATTATACCAGTGCTGGCTCTTTGGAAGATTCATCCAATTAATTCCACAGTCATAATAATGATAATCTTTATTATTGTCACAAGTAGGCTTACATTAACATTGCAATGAAGTTACTGTGAAAAGCCCCGTGTTGTCACATTCCGGCGCCTGTTTGGGTACACTGAGGGAGAATTCAGTATGTCCAATTCACCTAACAAGCACGTCTTTCGGGACTTGTGGGAGGAAACCGGAGCACCTGGAGCAAACCCACAAAGGCACGGGTAGATCGTGCAGACGCCGCACAGTGACCCAAGCCAGGAATTAAACCCGAATCCCTGGCGCTGTGAAGCCACAGTGCTAACTCTGTGTTAATGTGCCGCCCATTGAGTAACTATGATTAACACAAACTGATTTGACTTGATTTTTATTCAGAATTTAATTTCTTACAACAGGGTTGGAGTTTATGAACATCATCATAATAATAATCTTTATTATTGTCACAAGTTGGCTTATAGTAATATTGCAATGAAGTTACTGTGAAAATCGCCTAGTCGCCACATTCCGGCCCCTGTTCGGGTATACAGAGGGAGAATTCAGAATGTCCAATTCACCTAATAAGCACATCTTTCGGGGCTTGTGGGAGAAACAGACCCCAATGAATATGGTTCAGTCCAGGCTGTGATTCGCAAAACAATCCAATCACTGAAGTTACTTGTGAACTTGCTGGTGCATCAGTAGGTTGGAATCTGAGTGAATCCCCTCCCATACTGGGAGCAGGTGAATGGCCTCTCCCCTGTGTGAAGACGCTGTACAGTGAGGTGAGACGATTGTCTGAACCCAGACCTTTGAGTGGTAAGCTGCTGATTGGGCAGCACAGTAGCACAGTGGTTAGCACTGTTGTTTCACAGCTCCAGGGTCCCAGGTTCGATTTCTGGCTTGGGTCACTGTCTGTACGGAGTCTGCACATTCTCCCCGTATTTCTGTGTGTTTCCTCCAGGTGCTCCGGTTTCCTCCCATAGTCCAAAGATGTGCAGGTTAGGTGGATTGGCCATTTTGAATTGCCCTTATTGTCCAAAAGGTTTAGGTGGGGTTACTGGTTTACGGGGTTAGGGTGGAGGTATAGGCTTAAGTCAGGTGCACCTTCCAAGGGCCAGTGCAGACTCGATGGGCCAAATGACCTCTTTCTGAACTGTAAATTCTATGATACAGTGAGAGCATCTGAATGGTCTCTCTTAAGTGTGAACATGATAATGGGACATCAGTTCCCCAGCATCTTTATAACACTCTTCACAGTCTGGGCATTTAAATGGTCTCTCCCAGTGTGAACTCACTGGTCTCTCAACAGATTGGAGGAATGAGCAAATCCCTTGCTACATTGGGAGAAGGTGAACAGCCTCTCCCCAGCGTGAATATGTTGGTGTGTCTGCAAGTGGTATGAGTGTGTGAATCCCTTTCCATAATCAGAGCACATGAAAAGCGTCTGCCCAGTGTGAGTGCACTGATGAACTACTGGCTGGGATGGCAAATAAAATCCCTTCCCATAGTCCCCACATTCCCACAGTTTCTCCCCGGAGCCCCCCCCCCCCCCCCCAGGGTCAGAGCCCCCTACCCCTCCCCCACAGGCCGCACCCCTGATCCTGAGCGCAGAGTTCCCGCCGACTGCGAGCAGGTGTGGACGGCGCCAGCGGGACTACCTTTTCAGAGCGGCCACTTGGCCCATGCGGGCCAGAGAATCGTTGGCCCGGCCGCATGCAGCGGCCTTAACCGGCGCCGTGCCAAACGCGCCGGCGTCAATTCTCCGCAGAGTGGAGAATCTCATACCGGCGTCGGGGCGCGATTGCGGGGATTCTCCGGCCCGGGGCTGGGAGAATCCCGCCCAAAGTATAATTTGGGGAAAAAGTGAAGTTGTCCAATAATAAAGTTAAGTTGGGAATAATAATAATTTAAATAGAGAGACTGCAGAATAAATACCACAGTAGAGAAGGATCTGTGTGTCCTTGTACACGAACCACAAGTGTATTTATAACCTCACACTCCTCCAGATTGATCTCCATTTGCTTCTTTGCTGTCCAGCTGATCAGTCTACCGATAGCTTCCTGTAGTCTACAACTTTATTCCTCACTGTCAACCACAACACTGCAAATGTCTCAACCATGACCCTTTGTTGAAGTCTAAATCATTCCTGTATAACACACAAAGCTTGGAATCTTGTCCTGAACAATCCAGAACTCCGCTGGAAACAGTCTTCTGGTCACAAAAATACCCCTGGACCAATCCCCTTTGCTTCCTGCTGCTCCAGCTGATGACATTTCCAGCATAATGGAAGTGCCCTGGTTTTCCCACATGGAACTGGATGTGTATTCCACTGGGCTGGGATGTCCTGCCATGTCTTTATTTATTTCATTATTAACATTAGTAACCTCTCATTATCTAAATTTCCATTTACCACTTTTCTGTCCACCTGGCCCAGTCCATGGCTTTCTCCCTCATTGTCTAAAACACATGAGCAACTTTTGTATAATCCTAGTGCATTCGTTTCAGTCTAAATCATTGATATATACCGGAAAACTGTGGAGCCCCACTGGAAACAGGCGTCCAGGCATCATTCAGTCCTGGATGTGACTAACAGCAGCAACAACAGCTGAATCCAAACCCTGCTGTTGCCTGTGACCCTGCTGTGCAGGTTGTTTGGCTGAGTGAATCTCCTCCCACACGTGGAGCAGTTGAACAGCCTCTCCCAGTGACTCCCCAGCACCGCTCCCATGTGTGGTCAGCATGGTAGCTCAGTGGTTAGCACTGTTGCTTCACAGCTCCAGGGTCCCTGGTTCAATTCCCGGCTTTGGCCACTGTCTGCCTGTATGTTCTTCCCGTGCCTGTGTGGGTTTCCTCCAGGTGCTCCGGTTTCCCTCCACAGTCCAAAGATGTGCAGGTTAGGTGGATTTTCCAGGCTAAATTGCCCTTCGTGTCCAAAAAGGTTGGTGGGGTTATGGAGTTATGGTGGAGGTATGGGCTTCAGTAGGGTGCACTTTCCAAGGGCCGGTGCAGACTCAATGGGCTGAATGCCCTCCTTCTGCACTGTAAATGCTATGATTCTGTTTCCGTGTGAACTCGCTGGTGTTTCAGCAGATTCGGTTTACTTTTAAATCCCTTTTCACAGTCGCAACATTTAAAAGGTTTCTGAACAAGTGGGAACAAGTTGGTGTGTATTCAGGTGGGATGACTGAGTGAATTTCTTGTCACACATGGGGCAAGAGTACAGTCTCTGTCCAGTGTGAACTCGCTGATGTTGCAGAAGGTTGGATGAAACATTGAATTCCTGCTGACACATAGGGCAGCTGAATGGTCTCTCCCTAGTCTGAACTCGATGGTGTCTCAGAAGGTGGGCTGACCGAGTGAATCCCTTCCCACACTTGGAGCCGGTGAATGGCCTGTCCCCAGTGTGAATGCGTTGGTGTTTCACAAGATCCCTTTTGCTTTTAAATGTTTTCTCACAGTCAGAACAATTAAAAGGTCTCTGGTCAGTGTGAACAGATTGATGAATCAGAAGCCGGGATGAACAAGTGAATCCCTTCCCGCACACAGAGCAGGTGAACGGCCTCTCCCCAGTGTGAGTGCGTTGATGTATCATTAAACACCTTTTACTTTTAAAGCTCTTCTCACAGTCAGAACATTTGAAAGATTTCTTATCAGTGTGAACACGTTGGTATGTCCGGAGATTCGATGACTGAGTGAATCCCTTCCCACACACGGAGTAGGTGAACGGCCTTTCCCCAGTATGACTGCGTTGGTGGAACAGTAAATGCTTTCTGCTTTTAAAGCTCTTCTCACAGTCAGCACATTTAAACGGTCTCTGGTCAGTATGAACATGCTGGTGTGTGATGAGGTTGGATAACATAGTGAATCCCTTCCCACACACAGAGCAGATGAATGGCCTTTCCCCAGTGTGAACACGTCGATGAGTTTCCAATTCAGACGGGGAATTGAATCCTTTCCCACAGTCCCCACATTTCCATGGTTTCTTCATAGTTATTGACAGGTTATCAGGTGTAGGTGGGATGCAGATTTTACATCACTATCAGATCAGCCGTGATGTTATTAAATGGTGGAACAGGCTCACGGGGCTGAATGTCCAATTGCTGCTTCTTTATTCCTTTGGTGCGAATGTCCTTATCTCTCTCCAGCTTGGATCATCAGTTGAAGCCTGAGTACGGCCTCTCTCTGATGTAAATGCTGCAATTTAATTTCATGCTGTGTGATTGGTTAAACCTCAGTTCCAGCTAACTGTGGAAAATGACTTAGATGTCTGTGTCTCGGTGCTTTTCCAATCACAGTGATTTTTAACCTTTTCCCCCAAAGACGAAACAGACAAAAAAGAATAGAGGCATGGACTATTTTCTAAACGGTGACAAAATTCATAATGCTGAAGTGCAAAGGGACTTGGGAGTCCTAGTCCAGGATTCTCTAAAGGTAAACTTGTAAGTTGAGTCCGTAATTAAGAAAGCAAATGCAATGTTGTCATTCATCTCAAGAGGCTTGGAATATAAAAGCAGGGATGTACTTCTGAAGCTTTATAAAGCATTAGTTAGGCCCCATTTAGAATACTGTGAGCAATTTTGGGCCCCACACCTCAGGAAGGACATACTGGCACTGGAGCGGGTCCAGCGGAGATTCACACGGATGATCCCAGGAATGGTAGGCCTAACATATGATGAACGTCTGAGGATCCTGGGATTATATTCATTGGAGTTTAGGAGGTTGAGGGGAGATCTAATAGAAACTTACAAGATAATGAATGGCTTAGATAGGGTGGATGTAGGGATGTTGTTTCCATTAGCAGGGGAGACAAGGACCCGGGGGCACAGCCTTAGAATAAAAAGGAATCACTTTAGAACAGAGATGAGGAGAAATTTCTTCAGCCAGAGAGTGGTGGGTCTGTGGAATTCATTGCCACAGAGGGCGGTGGAGGCCGGGACGTTGAGTGTCTTTAAGACAGAAGTTGATAAATTCTTGATTTCTCGAGGAATTAAGGGCTATGGAGAGAGAGCGGGTAAATGGAGTTGAAATCAGTCATGATTGAATGGTGGAGTGGACTCGATGGGCCGAATGGCCTTACTTCCGCTCCTATGTCTTATGGTCCTTCCACGTTGAAAGGCCGGTCCTGATGAATCAAGTGTCTCTGTCAGATCTCAACATGATGTTTGCATCTGCAAATATTCTGTAAAAGGTGATTGCATTGAATTACTGTGAATATATAAGACACAAACAGGCCTTTTTGGCACAGATTCTGCTGCTGTCCTCACTTGGCACAAATCTCCTACTGTCCCACCTATCTCATCTTTCCATGGTAATGAATTGCACATTCCAAACCTGTAAGTAAATAAATTTGTCCATATTGCCCCCTTTGATTTATTCATAACTTCTTGAATTTATGACTCATTGTTTATTGATGATCCCTGTTATTGGACTCTCCCACATCATCCCATAGTGGGCAGCATGGTAGCATAGTGGTTAGCACAATTGCTTCACAGCTCCAGGGTCCCAGGTTTGATTCCCGGCTGGGTCACTGTCTGTGCGGAGTCTGCACATTCTCCCCATGTGTGCGTGGATTTCCTCCGGGCGCTCCGGTTTCCTCCCACAGTCCAACGATGTGCAGCTTAGGTGGATTGGCCATGCTAAATTGCCCTTACTGTCCAAAACTGCCCTTAGTGTTGGTTGAGTGGGGTTAGTGGGTTATGGGGATAGGGTGGTGTGGGCTTGGGCAGGGTGCTCTTTCCAAGAGATGGTGCAGGCTCGATGGGCCGAATGGCCTCCTTTTGCACTGTAAATTCTATCTATCTATCCCTTTCCAAACTACTGATAATTTTAAAGATTTGTATCAGGCCACTGCTTAATTCCTTGTTTTCAATAGAAAAAAGGCCCCACTCCATTTAATATTTCCTGACCGCTGTAATCTATCATTTTACAAAAGTCAATGCAGGATAGAATTTGCAAAGAGACAAACCTTTCTGTTGGGTTCAGTTTGTTGTGTGCAAATTCTCCAATTCTAACCCCCTGTAAAAGGAGTTTACAAAAGCCATCACTTTCAGTCCAGGATAGAAATTCTGAACAGGCAATTCTAATTTCTCTGGCAATTTTGGACAAGGGGGCAGCACAAGTGGATAGCACTGTGGCTTCACAGCACCAGGGTCCCAAGTTCGATTCTCGACTTGAGTCACTGTCTGTGCGGGGTCTGCACGTTCTCCCCGTGGGTTTACTCCGGGTGCTCCGGTTTCCTCCCACAGTCCAAAGACATGCAGGTTAGGTGTATTGGCCATGATAAATTGCCCTTAGTGATCAAAAAGGTTAGGAGGGATTATTGGGTTACGGGGATAGGGTGGAAGTGAGGGCTTAAGTGTGTCGGTGCAGACTCGATGGGCCAAATGGCCTCCTTCTGTACTGTATGTTCTCTGTTCTAAACCCACGCAGACACAGGGAGAACATGCAGACTCCGCACAGTGAGCCAAGCCAGGAATTCAACCTGGAGTTGTGAAGCAATTGTGCTAACCACTATGCCGCCGTGCTGGAACAAAGAAATGTACAGCACAGGAACAGGCCCTTCGGCCCTCCAAGCCCGTGCCGACCATGCTGCCCGACTAAACTACAATCTTCTACACTTCCTGGGTCCGTATCCTTCTATTCCCATCCTATTCATATATTTGTCAAGATGCCCCTTAAATGTCCCTATCGTCCCTGCTTCCACCACCTCCTCCGGTAGCGAGTTCCAGGCACCCACTACCCTCTGCGTAAAAAACTTGCCTCGTACATCTACTCTAAACCTTGCCCCTCTCACCTTAAACCTATGCCCCCTAGTAATTGACCCCTCTACCCCGGGGAAAAGCCTCTGACTATCCACTCTGTCTATGCCCCTCATAATTTTGTATACCTCTATCAGGTCGCCCCTCAACCTCCTTCGTTCCAGTGAGAACAAACCGAGTTTATTCAATCGCTCCTCATAGCTAATGCCCTCCATACCAGGCAACATTCTGGTAAATCTCTTCTGCACCCTCTCTGAAGCCTCCACTTCCTTCTGGTAGTGTGGCAACCAGAATTGAACACTGTACTCCAAGTGTGAAATTGCTGTCCTCATTGATTTGAGTAAAAAGTGTACGGTCTTATTTATTGTCCCCCGCCCCATCCTCTGATGTGAACCATCCTCCAGTGTCTGAAGCGGGATGGTGCCAGTTAACCTGGGCCTGTTCCCGGGAGGGAGGGAGAAGCTCCGCAGCTGCAAACCAGGGAGCTGACAATGATTGTGAAGGGTTTGCTCCAGCTCACAATGCCCGGGGACTGATTGACGGCGGGTTCGGACCAATGGGAAGAGGGGGCGGGGCTGGAGGATGGAACGAGCGCAGCCGGTCCTTCAGCCAATCAGAGTGAATGGGAGGCGGAGCAAAGCCGGGGCTCTCGCTCCCTCGGCATGCGCCAGGCGACTCGGGCCTGTCTCGGGAAAAGCCCGAGTAGCTTTCGCCGGTTCAACTGATGTATCCGAGCTTCGTATTCGGAGTTTCGGTCTACACGGAGTGTTTATGAAGCCTCCCGACGCACCCGCCGGCTCCATCCCTCCCTCAGGACTCACCAGGCGGGATCTGACCGGCTCACGATTTCCACCCGATCGCCTGAATCCTGAACTGTCAACCAACCAACGTGTGAGACCGGGTCCCAGCCCCGCCCCTTATTCAGTCTGATTGGTTGGAGGACCAGCAGCTCCGCTTGGTCCTCCAGATCCGCCCATCTCTTGCAATTGGTCCAGAGCAGCAGTCAATCAGTCCCCGGGCATTGTGAACTGGAGCATGCGCAGTGCCGATGATGCACCAGGCTGCGAGGTTTCACTGAAGACCGGTGGGGGCTGCAAACCCCAACAAGAAGTTTCCGGGCTCGGCTTTGCATTGAGCTCCATGGAGACAGCTGCGGCCTGACCCCGGTGACAGGCCTGAGTTAACGGCCACAGTTTTTATAGAGGCTGCAAACCCGCAGGGGGAAATAAATCAGAGATAGAGTTTGTTGTGAAACCAATGGGTTATTGTAAAACAGGAGGTCAGGGTTACAGTCAACAACGACAACTTCTATTTATATAACACCTTTAACATCATAAATCATCCCAGTCAACTTCACAGGAACATTATAAAACAAAGTCAGACACAAAAGGAGATATTAGGACAGGTGACCAAAAATTTGGTCAAAGAGGTGAGTTTTAAAGAGAGTTATAAATAAGGTATGTGAGGTGGAGACTGGGAGGTTTAGGGAGGGAATTCAGTTCTTGGGTCCGAAGGAACTTAAAACCATGGCGGAGTAATTAGAATCGGGGGTGTGCAAGAGTCCAGGATCAGAGCTGTGCAGATATCTCAGGGGTTTGTGGGGCTGGAGGAGATGACAGAGACAGGGAGAGATGAGGCCATGGAGGGGTTTGAAAACAAGGGTGGGAATAGACTGGGAGCGAATGCAAGTCTCGGACACAGGGGTGATAGGGGGAAGGAACTGGCTGTGAATTAAGACATGGGTAGCAGACTTTTGGATGGCTTTACTTTTACAGAGGTAGAATGTGGGAGAGCAGCCAGGTGTGAAATGGAATTGTCGAATCGGGGGGTTACGATGGCATGACCGAGGTTTCAGCCCCAGGCGCACAGACACAGGAGAGAGGCCGGATAATGTAACGTAGGTGGAAACAGGAAGTCTTAGTGATAGCACAGACATGAGTCCAAAGATGTGCAGGTGAGGTGGATTGGCCATGCTAAATTGCCTTAATGTCCAAAAAGATTAGGTGGGGTTACGGGCATCGGGTGGAGATGTCAGCTTTGGTAGGATTCTCTTTCCAAGGGCCGGTGCAGACTCGATGGACTGAATGGCCTCCTTCTGCACTGTAAAGTCTATGATTCTATGAGGTCAGAAGCTCATATTGGGATCAAATGTGAAACAAAGTTTACAGAGACTGGCGAAGTCTCAGACTTTTGCCAGGGAGAGGGATAGGGTCGGTATGTCAGGAATGAAGGTTGGAGCAGGAAACGAACAGTGGATTCAGTCTTCCCCATATTTGATTGAAGTTATTTAGTCAGCAGAAAGAGAACCAGAATGGACCCTGAGTCTGATATCCGGTGTAACTTAGTTCGAGTGGGAGAGGAAGAACGAAGGAAACCCTGGAAGATTTGGAGAAACGACCTTCGTGATTGCCCATCTAATCTCCACACAGTCAGTTCTGGACACAAGGTTAACATCTGTTATTCTGTTTGCTCAGTCAGGGTGATTCAGATTAATATCTGTCATAAGTCATGAATGAAGTGACTTATAAAGCATATTCTTACCTCTAATGAGAACTTTGGTAAAAGGATGCAGAAATAATGATCTAATACTTTATTTGGATTTCAGCCCCAGGTAGGAGGGAGTGTGTGGGATGGGGATTTACAGCTTTGGGGACAGAAGAGAGAGAAAAATGTTCCCCAGAAACTGGAATTATCTGTTCTGAATTTCTATCCCGTACTGATAGTGTGCCCTTTGAAAATACCTTTTCCAGGGCATTAGGAGAGGATTTTCAGACAGGAAATACAAACCAAATATCACATTAAGATCTGACTGTGTCACTCAGTTGATCAGGACCTGAATATCCTCAGACGATGAATGTGGAATGAAAAATGTTTGTGGGAAAATATTTCAAACATCAGTGTCACTGGTAAAGCACCGAGACCTACACAACACACACCCGGGTGAGAGTGTTCCAGTGAACTGACTGTGGAAGGAGCTTTAACCAGTTGCAGCCTGAAAAAATACCACACCATTCACTAAGGGGAGAAACATACACGTGTTCTGTGTGAGGACGAAGCTTCACTTGATTGTCTAAAGAGGAAATGCACAAAGACACTGACTCCATGGAAATACCGTGGAAAGGTGGAGATTGTGGAAGTTGGATGTTCAACAGTTTAGTGAGAATCGGGTCAAAGGAGCAAAGGGTAAGTCTCACAGACAAGATGAGCTCTGATGGAGCATGATGGGAGAGACCAGGAAAAGAGGGGAAAGATGAATTTGGACAAGAAAGGACTTTCGAGGCAGTTTTACTGAGTGGTTTCGTGGAAGAGGAGCAGCAGAATCAGCTGATCGGTTTGTTTCAAATGGGTGGGGTTTTCCAGCCCTTCCTGCTGGCTGGATCTTCCAGTCCCACAGGTCTCTCGGTCTGCTGTTCCGGTTCATTGGTTGTCTCATTGGGTTCGCTGTAGGTCTCTTGGGGTCTGTGGAAGAACTTCTGGAGCTTCATTCGTCTGACGAATTCCCTGGAACGGAGAAACTAGGATATCATTTTCACAGCCTTGAACACGTCATCGAAGATGAACATCTTGCCAAAGGCATCCCGACACCCCCACTACTTGCCTTCAAACAACCGGGCAACCTCAGACCATTGTTTGCAGCAAACTACCCAGCCTTCAGAACAGCGACCATGACACCACACAACCCTGCCATGGCAACCTCTACAAGATGTGCCAGATCGACATGGATACCATCATTACATGTGAGATCACCACCCACCAGGTACCCAGTATACTCGTGCGACTCGGCCAATGTTTTCTACCTCATATGCTGCAGGAAAGGATGTCCCGAGGCGTGGTACATTGGCGAGACCATGCGACAATGGATGAACTGACATTGCGCGGCAATCGCTTGGCAGGAATGTTCCCTTCCAGTCAGGGAACACTTCCGTCAGTTAAGGGCATTCAGCCTCTGATCTTCGGGAAAACGTTCTCCAAGGCGGCCTTCAGGACGCGCGACAACGTAGAATCGCCGAGCAGAAACTGATAGCCACGTTTCGCACACGGGTACGGCCTCAACTGGGATCTTGGATTCATGTTGCATTACATTCACCCCCCATCATCTGGCCTGGGCTTGCGAAATCCTACAAACTGGCTTGGCTTGAGACTATTCACACCTCTTTAACCTGTGATTATCCCTCTCTCCAGTCGCACCGTCTGGACCTTTAAAGACTTAATTACCTGCAAAGACTCGCATTCAAAGAACTATATCGCATCATTGAATTTTTCTATATATGTGTTTGTGGAATCCACCTCTTCATTAACCTGAGGAAGGAGCTGCACTCCGAAAGCTAGCGATTCGAAACAAACCTGTTGGACTTCAACTTGGTGTTATAAGACTTCTTACTGTGCCCACCCCAGTCCAATGCCGTCATCTCCACATCATAAATCGGAAGTATTTAATGCTTCTGCCAGTTTCGAACAAGGCACCTTTCGCACGGTAGGTGAATGTGATAACCGCTACACCACAGAAGCAGCTGGCAGCACAGTACCCAGTGGCCCTGTGCAACATTCAACTGCAGTCTTGCTGCAGCTTTCAATGGTTCGGCTGGGAGGCCAGGTCACTTATTACATGAAGACAGCGGTTCCTTTAAAACAGATGTCTCAACTTGTAAGACTATGAGATTTAGAACTTATATTGAACTTTAGCATTTGTTCAGCAAATATCCAACGGAACAATGCTCTCTGGTCAATCATTAATGCATCACAGGGCAGCACAGTGGTTAGCACTGCTGTCTCACGGCGCCGAGGTCCCAGGTTCGATCCCGGCTCTAGGTCATTGTCCTGTGGAGTTTGCACATTCTCCCCGTGTTTGCATGGGTTTTGCCCCCACAACCCAAAGATGTGCAGGGTAGGTGGATTGGACACGCTAAATTGCCCCTTAACTGGGAAAAAGTGAATTGGGTACTCTAAATATTTTATTTTTTAAATCATTAATGCATCATTCTTATCTTCCAACAGAAAATTTCCACCAATTTTACTCAATATGTTTCAGTATTCAATATATTTATTTATTTGTTATATATGACTTTGTTTTGAATTCAATAGCTCTCGAATCTTCACTCTTAATAACTCTGAAATATACACCATTGAATTGCAAACACGACTGACCAAGAAAAGAAAGCTTTTCACTGGGTAATACAAATCCCATGAATCTTTGTTCAGTTTGACCATTGTCAGCATTTGAACAAAGTCAAATATAGTTAAATGGAAGAGAATTGAGAATTATGTGTTGCTTATATTTGACCCCTCTGTGTTTTGGTGTGAAACATTCTGCAGCCTATATACCGTTCATGTATAAGAAAGGAGGGGTGACAGCAAATCCGCACTGAGCCTGGATTTCCTCATCTCCCTGAGTGGCTTTTCCTGTTTCCCTGTCATGAAGGCCGAATTTTTCAAAAAGGTGGTTCAGTTAAATCTTTGCCATTTCCTCGAATTCAGTTACAGTATTGTTTGTGTCTGTCTATATGAGCATACATTACCATTAGATATGTTTCAGATGCTGACTAAAATGTTAATCTGCGTCTACAAAGCCATTAAAAACCCCCCGGACTGGAGGCCTGGGTAAATGATATGGCGGGGTTCATTAAACTGGAGCAGATAAAGTTTGCCCT
This sequence comes from Scyliorhinus torazame, assembly GCF_047496885.1. Classification (NCBI taxonomy): domain Eukaryota; kingdom Metazoa; phylum Chordata; class Chondrichthyes; order Carcharhiniformes; family Scyliorhinidae; genus Scyliorhinus; species Scyliorhinus torazame. Next base: position 69,374,890 of record NC_092711.1, on the reverse strand, counting down.
GAGAGGATCGGCTCAAGGGTTCACCAGGCGGTGGCAGCCATTTCTCGACTACCTAGGGGAACGTTAGAGGGAAGACAGATGACCAGCAGCAGCAACCCAGGGGGGGGGGGGTTTAGTTTAGGTCAAAGATAAAGGGGTTTTGTTACTTGTGTATTGTTTAAAATTTCTGTATTGTTATTGTTGCGTTTGCTTTGTAAGAGGGGAAAAATTGTTGTTTGGGAAAAAATTCTCAATAAAACATTTATAAAAAAAAAATACAAAGCCATTAAATTCTTTTGTGAACTGAGCAAACTGCCAAGATCCGCACTTTGTTTTTTCATGTCTGGACTTATCTGTCTGGACTGTAGAACAATACTTTTCACTGTACCTCATTAATAAATCAAATCCAATCAAAGAGACATTTTCTTACTCATCTTCAAATTGAAAAGAGTCTTCTTAAAACTTATTTATTCATGGGAGGTGGGGGTCACTGGCTGGACCAGCATTTACTGGCATTCCAATTGCACTTGAACTGCGTGTCTTTTGAGGCTATTTCAGAGGGCACGTTCAAGTCAATCACAACATTGCTGTGGATCTGGAGTCACGTGTAGGCCAGGACACGTACGGAGAGCAGATTTCCTAAAGGAATTTGTGACCCAGACAGGTTTTTCCAACAATCATGAGAAGTTTAATTTGAGACTTTTATTCAATTTCAATATCTTTCATAGGCAGATTCAATCCCAGGTCCCCAGAGCATTAACTTAGGTCTCCGGATTACTAGCCCAGTAACAATACCATTACACCACTGCCTAGCCCACATAGTCTTGGCAGAATATGATGTTTTGTAACTTCCCAAAGTTATAAAGGAATTGATTTTTTCAAACAAATTCTGATAGTTCTGCAGTTTCTGGAAACATTTTGGTTGATCTTGTTTATTTTTTAAAATAAAGATCGAGTCTTTGCAATATAACCTAATATACCAAGTCACTAATGATAATCAATGTTCGCTACTGAATAATCATTAATTTATTTATTGTTTTTTCCTATGAAATCAATACATAGTTAAATCGGAAAGGGACAGAAGGTGAAATGGCTGCAGGAAGCCACATGTTTGAGGTATAAAAGGGCTTCCTTGACCTTGTTACTAATGACAGTGAATACACTATGAAAAAAACAATTTTTAAACTAAATGTGATTACACATGTGTACTTACAGCTTCCTACATTACAACAGTGAATATGTTTCAAAAGTACTCCATTGGCTTTAAAACAGTTTAGGAGGTCCAGTGGTCATGAGAGGTTTTATAGAAAAGTACATTTGTACTAATTGTCTTCAAACTAGGATACATTACACTCAGTGTCCTCACCAAAATCATTGATAAAGATTGAGTCATAATTTTGTGTAATAACCACGTCACTGATACCATTTTGCATACTCTGTGAATCTCCAGATACACCATATCCACAATTATTTGTTCTAAAACACATCAAGTGTGGAATGCACGGTCTATAAATGGTGCTAGAATTTCATTGGACTGTAACATCCAAAAAGGAATTTGGTGCATTCTGAAAAAAATAGTCGAACTGTGGGATGAAATGGGTCATGGTACAATACTAGCATGGAACAAATGGGCCAAATAGACTCCTCTGTGCTCCAGGAGCCTGGTGTACATGGAAAGCGAGTGGTAATGACCTGGAAGCTACTGCCTATGAGGGTAGGAGATGCAGAGATGATGGCTTTCAGTAGGAAATTGGACAGGCACTGAGAGAAATAAACCACAGGGATTTAGTGATAGAATGGGCAATGGACAGACTGGCTTGCTCCATAGAGCCGACACCGTCTCAAAGGGCTGAATGGCCTCATTCCCCACCCTCCAGATGCTGTGATCTCAGGAGAGAAATTCAGCTGCTCCAGTCACTCCAAGTAACTGGAGTCCCTCAACTCTGGTGCCATTCTCATTAATGTCCTTTACACCCTCTCTAAGAATTTCATATCTTTCCCAAAGTATGGGGCCCATATATAGGGTTTCATTGCAGAGGGATAGAATTGAAAAGCAGAGGAATTGTTCAACTGGGGTCAGACTACACTGGGAGCACTGTCAACATTGGTGATCTCCATTTAGAAAAAGGAAACAGAGGCGCTGGATAAGGTGCAACAAAGATTCATAATATACAGAACTGAGAGCATTTAACACTCAGGAAAGGCTGGGGCTGCTTTTTTCTGGAAAAGAGAAGACTGGTGGGTGACCTGATGGAATCTTTAAGATTATGAAGGGATTCAATAATCCAATAGGGATTTCAGTAGAAACCTCTTTATCGAGCGAGTGGTGAGAATGTGAAACTCGCTACCACAGCGAGTGGTTGAGGTGAACAGCATGAATACATTGAACGTAAAGCTAGATACATACATGAGGGAGAAAGGAATAGAAGGAGATGCTCATGGAGGGGGGGGGGGGGGGGGGGGGAGATATAGAGGGGTGGGTGGAGGATCATGTGGAGCATAAATACTGACACAGACCATGGCTAACCTCAGCCGGTATGGGAAGTTAACCTGTGCTGGTGGTGTCACTCAGCACGAACCAGCCATCCAGCCAACTGAGCTAACCAATCCCCGTGTAAATCTGTAATAATTCCTTCAATATTAGTGATTGCCTGTCTCGCATCATACTATTTTATGTACTTTTCCAGTGCACCTCAGACAACTTGCCCCTCATACCCTAATAGTTTTCTTCTGTGAGAAGCACCAAGATAAATTAAACAAAAGAACCATGTAACAACATAGCCCAATTTCATGGCAATGTCGCATGATGTTTGGAGTTTCCAAACAGAAATGGTAATGAAACATCTTGTAACCTCCAAACCCCCTTTCACTCTTTGATCCTTGTGAAATGTGAAACCAAATATTCGCAAGAAGACTCAGAAAGATTCAGCCCACTGGAGGCAAAGTCGTGAGACCGGCCAGTCCAGCAGAAAGAAACCCTCTGACCATCCCCATTGGCCAACAGAATAAACAAACTGCAGTCCTTGATGTAATTGAGAACAGAAACAATAACAGCAGAATCCAATCCCTGTAATCAGTTGTGAACTTGTTGGTGTCTCAGGAACTGCGATAAATTAATAAAATCCCTTCACACATTGAGAGCAGGTGAACGGCCTCTCCCCAATATTAACTCCCTGGTGTGACTGCAGACGGCATAACCGAGTTAATCGAGCAAATAGACGTAAACGGGTGTGAGATAATGGGGATTATGGAGACATGGCTGCAGGATGACCAGGGATGGGAACTGAATATATTCAGTGTTTAGGAAGGACAGACAAAAAGGAAAAGGCAGTGAAGTGGCAGTGCTGGTTAAAGAGGAAATTAATGCAATAGAGAGGAAGGGTATTAGCTCCGACAATGTGGAATCTGTATGGGTCGAACTGAGAAACAGCAAGGGACAAAAAAAATAATGGACATCGTACATAGCCCCCAAACTGCAGTGGTGATGTTGGGATTAGCACAAACAGGAAATTAGGCTGATTGTAGAAGTTTCTATAGGTATGTGAAGAGAAAATGATTGATGAAAATAAATGCATCTTCCTTACATTCAGAAACAGGGGAATGTATAATAGGGGACAAAGAAACTGCTGGGCAAATAAATACATAATTTGGTTCTGTCTTCACAAATGAGGGCACAAATCAGATACCAGAAATGTTGGGGACGCAGGATTTAGTGAGAGGGAGGAACTGAAGGAGATCAATATTAGTAGAGGAATGGTGTTGGGGAAATTGATGGGATTGAAGGCTGATAAATCCCCAGGGCCTGATAATCTGCATTCACAAGTAGTTAAGGAAGTGGCTCCAGAAATAGTGGATGCATTGGTGGTCATCTTCCAGGATTCTATAGACGCTGGAACAGTTCCTGCAGATTGGAGGGTGGAGTATGTAATTCCACTATTTAAAGAGAGAAAACAGGGAATTTTAGACCAGTAAGCCTGACATCGGCAGTGGGGAAATATCAAGAATTCATTATCAAAGATTTTTTAGCAAAGCACTTACAAATCAGTGGCAGGATCAGACAGAGTCAGCATGGATTTATGAAGGGGAAATAATGCTTGACAAATCTACTGGAATTCTTTGAGGGTGTAACTGGTAGAGTTAACGAGGGAGAGCCAATGGATGTGGTATATTTGGACTTTCAGATGACTTTTGACCAAAGTCCCGCACAATATATTAGTGTGTAAAATTGAAGCACAGGGGATTAGCGGTAGTATATTGAGATGGATAGAAAACTGTTTGTCAGGCAGGAAACAAAGAGGAATTAATGCTCTTTTTCAAATTGGCAGGCAGTGACTAGTGGGGCACCGCAGGGATCCCTGCTGGGACCCCAGTATTCACAAGATATATTGATGATTTAAAAAAAAATTTTTAAGTACCCAATTCGTATTTTCCAATTAAGGGGCAATTTAGTGTGGCCAATTGACCTATCCTGCACATCTTTGGGTTGCGAGGGTGAGACCCCTGGAGACAGGGGGAGAACTTGGCTCCACACAGACAGTGACCCAGGGCAGGATTGAACCCTGGTCCTCAGCACCGCGAGGCAGCTGTGCTAACCACTGTGTCACCCTATATATTAATGATTTAGATGAGGGAACAAAATGCAATATCTCCAAATTTGCAGATGACACAAAGCTAGGTGGAGGGTGAGCTGCGAGGAGGATGCAGAGATCCTTCAGTGTGATTTGGTCAAGTTGAGTGAGTGGGCAAATGAATGGCAGATGCAATATAATTTGTAGAAATGCGAGGTTATCCACTTTGGGATCAAAAGTGAGAAGGCAGACTATTATCTGAACGGCCATAGATTAGGAGAGGGGTCTATGCAATGAGACCTGGGTATCCTCGGATACCAGCCATTGAAGGTAAGCATGCAGCTACAGCAGGCGGTAAAGAAAGTAAATGGTATGCTAGCGGATTGGAGTACAGGAGCAGGGTTATCTTGCTGCAATTGTACTCATTATACTCAAAGAATTATTCTAAGATAGGATCTATGCACATTTGGAAATGAATGGTCTTATTAGTGACAGACAGCATGGTTTTGTACGAGAGACGTCATGTCTCACTAATTTGATTGAATTATTTGAAGAGGTGACAAAAATGATTCATGAGGGAAGGTCTGTGTATGTTGTCTACATGGACTTCAGTAAAGCATTTGATAAGGTCCCTCATGGCAGGCTGGTGCAAAAGATTAGATCACATGGGGTCAGGGGTGAACTAGCTGGATGGATCCAGAACTCGTTTCCCCACAGTAGACAGAGGATAGCAGTGGAAGGGTGTTTTTCCAAATGGAGGTCTGTAACTAGTGGATTCCTCAGGGATCAGTTCAGGGACCTCTGCTCTTTGTAATATATATAAATGACTTGGATGAAAACGTAGCGGGTCTGATTAGCAGGTTTGCGGGTGATACTAAGATTGCAGGAGTTGCGGACAGTGGTGAAGATTGTCAGAGAATACAACAGGATATAGATAGGCTGCAAAATTGGGCAGAGAAATAGCAGATGGTATTTAACCCGGACAAATGCGAGGTGATGCATTTTGGTAGATCCAGTGCAGGTGGGAGCTATAAAATAAATGGCCGAACCATCAGGAGCATAGACAAGCGGAGAGATCTGGGCGTGCAGGTCCACAGATACTTAAAAGTGGCAGCACAGGTGGAAATGAAAATCGCTTATTGTCACGAGTAGGCTTCAATGAAGTTACTGTGAAAAGCCCCTAGTCGCCACATTCCGGCGCCTGTTCGGGGAGGCTGGTACGGGAATTGAACCTTGCTGCTGGCCTGCCTTGGTCTGCTTTAAAAGCCAGCGATTTAGCCCAGTGAGCTAAACCAGCCCCTTATGGTGGTGGTGAAGAAAGCAGATAGCATGCTTGCCTTCATAGGACGGGGTTATCGAGTATAAAAGCTCGAACATTGTGTTACAATTACATAGAATTGGTTTAGCACAGGGCTAAAGTGCTGGCTTTTAAAGCAAACCAAGGCAGGCCAGCAGCACGGTTCAATTCCCGTACCAGCCTCCCCGAACAGGTGCCGGAATGTGGCGACTAGGGGCTTTTCACAGTAACTTTATTTGAAGCCTACTTGTGACAATAAGCGATTTTCATTTCATTTCACATAGAATGTTGGTTAGGCCACATTTGGAACACTGTGTCCAATTCTGGTCACCGCACCACCAGAAGGACGTGGAGGCTTTGGAGAGAGTACAGAAAAGGTTTACCAGGATGTTGCCTGGTATGGAGGGTATTAGCTATGAGGAGAGATTGAATAAACGGGATTGTGTTCCCCAGAGAGACGGAGGTTGAGGGGCGACCTGATAGAAGTTTATAAAATTATTAGGGGTATAGATATGGTGAACAGTTGGAGGCTTTTTTCCAGGGCGGAAATGACAATTACAAGGGGACACAAGTTCAAGGTGAGGGGGGAAAAGGTTCAGTGGAGATGTGCGGGGGAAGGTTTTTACAAGTTAGCGACTTTTAAGACTTATCTGGATAGCCATATGAACAGACGGGTTCTAGAAGGATACAGGCGGTTGGTCTAGATAGGACACGTGATCACCGCAGGTTTGGAGGGCCGAAGGGCCTGTTCCTGTGCTGTATTGTTCTTTGTTCCATACAGGGCCTTGGTGAGGCCGTACCTGGAATATTGTGTGTAATTTTGGTCTCCTTATCTGAGGAAGGATGTTCTTGCTCTAGAGGGAGTGCAGCGAAGGTTTATCAGACTGATTCCTGGGATGGTGGGACTGTGGACTGACGTATGAGAGATTGAATCTGTTCGGATTGTATTCGCTGGAGTTCAGAGAACGGGGGATCTCATAGAAACCTATAATATTCTAACAGGGCTTGATAGGGTAGATGTAGGAAAGATTTTCCCGAAGGCGGGAGTGTACAGAACCAGTGGTCGCAGTCTGAGGATACGAGGTAGACCATTTAGGACAGAGATGAGGAGAAATGTCTTCAACCAGAGAGTGGTGAGCCTGTGGAATTTGTTACTACAGGAAATAGTTGAGGCCAATACATTGTATGTTTTCAAGAAGCAGTTAGATATAGCATTGAGGGCGAAGGGGATCAAAGAATATGGAGGGGGAAACGGGATTCGGCTATGGAGTTGGATGATAAACTATGATCAGAATGAATGGCGGAGCAGGTGCAAAGGGTCAAATTATCTCTTCCTGCTCCTATTTTTTATGTTTCTATGTAATCCCTTCCCACACTAAGAGCAGGTGAATGGTCTCTCCCCAGTGTGAACTCGCTGGTGTGACTGCAGACTGGATAACTGAGTGAATCCATTCCCACAGAGGGAGCAGGTAAATGGCTTCTCCCCAGTGTGAACTCGCTGATGTCTCTGCAGGATGGATGTATCAATAAATCCCTTCCCACACTGCGAGCAGGTGAACGGCCTCTCCCCAGTGTGAATTCGCTGGTGTGTCTGCAGGCTGGATAAATCACTGAATCTCTCCTCACACCGAGAGCACGTGAATGACGTCTCCCCAATGTGAACTCGCTGATGGCTCCGCAGACTGGCTAACCAAGTGAATCCCTTCCCACACTGAGAGCAGGTGAATGGCTTTTCCCCAGTGTGAAGTCGCTGGTGTGTCTGCAGGATGGATAACGAAGTAAATCCCTTCCCACACTGAGAGCAGGTGAATGGCTTTTCCCCAGTGTGAAGTCGCTGGTGTGTCTGCAGGATGGATAACGAAGTGAATCCCTTCCCACACTGAGAGCAGGTGAACGGCCTCTCCCCAGTGTGAATTCGCTGGTGTGTCTGCAGGATGGATAACGAAGTGAATCCCTTACCACAGATGGAGCAGGTGAATGGTCTCTCCCCAGTGTGAACTCGCTGGTGTGTCTGCAGACTGGATAACTGTGTGAATCCATTCCCACAGAGAGAGCAGGTGAACGGCTTCTCCTCAGTGTGAACTCGCTGATGTCTCTGCAGGATGGATGAATCAATAAATCCCTTCCCACACTTAGAGCAGGTGAATGGCGTCTCCCCAGTGTGCCTGCGTCGATGAATCTCTAGCCTCGATGGGAATCTGAATCCCTTCCCACAGTCCCCACATTTCCATGGTTTCTCCATGTTCTGGGTCTCCTCGTGTCTCTCCAGATTGGACAATCAGCGGAACTTTGTCTACACACAGAACATGTGCTCTGTCTCTCCTCACTGTGAATGGTGTGATGTTTTTTCAGGCTGTGTAACTGGTTGACGCTCTTTCCACAGTCAGTTCACTGGAACACTCTCACTCGGGTGTGTTGTGTGGGTCTCGGTGCTTTTCCAGTCACGCTCACATTTAAAATCTTTTGAAGCCGACAGATTGGACAAACATTTCTCCTTCTCGCCGATGATATTCAGAGCCCAATGATATTCAGATCAGAAGGAATCGAGTGAGTTTGTCACATCGAGACGTGATGTTTGAGATTTCTGTCTGTAATTCCGCCTCTTCCAATATCCTTTAAAAACAATTTACAAAAGTCATCATTGTCAGTAGAGGATAGAAATTCAGAACAGACGGTTCTAGTTCCTATGGGGCATTATTTCCTCTCTCGTTCTCCAAAAGCTGTAAATCTCCATCCCACACACTCTCCCTCCATTCTCACTCTGCTGTATCTAATACTCACCCTCCCAATTCTCCTGAAGGTGCTCATTCATCTTGATTGACAGATCCAAGCTCAGCTCACTGCTTCTTGACCAGGACACAGCTGTTAGAACAGGAGCAAGAGTAGGCCATTCGGCCCACCGAGTCTGCTCAACCATTCAATGAGATCCTTGGCCGATCTACCTCAGCACCATTTTCCCACACGGTCCCCATATCCCTCGATCACTTCAATATCTAGAAACCTATCAATATTTGTCTTGAACATACCTGATGACTGAGGCTCCACATTCCTCTGGGGTAGAGAATGCCAAAGCTTCACCACATCCTCGAGTGAAGAGATCCCTCCTCATTTCAGCTTTCTCTCTATTTTCCTACCTGTTCCCCATAACCCTCAACTCCATTGTCAAAAAATATCTGTCAAACTTTATTTATTTATTTATTTTTAAAAAAAAAATTTTTTAAGAGTAGCCAATTATTTTTCTTTGAATGAAGGGGCAATTTAGCGTGGCCAATCCACCTAACCAGCACATCTTTGGGTTGTGGGGGCGAAACCCACACAGACATGGGGAGAATGTGCAAACTCCACACAGAGAGTGACCCAGGGCCGGGATTCGAACCCGGGTCCTCAGCACCGCAGTCCCAGTGCTAGCCACTGCTCCACACGCTGCCCTCATATCTGTCAAACTTGTGCTTCAATATATTCATATATTCAATGACCCCCAGATACAACTGGTCCCTGTGGAAGAGAAATCCAAAGACTAACAAACCTCTGAGGGAAGAGATGACTGGAAATCTATAATGGAGCTGCAGTCTTATATTACAAGACGAGAAATAATTATACATTTACTTTATTACAGAACGGTAAATAATATATCTAATCTGTACCATGTAACAACACTAGACATATCTCTGTCCATTATTAATTTAATTGCCCTGAAATGTCTGCCATCTCCTGGGGAATCCACCCATTTAATTGTGAACATTAGGAAAGAGACAATCCTTTTTTGAAATAAATTTAGAGTAACCAATTATTTTTTTCCAATTAAGGGGCAATTTAGCGTGGCCAATCCACCTACCCTGCACATCTTTGGGTTTTGGGGGTGAGACCCATACAGACACGGGGAGAATGTGCAAACTCCATACGGACAGTGGCCCAGGGCCAGGATCAAACCCGGGTCCTCGGCTAACCACTGAACCACTGTACCTGCCCTTATAGTGATGACTTTTGTGAACGCCTTTTACAGGATACTACAAGGGGAGGATTTACAGATGGAAACTCAAAACAAACTTCACATCAAGATTTTACAGAGTCACTCCATTCATCAGGACCTGAATATCATTGGCCCGTGAATGTGGAAGAAGAAATGTTTGTCTGTGGGAAAAGATTTTCAAGATCAGTGTGACTAAAAAAAAACCGATTCACACATGACTCGAGTGAGAGTGTTCCAGTGAACTGACTGTGGAAAGAGCTTTAACCAGTTACACAGTCTGAAAATATATCTCACCATTCAGAGTGGGGAGAGACCGTATACGTGCTCTCTGTTGGGACAAGACTTCAACTGATCGTCAAACGTGGAAAGCGACAAGGACACCAGCAGCATGCTGAAACCATGGAAATACGAGAAGGGATTCAGGTCCCTATGTGAGCTGGAGACTGATCACCATAGTCATACCGGCGGCAGACCATTCACCTGTTCTGAGTGTGGATAGGGATTCACTCAGTTATTCCAGTGAGGATTTATCCTCGAGGTGGGCAATATCATCGTTCTTTTTCTTTTTGTTCTGAGAGGGGTTGCCCCGCCAGAAGCTGGTGAATGAGAGTGAGATGGGGGCTGCAGTTTTTGAACCAGTTTTGGCTGGTCTTGTCTGGGTCTGAGCCTGGGGGGGGTGGGGGGGGTTTGGTTTCAATTTATGTATTATGTGGGGCGTTGGCAGGAAATGGGGTTGGGAGAGAGGGGTTAGCTTGCTGGTGATGACTATAGAACTGTTTTTGTTTTACTCTCAGGGCGTGTGTGGCGGCCATCTTGTGTGGGCCCTTGGCCTGTATCTTTTGAGGATTTACTCGATCGTCCCTCACGATGGAAATGGCTGACTCCATGATGGGGAAGTGGGGGTGGGAGACCCTGGATTCGGCTGGTCATCTAGAATGTTAGGGGATTGGGTGGTTCAGTGAAGAGGTCGAGTGTTTTTGCTCACTGAGAGAATCCAAATGCTGGTGTGGTGTTCTTGCAGGAGACTCACTTGCAGGTTAGAGATTAGACCAGGGTGGCACAGTGGCGCAGTGGTTAGCACTGCTCCCTCATGGCGCTGAGGTCCCAGGTTCGATCCTGGCCCCGCGTCATTGGCTGTGTGGAGTTTGCTCATTCTCCCCATGTCTGCATGGGCTTCGCCCCACAACCCAAAGCTGTGCAGGTTAGGTGTATTGGCCACGTGAAATTGCCCCTTAATTGGAAAAAAAAATAATTGGGTACTCTAAATATATAGAAGGAAAAAATAGAGATCAGACCAGATGGCAGCGGGGTGAGCCAAGAGTTTCACTCAGGCTTTGACGAAGGGCTCGAGCTGCTGCAATTCTAATCAATAAACAGATTCCTCTTTCGGTCACTGGGCTTGTTGCGGACACTAATGGGAGATACATGGTGGTCAATGGGTCGTTGGCAGGTACATTGGTGGTGAATGTCTATGCCCCTTACTGGGACGATGGGCAGCACGGCAGCCCAGTGGTTGGCACTGTTGCTTCACAGCGCCAGGGACCCAGGTTCAAATCCCGGCTTGGGTCACTGTGCGGAGTCTGCACGTTCTCCCCGTGTCTGCGTGGGTTTCCTCCGGGTGTTCTGGTTTCCTCCCACAGTTCCAAAAGATGTGCTGTTAGGTAATTTGAACATTCCGAATTCTCCCTCAGAGTACCTGAACAGGCGCTGGAATAGGTGACTCGGGGATTTTCACAGTAACTTCTCTGCAGTGTTAACAATAAAGAATGTGGCAATAATAAAGATTATTATTATGCAGCATTTGTGAAAAAAATGTTGGGATCCATCCCAGACCTGGACACAGATCAATTGATTCTTGGAGGGGACTTCAATTGTGTTCTGGATCTTAAATGAACTGGTCCAAGCCCATTCAACCTCTACAATATCACAGAAAAAGGAAATGAAACCAGACAGACCATCCAACATCGACCCAGGCACCAGAAACGACAATGCAAACCCGGCAAAAGATTTTTAAAAACTGTTCCCATCAGCAGATTATAAAAGGATGACGGGACACAGATTTAAGGTTGTGAACAAGATCTACAGGGGAGACAGGAGGTAGTCATTTTATACAATCTGGAACTCAATGCTTACACACAAAGGTTGATAATCTCCAGGTCCTGATAATTCGAACAGTGGTGTCAGAATTTGATGTGAGGATTGGTTGTGAGTTTCCTGTCTGCGAATCCCTTTCTAAGCCCCTGTGAAAGAAGTTTACAAAGGCACCATTGTCAGTCCAGAAATTTAATTCAGGAAAGATAAATATTTCGCCTGGTTTGAATTTGCTGTGTGTAAATCCTCCCCTACTAATCCCCTGTAAAACGAGTTTCCAAAATTAATCACCGTCAGTCCAGGAAAGAAATCCACTACATTCTCCCCTCCTGCTCCCTGATCCAGGATGCACACTCACCCCCTTGTCATCAGCACTCCCCTGATTTGAAGGTGATGTTGACACAGGATTGCGAGTTTCTGCCCTGCATCTTCATGTGACTGAACAGAGCCACAGAGCTTTGAACACATGGGCAGGATGTCCAATGAGACAGTGAAATCCGGAGAGCAGGATTTGCTTCCTTTTCTTTCCATCTCTGTCACCGCTTTGCATCATCAATAAGACATTTAGACTCAAAGACTAATCCAGTTTAATGGACAAGTTGTCTCCATTCTGAACAATGGGGAACAAGCTCCTCCCACTCATTGAAACATCGCCCCGACAAAGATGACAAACGCGCATGCGCCCTGATGCACATCCAATAAAGATGGCGGCCGTTAACCTGAGCCAAAAGGAGTTGCAGTTCTGCTCGGTACAAACTGGGTCCCGGAACTTTTTTTCGGCGGTTTGCGGCTGACAACAGCTTTACACAACGTTACCGCCCACCCTCTCCATCTCTCGCTCCCTCCATATTGTTAAACGCCTCTTACCAATTTACGATCTGAAAAATACTTCCTTCACCTTCGCCATTACCCACACTGCGCATGCTTCAATCACAGCGGGCCCCGCCCCTCATTCACTCCGATTGGTTGGAGGACCAGGATCCCTCACTCGGTCCTCCACTACCGCCTCCTCTTCCTATTGGTCGAGACCTGCCGTCAAACACCTGGACATTGTGATGGTGACAGATGGTGAGAACAGCCACAGGCTCAGGCTGACTCGCTGATTGTTCCTGTCTCTGACTCCTCCGCCTCCCCAATCCCCTCTTCTGCTGCCCCACCCTCTGTCCTCCCTCCCCTCTGAGGTGGGAATGGGACCACCTGGGACTGCAGGCCCTGCCCTCTGTCTGAGGTGGGAGTGGGACCACCTGGGACTGCAGGCCCTGACCTCTGTCCTCCCACCCCTCTGTCTGAGGTGGAAGTGGGACCACCTGGGGCTGTCGTGAAAACCAAGGGCTTTGTTTTGGGTCCCACAGGGCTGAAGAGCGCCGTCCACCCACCTATTCACCACCTGTGGTGGGTGTGGGGCAGCCTGGGACATTGTTTTAGGCCCCTCCAGGGCTGAAGAACGCTGTCCCGTTCTGCTGTTGCCCTGCAGCACCTTTCCTCGTGGCATCTGCTGTTGTGGTGCCACGTCCATTCCCCCCTTTCCCTACTACCCTGGTCTCAGTTACACCGCCGAGCTGTACCTCGGATGGCCAGGGGCATCCTCCACTCTGCCGGGGGCAGGGCGGCCAAGAACCAATGCGGGGGCGGCCCTCTCGCCTTTCCACCTACTAATGAGGCAACCTGGGGGTCAAATGTTATGCCCACCCCACCATGCCCATCGAGGCGTGCACTCATGCGATGGCCGGGGGCTTCGGCGACTCGACCATTGTAGCCGCCTCTAGGATGTACGGCAAGGGCATGATTTTCCTGAGGGCCGAGCAGGCGATCCACCATGTCCTGGAAAGGGAGCTCACGGTGGGTGGGACACACGTGGCGGTGGATCCACTGGAGGCCATCGCTGAACGTGTGGTTCTTTCAAATGTCCTGGCCTACCTCCCCACCGAGCTTCTCCTCCCCATCTCAACCTACTGGGGGAGGTCAGGTCCGGGGTGGAGCCACTGACACTCGGCCTGCGGGACCTCTCCCTCCGCCATGTATACCACTTCCGGCGTCAGGTTTTTGTCCGCCTGACCCGGGAGGAGGTCACAGAGGGAGGTTTTGTGGTTTCCCACCAAGGGGAGGACCATAAAGTGTTCTGGTCTGTGGCTGGCATGCGGTGCCATGCCTGCAGAGGGCTGGGGCATATTCGTCGGAACTGCCCCACCCTAATGGCCACCACCAACACCACCTCCAGGGCGGCTGCGGCTGGCACTGTCCCCATCTCCTCTTCGTCTTCCCAACAGCCGGCCCCTGACAACACCGGAGGAGCCTCCGCTAGACCAGGAGCGGCCTAAAAAGGCCAAAGACGGCACAGCGGTTGGACCGCGCCCATCCACAACTTGGTCCCATCACGGGTACTGACCCTGTGCCCGCCCCAACCAACTCTAAGGCCGCAGCCTGACCTTGGGACACATCCGCCGCCTCGCAACATCCTGGGGTGCCTGGAGAGACCACCACACGGGCTCCAGAGGGCAGTGGGGACCCTATGTACGGCCCCGAGCATGAGGCTGTTTCAGCCTCACCACAGTCCCAGGGGCTGGGCGATGCGCGGGGGGGAGGGGGGTGATGTTGACGCTGCTGAGGGCCCTCCAGCGGTGGAGGACCCGCAGCAAGGTGATCCTGCCCCCTGCAAGCTCCGCCTGCCTCGGGTGGAGGAGCTGGTGCATCTCGCTACCCCCTCTCCAGGCAAGCGGGGTTTGGTATCTCCTGTGTTTATTCCCATCACCCTGATGCCCAGTCCCGTTAAAAAGGTCAAGGTGGCCTCCAAGGCCACCGAGATGCCCGAGCATGGAGGCCCAGGGCCTGGCGGAGACGTGACCCCCGAAGGCTCGTTCCGCCCGGTACAGTTTTACACCCCGGTCACCTCCTTTTGTTCATCGCGGCAGCCACCAGTGTCCTTATATATTCGGGTCATGGGCGTGCGACGGCGAGGAAGGCTCCCCGCTCACAACACCCAAGCAGATGATGCCAGGTTCCATCCCAGAGCTGTTCCCGGGGGACCTTGGAGGTCTCTCCCAGGGCTCGGCATCGACGGCGGGGTCGGAGCCGTCCACGGACATTGTATCGTGGTGGGGAGCCTGCAAGGAACCCGCCTGAGAACGATCCTGGGGGTGGAATGAAATGAGAAGTTAAATGAAAATCGCTTGTCACAAATCGGCTTCAAATGACGTTCCTGTGAAAAGCCCCTAATTGCCACATTCCGGAGCCTGTTCGGGGAGGCTGGTACAGGAATTGAACCGTGCTGCTGCCCTGCCTTGATCTGCTTTAAAAGTCAGCTATTTAGCCCTGTGCTAAACCAGCCCTGGATCAACTCGGACCAAGGGCTAGCCGGTGGGCCCACGGCGCCCGCCACACTCCACGTAGCGGGGGGCTCGTGCTCAGGCAGTGACCGCTCGCAGGAGGAAGGCTGCTCAGTAGCGGGCGAGGAGGATTTAGATGCTCTCTGCAGCGAGTGCCCTCATGCCCGGCACTCAGTCTCCCTCCGGGCATTTTTGAAGAGCATCATGGTCACCGGGATTGTGTGCGGCTGGCCCTGGAGAGCTGGGGAAATCTGGCGCTGCTTTTGTGTCCAAAGCAGAGATCTGGTATGTCGAGCGCCTTCCTGTCTCTTGACCAGGAGAAGGCGTTCGACAGGGTGGGGCACGAGTATTTGCTCGGGACTTTGCGAGCTTTCAGGTTCGGACGCACTTTGTTGCCCTTATCCGATTACTGTACGCTGCCTCGGAGTGTCTGATTAAGGTTAACGGGTCCCTGACGGTGCCCCTTCGCTTTGGGAGAGGAGTGCATCAGGGCTGCGCCTTGTCCGGCCAGTTTTATTCTATTTGCGTGAAGCCTTTCCTGCGCCTCCTGCGGAGGAGGTTGTCGGAGCTGGTTCTGCATGAACCGGGCATTGGGGTGGTTCTTTCGGCTTATGCTGAGGACGTGCTCCTTATGTTCACTGATCCTGGTGACCTGCGGAGGATGCGAGAGTGCCTGTGTACTTTGCCGCGTCTTCTGCTGGGATTAACTGGGCTAAATGTTCCGGACTCCTGGTCGGTCCATGGCAAATGGACCCCCTCCCAGAGGAGCTCAGGCCCTTCAGCCGGAGCCGGACCAACATCCTCTACCTGGGAGTCCATCTTTGCCCGGCAGAGGAAGCCTGGCCGGTGAACTGGCAGGAGTTGGAGACCGAGGTCACCGCTCGCATGGGACGCTGGACAGGACTGCTCCGAGTGCTGTCCCACAGGGGTCGAGTTCTCGTCATAAACCAGCTGGTTGCCTCCATGTTGTGGTACCGGCTGGTCACTTTGACTCCTCCCCCTGACTTTGTCACACGCATCCAGAGAATTCTGATTCGGTTCTTCTGGAACAGTGGATTGCACTGGGTCGCTGCGGAGGTGTTGCATCTCCTGATTGCGGAGGGCAGTTTGGCGCTGGTGTGCCTTCGCACCCAGGGAGCGACTTTCCGCCTTCAGAGTCTGCAGCGTTACCTGTACGTTGAGCCTCCTCCACGATGGTGTGCCCTGGCGACGTATTTCTTCTGCCAGGTGTATGGCCTGAACTACCATGTGTAGCTCCTGTTCGTTGACCAGTTAAGTTTTCAGAGTTCTTTGTTGGCACTGCCCATCTTGCACCAGGACCTCCTCAAAGTCTGGAACATGGTCGCCACGCACCGCAGCTCTCCCCCGTTAGGAGTAGTGGCTAACGTAATGGAGCCGCTGTTCAGGAATCCGCACCTCCGCCAATATCCATTCCGGTGACTGGCCGAGCGGAGGGCTGTGGATGCCGGGTGACCAGGATTGGGACGTGCTGGGTGGTGGAGGTGTGGGCTGGATAATGCCCTACAAGCTCGCCGAGCACAGAGAAGTGTCCGTCCAGCGCGCGGCCAAAGGCATCCGAGGCCTCAAATCAGTCGTGCTTGGCCCAGTGGGCACACTTGGACTCGAGACGGCGCAGTTGTGCGGTGGCATCCCGTCTGGGCGGATGCCAGCTTGGATGGAATTCTACACTTGTCCCAGGCACTGGGACCCGCCCCCCCTCCGCAGGCGCCGGTGCCCCACAATCCCAGCCGCCTTTCGAAAATACCCTCCTTTTCGCACCGCGCGGAGGGGTTTCCTGTATGGCCTGCAATTGCACACTTTCCACCTCCTTGCCCTCGCCTGCCGTCCGGACACGCCTTGGCGTGCCTTGTTGTCGTCCGGCGGTGGAGGTCCCTCTACGGACGCATCCTCCCCATAAAACATGGGGACCTGGGGTGGAGGGTGTTGCACAGGGCAGTGCCGTTCAACCGGAGTATATCCTGCATCCAGCACTTAGTCTGGTGTGATACGCGGTGTGAAAACTAAGTAAAGTTAAGCCACCACACGGCCTCCCCAGAGACCTCACACTTCTGTGGCCTGGTGGATACCATGGGCCGTGTATGTTGTCTGTCCTAGGCTGCACTTCCTTTTTGCTTTCCTTACAATGTTGTTGTTGGAATTTTGTTTGCACTTCAGCCCCACGCTCCTGATCTACGGACGTCCGGTGCGGAGGGGGGCGGGGAAGGCGGAGGACCTCCTTGTGAACCTGCTCCTGGGCCTGGCCAAACTTGCCATTAATAGGTCCAAGCAGCGGCGACCAAGGGGGTCATCCGACCTGACTGTCTGACCCTCTTCCGCAGTCTTGTTCGCGGCCGGGTGTCCCTGGAGCATGCGGTGTCCACGGGCACGGTCGAGGCCTTCCGTGCTCGGTGGGCGCCTCAGGGGTTGGGCTGCCTTATAGACCCTGATTTCGGCACTTTGATTTGACGGGTTTTGTTAAGTTTCCGTTTCCTTTCCAGTTCTTTTTGGGCTGTGCTCCATTCGTTGTTTGGGAGCAGCCCCCTTTGTTTTGACCATAAGTTAATTTTTGTTCCTTTACATAGTTTTCACAGTGTATCACGCCAGATTAAGTGGCGGATGCTGTGTGGTGATAAACGCAGCAGGTTATCACTCACAAATCTCAAAAAACAAAAAATAAAAAAGTTATAATTATCTGCCCTTCTCATATGAAATTGTTAAACCCTGTAAAACCACAGGGTCTCAGACAATAATAGTGGAGATGAGGCCCAGAGGAGAAACAGCAAAGGATTCATTCACTTTGAGAGTAACAAACACAGTGTCTGTTCCAATAATAAGAGTCAGGCTGCAGTGTGAGAGTGAACACATCATTGGATCCAATATAATGATAATACAGTCAGTATCTAGAGAATCATAACTAAAGTTTGGTTTTCACAGTGAGTTAGTCATGGTTTGTTGACAACATAACATAATCCGCTTCTGGTGTCTGTTACTCTGCCACTGTTAGACCATAACCTTTAAAAAAAAAAATTAGAGTACCCAATTCATTTTTTTCCCCATTAAGGGGAAATTTAGTGTGGTCAATCCACCTACCCTGCACATCTTTGTGTTGTGGGGTGAGACCCACGCAGACACAGGGAGAATGTGCAAACTCCACACGGACAGTGACCCTGGGCCGGGATCGAACCCGGGACCTTGGCACCGTGAGACAGCAGTGCTAAGCACTGCCACCGTGCTGCCCCCTTTATTGGACAATAACCTGCCTTTTATTCCAATTCTGGTGTATGTCACCACTGCAGGTCCTGGGCTGACTGGAGTCTGGTATAACAATCAGAGTGTGGTTCCAGTGTCTCTGAGGTCATTTCAACTGCAGATAATCTGATGTTAATGGAGACAAAAGGCCCAATAAACATCCAATTGTAATAGGAGGACAAGGTGAAAGGAAGCAATGATATTTTGAGGGTTGTGTTGTGGTGAGTGTCACTGGGAGGTGTGGGATAAAACAGGAATGGAAACAGGAATGGAAACGTGTGACTGACTCCACCTGACTGAGAGCTGTTATACCCAAGGAGACAGCAATGAGGACATGGGGAACTCCAGAGATTTCTGATATCTGAGGTACATCTGGTCGAGGAACTGAAAATTTTCAGATCCTTCTCATAGTTCTCGAGTTACACAGTCACACAGGAAATGTATCTGACAGCTCATCAAAACCAAAGTTTTAATCTTCTCTTTGAGATACTTCGTGATTAAAAAGGTCAAATGTTAAAACATCAGTTTGAGGAAAATTCAGAATGTCACAAAGGTGAGTGAACTGTCCAATTACCCCATTCACCATAACTCTGCCAATTTACCCTCTGCAAGTGTTTATCCAATTCCCTTTGAAAGTTACTGTGAAATCTGCTTCCAGCAGCCGGTTGGTGTGAATTCCAGATCACATCACATCACTGTGTAAAAACAATTCTCCTCATCACCCCCTTGGGTTCTGTTGTCAAATACCTTAAATCTCTGTGTCCTCTGGTTACAAACCCTCCTGCTCTTGGGAAACAGTTTCTCCCCATCGACACTATCACAAATCCTTCCTCATTTTAAACACCTCTATTACATCTCCTCTTCACCTTCCCTGATATCAGAGGGACAATCCCGGTTTACCCTGCACTGAAGAGTCACAAGGCAGCTCGGAGCATAGTGGTTAGTACAATTGCGTCACGGCTCCAGGGTCCCAGGTTCGATTCCCGGCTTGGGTCACTGTCTGTGTGGAGTCTGCCCGTTCTCCCGGTGTGTGCGTGGGTTTCCTCCAGGTACTCCGGTTTCCTCCCACAGTCCAAAGATGTGCAGGTTAGGTGGATTGGCCATGCTAAATTTCCCTTAGTGTTGGGTGGGGTTACTGGATTATGGGGATAGGGTGGAGGTGTGGGCTTGGGAAGGGTGGTCTTTCCAAGAGCAGGTGCAGACTCGATGGGCTGAATGGACTCCTGCACTGTAAATTCTTTGATTTTTAAGGACTCAAAATGTTAACTCTGTTTCTCTCTGTACCGATGCTGCCAGAACTGCTGAGTTTTTCCTACAGACAAAAAAAGAAAAAAAAAGGGTTTTCCAACATTTTATGTTTTTCTCCCTCTTTTTCTTTCTTCAATCTATCACAAACACTTCATGATTTGAACACCTCAATTGAATAGGAACAGACAAAGATCAAGAGAGATACAGAGGAAAGGAGAGAGACTGACTGGGAGAAGAACTGAGAGATTTTAAAAAACAGAAAGATGAGGTGGCGAGAGATAAAAACTGAGAAATGGAGGAAACAAGTAACACAGAAAGAATGATATAAAATATAAGGGAGCAGGTTATCAGTTCCCAGCTACAGAGAGCAGAGGGAACTCAGTGACTGATTCACAGACACAGCCGGTTCTGTCCGGGAATGGAGACTCTGAACGGAAATAACCGGCTCATTTGTAAATGTCACCACAATGTGATCTGTGTGACTCTGCCCTGACTCTGTGGACAGATATCGGCTGCACTGACAGATGTTCTCACCAGATTGTGGTCCCTGGATTTATTTTCTGCTCAGAAGTGAGATGTGCTGATTGGAACCGGCAGCACAGAAACAGGAAGTTGTGTTACCTGAGAATGAAAAAGCAGGCGTCAGTTTCATGTTATCACCGTGAACAGTCTTCCTGCCTGTGAGGGTGAACTCACTCTGACAGCATCAAGAACACCCACACAGATTGCTGCTGGTCTCAGCATTACATTCACCTCACTTCCCATTTTAAACAACAAAATATGAGGTTATTTAATTTTTTTACATGTTCACTGAATTGGAAGATGGACTGAGGATTATCACTGGGAGAAATAAGGGGACATTATACAAAATTACATTTTCCTCAAAGAGGGTTATTAGAAAATAGGAGATATAAAGTGAGTCAGGGCCAATCAGAGGGAGAGAGAGAGAAAGTGAGAGGTGGAGAGAGAAAGGATTGAGTCTCCATAAATGAGATGTTCACTCAGAAAACGGAGAGGTTCAGTGTGTTCGGTGCTTCTTCAGAGAGAGATAATGAGAGAAATGTTTAGTGAATTTAGGCGCTCTGTGAAATAGAAAGGTTAAAGGAGTGAGTGTCAGAGAGAAAGACAGAGAGAGGTGGGAGGTATGTGAAATGAGTGTGTGTGAGAGCGGAGAGAGGTTAAGTGAGAATCTGAGAGAGAAGAGAATGAGAGACAGGAGAGCAGGTTCACATACCCAAGGATCACTGAGAACGATCAGAATAAGGAGACAACCCAGAAAACGGCCAATAGGAATCTTCAGCTGAAAACATCACACATTCTTAAAGGGACAGTCGGAGCTCTGACAATGCTCAGCTCCCAGTTAAAAGGGCAGGCACAGCTTCGCCCTTTTCTCGGTTATGTTTATGATTGTTAAAGGCTGGTAGGGGTGAGGTTTATTTAAAAGGACAGAATGTGGGAAGCACAGATCAGTGAAACTGGGAATTCTTGGACACAGGCTGCAGCTCCTTCTTTACCTGGGAATGAAACTATTGTCTAATTCTCCCTGCTGTTACCAGGTTCCTGTGATGACCTCCTGCTGGTTTTTAATGCAAACGTCAACCAATCTATTTTAAGTAGGTTTCAATTCAATGAATTCATTGTGACTGTCACACAAACACATTAAAATGTTTTAGACGATTCCGATGCATTTTCAGCCTGGAAACTGAAACCAGCTGCTTTGCATTCAATCAGGAACATCAGTTTTACACCAATCGCTGATTTGACAGCACAGTGGGCTAAACAGCAGGCTTGTAATGCAGATCAAGGCTAGCAGCGTGGGTTTAATTCCCGTACCGGCCTCCTCGAATAGGCGCTGGAATGCAGCGACTAGGGGCTTTTCACAGGAACTTCATTGAAGCCTACATGTATAAGCAATTATTATTATTACATTTCCAGCATTCACCATTGTTCTTCCCGACTCTGAACACAGTTGTAAAGAAGACTGCTGTTCCATGTCTAGGGGTTCTGAGATTTGGAGGAGAGCGGATGGAACATATTTCTTACACATCTCAGGATTAAGTCCACACGGGGACTTTGCTGACAGTGAAGAGTGATGAGAAAGACCAAAGTGTCATTTGTTCCTCTCAGTGTGACCCTGAAGGACTGTGTCCAGGCTGAAGTTCTGTTCCTGCCAAATGATCCTCCCCCAGATTGTCCTTTCTGAGCTCCAGACCAGTGATGTTCAAAACTCAGGTGGGAAAGACAAAAATCTGCAACAACGTTTCAAACACATTTATTCAGAATAATAAACCTCATCAGCAGATTAAGACTGTCAGAGTGAACATTATTCAGTGCTGGACATGATTAACAGCATCAATCAGGCTTTAATCTAAACCTTGTAGTCGCTTGTGAACTCGCTGGTGTGTTAACAGGTGGGATGAGTGAGTAAACCCCTTTCCTCAGACATTGCAGTTGAATGGCCGCTCCCAGTGTGAACTCGATGATGTTTCAGAAGATAAGATAAATGAGAAAATTCCTTCCCACATATGGAGCAAGTGAACGGCCTCTCCCCACTGTGAACTCTCTGGTGTGTCAGCAGGTTGGATGACTGACTGAATCCCTTCCCACACACAGAGCAGGTGAACGGCCTCTCCCCAGTGTGAATTCGCTGGTGATTCAATAGGTTGGATGAACGAGTGAATCCCTTCCCACACACTGAGCAAGTGAACGGCCTCTCCTCACTGTGAACCTGCTGATGTGTCAGAAGGTTGTACGAACGTGTGAATCCCTTCCCACATTCAGAGCAGGTGAACGGTCTATCCCCTGTATGAAGTTGCTGGTGTATCAGAAGGTTGGATGAATTAATGAATCCTTTCCCACAGTCAGAGCAGGTGAATGGCCTCTCCCCAGTGTGAATTCTCTGGTGGCTCAGTAGGGCAGATGGACGGCTGAATCCTTTCCCACACACAGAGCAGGTGAATGGTCTCTCCCCAGTGTGAGCGTATTGGTGTGTTAGTAAATCCTTTTTGTTTTTAAAGCTCTTCTCACAGTCAGGACAGTTAAAAAATTTGTTATCA
The DNA here is from genome assembly GCF_047496885.1 of Scyliorhinus torazame. Lineage (NCBI taxonomy): Eukaryota > Metazoa > Chordata > Chondrichthyes > Carcharhiniformes > Scyliorhinidae > Scyliorhinus > Scyliorhinus torazame. Next base: position 69,352,109 of record NC_092711.1, on the reverse strand, counting down.
GAGTGAACAAGTTGATGTGTCTGCAGGTGGGATGACTGAATGAATCTTTTCCCACACAAGGAACACGAAAACGGTCTCTCCCCAGTGTGAATACGTTGATGTGTCAGCAGATCCTTTTTACATTTAAAACTCTTCTCACAGTCAGGACATGTAAACGGTCTTTTATCAGTGTGAACAAGTTGATGAGTCACAATGTGGGATGACCGAGTGAATCCCTTCCCACACACAGGGCAGGTGAATGGCCTTTCCTCAGTGTGAACTCGCTGGTGTGTCAGAAGGTTGTATGAATGGGTGAATCCCTTCCCACAAATGGAGCAGAGGAACGGTCTCTCCCCAGTGTGACTGCGACGATGAACTTCCAGTTGTGATGGGTAACTGAATACCTTCCCACAGTCCGCACATTTCCACAGTTTCTCCATGGTGAGGGGTCTTTATGTCTCTCCCGGTTGAAGCTTTGTCCACACACAAACATGCGTTTAATGTCTCCCTGCCGTGAATGATGCGATACTTTTTTTGAGGCTGTGTAACTGGTTAAAACTCTCTCCACAGTCAGTGGACTGGAAAACTCTCATTGGGGGTGGGTCTTGGTGCTTTTGCAGTCACACTGCTTTAACAGAACAAACACTTCTCCTTCCAAATTCAAAGCCTGATGATATTGAGCTCTCAATGAATTGAGTGACTGTCAGATTTCGATGTGATGTTTGGTTTGAGTTTTCTGTCGGCCAATCCTCCACTTCCAATATCCTGTAAAAGGAGTTTACAAAAGACATCACCTGTCAATCCAGGGTAGAAATTCTGAACAGACAATTCTAGTTTCTCTGGAACAATTTTCCCTCTCTTGTTCCCCCAAAGCTGTAAATCCCAGTCCCACACACTCTCCCTCCTCCCTGGGCTGAAATGCAAACCCATCTCACCATCTGCACCATTTCTTTCCTCCACTCCCAGTTTTCTCGCTCCCTCTCCTCTGCCTGGGTTCAGTTCTCCAGCTCCTGTCTGCAGACTGACAATAAAACCAATGGGTCTTATTGGGGGGTTTGGGTTCTCACCATTGTCCCCGCTCGCAGCGGCTCTGATTCAGCCTCTGGAAGCCGCACTCACTCTCACTGCGGCTGCGCTCAGCCCGGAGCAGCACCGCGCATGCTCCACACAGATAGGTGACTTCCGGGGCGCGTCCTGGCTCCAGTGACGAAGATAGGGCGTATTCATCCTCGCCCGGCATTGGGGGTAGTCTTACCCGCCATTATTTCATTACGTTCCTCAGGTTGCTAAATTGGTTCCGGCACTTTTCATACAGTTCGTTGTTTGTACCGAATGGGGCGGCCGCATCGGTGTTTTTCTCTCTGAACGGTCCCTGTTAACGGCTGTCATCTGTTTAGGGGGCGATATGCCACAGGGCGCCTGCGCGGCCGCCATCTTTCTCAGGTGCAGCAGAGCGCATGTGCGGCCGTCGTTCACCCGGAAGCCGGAAGAGAGAATCTTGTGAATTTCTCTCCTGGACTGAGAGTGAAGTTTCTTTGGAAACTCCTTTAGAAAGAGGAGGATTTACTCACAGGAACTTCAAACCAAACATCACATCATCATCATCACTCAATTCATCAGGACCTGAATATCATTGGGAGGTAAAATGGTTTGTCTGTTCTGTCCGTGGATAAAGATTTCAGAGTGACTGGGAAAATTTAAATGACCATTCCAGGGTAAATTTGAGACTAATTATACATCACATTGGGGAAGTTAAATAATTTGCTGTTGTACTCTTATGTATGCAGGTACATTTTGAAATTACCGAATTAGCATACTTGGCAGGTCAACTGGGCAAACTGCTGACCTTCTTAGTAGTGAGAGTTACTATCCGGGATTTTGTTAGGTTTGTTGTTCCTGTTGCATTTCATTCCGCTCATCGTGTTTACAAAGTAGGTATTCGTAGAACATAGAACATTACAGCGCAGTACAGGCCCTTCGGCCCTCGATGTTGCGCCGACCTGTGAATCCACTCTAAAGCCCATCTACACTATTCCGTTATCATCCATATGTCTATCCAATGACCATTTGAATGCCCTTAGTATTGGCGAGTCCACTACTGTTGCAGGCAGGGCATTCCACGCCCTTACTACTCTGAGTAAAGAACCTACCTCTGACATCTGTCCTATATCTATCTCCCCTCAATTTAAAGCTATGTCCCCTCGTGTGAGACATCACCATCTGAAGAAAAAGGCTCTCTCTGTCCACCCTATCCAATCCTCTGATCACCTTGTGTGCCTCAATTAAGTCACCTCTTAACCTTCTTCTCTCTAACGAAAACAGCTTCAAGTCCCTCAGCCTTTCCTCATAAGATCTTCCCTCCATACCAGGCAACATTCTGGTAAATCTCCTCTGCACCCTTTCCATTGCTTCCACATCCTTCCTATAATGCGGCGAGCAGAATTGCACACAATACTCCAAATGCGGCCGCCCCAGAGTTTTGTACAGCTGCAACATGACCTCATGGCTCTGAAACTCAATCCCTCTACCATTAAAAGCTAACACACCGTATGCCTTCTTAACAACCCTCTCAACCTAGGTGGCAACTTTCAGGGATCTATGTACATGGACACCGAGATCGCTCTGCTCATCCACACTGCCAAGAATTTTACCATTAGCCCAATACTCTGTCTTCCTGTTATTCCTTCCAAAATGAATCACCTCACACTTTTCTGCATTAAACTCCATTTGCCACCCCTCAGCTCAGTGCTGCAGGTTACCTATGTCCCTCTGTAACTTGTAACATCCTTCCACACGGTCCACAACTACACCGACTTTAGTGTCATCTGCAAATTTACTCACCCATCCTTCTACACCCTCCTCACAGGTCATTTATAAAAGTGACAAACAGCAGTGGCCCCAAAACAGATCCTGGTGGTACACCACTAGTAACTGGACTCCAGTCTGAAGAGTTCCCACCAACCACCATCCTTTGTCTTCTTCCAGCTAGCCAATTTCTAATCCAAACTGCTAAATCACCCTGAATCCCATGCCACCATATTTTCTGCAGTAGCCTACCATAGGGAACCTTCTCAAACGCTTTACTGAAATCCATGTATACCACATCAACTGCTTTTCCCTCATCCACCTGTTTGGTCACCTTCTCAAAGAACTTAATAAGGTTTGTGAGGCACGACCTACCCTTCACAAAACCTTGTTGACTATCTCTAATCAAATTATTCCTTTCCAGATGATTATACATCCAATCTCTTATAAACCTGAGATACCCTCAATTATGACTCCGGAGAGGAGTTTGATAATACAAAGGCTTTAATTACCAGAGAACCAGACAGCTGCCGAGAAGTGTGCTCACTGCACGCTGCCTACTGAACATAACCTTATATACAGCTTCCTGGGGGCGGAGGTGGAGTCCCCCAGGGTTCCAAACCCGGTCTTAAAGGGGCCTACGCATTAAAGGTACATGTGTATACAGATATCATTCATCACAATCACCCCCTGTTTAAAAAAATGCATAGTTCATCGGGGGTGAAGTGGAATGAAAAGTTCAGTCTTTTGGGTGGTCTGATTGCCCATGTCGACCTTCTCAGCTCCGGCGGTGGTGCGACAGATACGGTCGTCCTCGGTGGTGGTATATCCGGGAGCACGGTTGTCTGAGCCTTTTCCCGCGTTGGAGCAGGGGGGGTATCCGTGGTGTCTAGGGTGATTGGTGCCGGCGCCGGCTGGGGGAGGGGAGGGGGGCGCTGTCGGAGTCGACTGCTGGTGCTGGGAGGGGAGCATCGGTGGAAGGGGGGGCGAACCAGCGGGTGCCAGGTCTCGCAGGGAAACGGTGTCCTGCCTGCCATCGAGGTGCTCGACGTAGGCGTATTGAGGGTTTGCGTGTAGTAGTTGGACCCTCTCGACCAGTGGATCTGTCTTATGGCTCCTCGCGTGCCTCCGGAGTAGAACTGGCCCCGGAGTCGTCAGCCAACGTGGAAGCGAGACCCCAGAGGTGGACCTCCTGGGGAAGACAAACAAACGGTTGTGAGGGGTCTCTTTTGTGGCCGTACAGAGGAGCGAGTGTAATGGAGTGTAGGGCATCGGGTAGGACCTCCTGCCAGCAGGCGATTGGGAGACTTCTTGACCATAGGGCTAGAAGAACAGCCTTCCAAACTGTCACGTTCTCCCTCTCCACCTGCCCGTTTCCCCGCGGGTTATAGCTGGTCGTTCTGCTCGAGGCAATGCCCTTGTTTAGCAGATCTCGACGCAGCTCATCGCTCATGAACGATGTACCCCGGTCGCTGTGGATATAAGCGGGGAAACCAAACAGCATGAAGATGCTGTGCAGTCCCTTGATTACGGAGGCCGAGGTCATATCGGGGCGGGGGACAGCGAAGGGGAAGCGGGAGAATTAATTGATGACAGTGAGGAAATAACTGTTGCGGTTGGTGGAAGGGAAGGGCCCTTTGAAGTCCACGCTTAATCGCTCAAAGGGCCCAGAGACTCGGTGAGCCTTGTCTGGTCGATAAAAGTGCGGTCTGCACTTCGCACAGATCTGGCAAGCCATGGTCATGGCCTTGACCTCCTTGGTGGAGTAAGGCAGGCTGCGGGACTTGATGAAATGGGCAAGCCGGGTGACCCCCGGGTGGCAGAGGTCATCGTGGATGGCCCGCGGACGGTCTTTCTGCGCGTTGGCGCATCTGTGGCGGGGCAGGGCATCTGGGGACTCGTTGAGCTTTCCCGGATGATATGTAATATCGTACGTGTAGGTGGAGAGTTCGATCCTGCACCTCAGAATGTTATCATTCTTTATTTTGCCCCGTTATACGTTATCGAACATAAAGGCGACCGACCGTTGGTCGGTGACGAGGTCGAACCTCCTACTGGCTAGGTAGTGCCTCCAGTGCCGCACGGCCTCCACTATGGCTTGTGCCTCCTTCCCGACTGCAGAGTGTTGAATTTCCGAGGCGGTGAGCGTTCGGGAGAAGAACACTACAGGTCTGCCCGCCTGGTTGAGGGTAGCAGCCAGAGCGACGTCTGATGCGTCGCTTTCTACCTGGAAGGGAATAGTTTTGTCCACCGCGTGCATGGCGGCCTTGATGATATTGGCCTTGATACGACTGAAAGCTGACTGAGCATCAGCCGTCAGGGGAAAAACCGTGGTCTTAATGAGTGGATGGGCTTTGTCCGCATATCTGGGGACCCACTGGGCATAATGGGAAAAGAGCCCCAGGCAACGTTTGAGTGCCTTGAGGCTACGGGGGAGGGGAAGTTCCTTCAGGGGGCGCATACGGCCGGGGTCTGGCCCTAGGACCCCATTTTCCACGACATAGCCGAGGGTGGCTAGCCGGGTTGTGTGGAACACGCATTTCTCTTCATTGTCAGATTGAGGGCCCGGGCGGTCTGGAGGAACTTCCTCAGGTTTTCGTCATGGTCCTGCTGATCATGGCCACAGATGGTGACGTTGTCCAAGTACGAGTATGTAGCCCGTAAGCCGTACTGGTCCACCATTTGATCCATTGCCCTTTGTAAAACGGAGACTCCGTTTGTGACACCAAGAGGGACCCTGAGGAAGTGGAAGAGCCGACCGGCTGCTTCGAAGGCCGTATAGGGGTGGTCCTCTGGGCGGATAGGGAGTTGATGATCGGCCGATTTTAGGTCGACTGTGGAGAATACGCGATACTGGGCGATTTGGTTCACCATTTCTGCAATGCGGGGAAGTGGGTACGCATCGAGTTGCGTAATGCGGTTTATGGTCTGGCGGTAGTCCACCACCATACATTGTTTTTCTCCGGAGCGGACTACCAGTACTTGTGCCCTCCAAGAGCTGTTGCTAGCCTCTATGACCCCTTTTAGTAGCCGCTGAACCTCTGACTTGATGAAAGTCATGTCTTGGGAACTGTACCGTCGACTCCTGGTGGCGACGGGCTTACAGTCAGGGGTGAGGTCCGCGAAGAGGGGGGGGTTGCAACTGTGAATGTCGCCAGGCTACATACCGTGAGCAGGGGCAGGGGTCCGCCAAACTTCAGGGTCAGGCTTCGTTGGCTGCACTGAAAGTCCAGACCGAGCAGCAGGGCGGCGCAGAGGTGAGGGAGGGCATAAAGTTTAAAACGGGTGTATTTGGCGCCTTGGATAGCGAGGTTCGCGAAACAATACTCAGTGATTTGGACCGAATGAGACCCAGATGCGAGGGCGATAGTTTGGGAGGTGGGATTAGGTGCGCAGGGAGCAGCGTCTTACCGTGTCTGGATGGATAAAACTCTCCGTGCTCCCGGAGTCAAAAAGGCAGGGGGTGTCGCGGCCGTTGATTTGAACCTGCATCATTGAGTTTCGCAGGTGCTTTGGCCGAGATTGATAGAGCGTGATCGCTCCTAGTTGCGGGCAGTCAGAGTCCTCGGTTGAATCGGACTTGCAAAATGGCCGCCGCCGTCGGTCGCATGTTTTGAGTTTTGAAGATGGCTGCCGCCAAGATGGCCACCCCATGACTCACACGAGTCCTACGATGCGTCGGAAGTAGGCGTGTCTAGCCACCGCGCGGCCGCGTTGCGGGGCCTGTGGTCCCGGGAGTTCGATTTCTGGGTCCGATGAGACCTTTGGGCCCAGCCAGGCAGACCTTCGCGAAGTGCCCCTTCTTTCCGCATTCGCCGCAGATAGCGGAGCGGGCCGGGCAATGCTGGCGTGAGTGCTGGCCTGGCCCACAGAAATGGCATTGGGGCCCCCCGTTGTGAGCGGGTCGCCGCACGGCGCAGGCCTGAAGCGTGGCCGAGTCTGGAGGGGTTCGCAAGTTCCGCGGAGTACGTGCAGAGATTTTGGCGGGCCGCTTCCAGGGAAGAGGCGAGCGTTACCGTGCCTTGGAGTTCCTTCGCTCCGTCTTCTAGGAGCCACTGCCGGATGTACGTGGATCGGATACTGGACATGAAAGCATCACGAATATGGAAGTTCATGTGGACTTTTGCCGTCACCTCTTTATGGTCGCAGTTCCTGGCGAGCGCGTTTCCCCAGAGCCCTGGCAGCAGGGCGAGAGCAAATGTCTGCCGTTTCATACGTCGTAGCTTTCTCGATCACGGAGGATAGTGGGTGGCCCACCAGGGCATGTAGTAAGCTCAGCTTGCGAGGTCCGTCAACTTCAGTCTCTGAGGAATTCAGACAGGCCTCAAAGCACCGGAGCCAGTATTTAAAAATTTCAGTGGCTTCCGGCGACCGAGCGTCCAAATTGAGCTTCTATGGCTTTAGACCGCTGTCCATCTTGATGTAATCTGGTAATTAAATTGAGATACCCTCAATTACGACTCAGGAGAGGAGTTTGATAATACAAAGGCTTTAATTACCAGAAAACCAGACAGCTGCCGAGAAGTGTGCTCACTGCACGCTGCCTACTGAACGTAACCTTATATACAGCTTCCTGGGGGCGGAGCCGGAGTCCCCCAGGGTTCCAAACCCGGTCTTAAAGGGGCCTACGCATTAAAGGTACATGTGTATACAGATATCATTCATCACAAAACCTTTCCAAGACTTTGCCCACAACAGAAGTAAGGCTCACTAGTCTATAGTTACCGGGGTTGTCTCTACGCCTCTTCTTGAACAAGGGGACAACATTTGCTATCCACGAATCTTCTGCCACTATTCCTGCAGACAAAGATGACTTGAAGATCAAAGCCAAAGGCTCATAAATCTCCTCTCTAGCTTCCCAGAGAATCCTAGGATAAATCCCATCCGGCCCAGGGGACTTATCTATTTTCACACTTTCCAGAATTGTTAACATCTCCTCCTTATGAACCTCAAGCCTTTCTAGTCTAGTAGCTTGAATCTCAGTATTCTCCTCGACAACATTGTCTTTTTCCTGTGTGAATACTGCCGAAAATTATTCATTTAGCACCTCTCCTATCTCCTCGGACTCCACGCACAACTTCCCACTACTGTCCTTGACTGGCCCTACTCTTACCCTAGTCATTCTTTTATTCCTGACATATCTATAGAAAGCTTTATGGTTATCCTTGATCCTACCTGCCAAAGACTTCTCATGTCCCCTCCTGGCTCTTCTTAGCTCTCTCTTTAAGTCCTTCCTAGCTAACTTGTAACTCTCGAGCGTCCTAACTGAACGTTCATGTCTCTTCTTTACATAAGCCGTCTCCTTCCTCTTGACAAGTGTTTTGACTGCTTTAGTAAACCACGGTTCCCTCACTTGACCACTTCCTCCCTGCCTGACAGGTACATACATATCAAGGACACGCAGTAGCTGTTCCTTGAACAAGCTCCACATTTGAATTGTGCCCATCCCCTGCAGTTTTCCCCTCCATCCCATGCATCCTAAGTCTTGTCTCATCGCATCATAATTGCCTTTCCCCCAGATATAACTCTTGCCCTGCGGCATATACCTATCCCTTTCCAGCACTAAAGTAAACTTAATCGAATTGTGGTCACTGTCACCAAAGTGCTCACCTACCTCCAAATCTAACACCTGTCCTGGTTCATTACCTAGTACCAAATCCAATATGGCCTCGCCTCTCGTTGGCCTATCTACATACTGTGTCAGGAAACCCTCCTGCACACATTGGACAAAAACTGACCCATCTAAAGTACTTGAACTATAGCGTTTCTAGTCAATATTTGGAAAGTTAAAGTCCCCCATAACAACTACCCTGTTGCTTTCGCTCCTATCCAGAATCATCTTTGCAATCCTTTCCTCTACATCTCTGGAACTTTTTGGAGGCCTATAGAAAACCCCTAACAGGGTGACCTCTCCTTTCCTGTTTCTAACCTTAGCCCATACTACCTCAGTCGACGAGTCCTCATCAAACGCCCTTTCTTCCACCGTAATACTGTCCTTGACTAACAATGCCACCCCTCCCCCTCTTTTACCACCTTCCCTGAGCTTACTGAAATATCTAAACCCTGGCACCTGCAACAACCATTCCTGTTCCTGCTCTATCCATGTCTCCGAAATGGCCACAACATCGAAGTCCCAGGTACCAACCCATGCAGCAAGTTCACCCACCTTATTCTGGATGCTCCTGGCATTGAAGGAGACACACTTTAAACCAGCTTCCTGCCTGCTGGTACACTCCTGCAACTTTGAAACCTTACTCATGACCTCACTACTCTCAACCTCCTGTAAACTGGAGCTACAATTCAGGTTCCCAATCCCCTGCTGAACTAGTTTAAACCCTCCCGAAGAGCATTAGCAAATTTCTCCCCAGGATATTGGTACCCCTCTGGTCCAGGTGTAGACCATCCCGTTTGTGGAGGTCCCACCGACCCCAGAATGAGCCCCAATTATCCAGAAATCTGAAACCCTCCCTCCTGCACCATGCCTGTAGCCACGTGTTCAACTCCTCTCTCTCCCTATTCCTCGTCTCGCTTGCACGTGGCACGGGTAACAACCCAGAGATAATAACTCTGTTTGCCTTAGATCTAAGTTTCCACCCTAGCTCCCTGAATTCCTGCCTTACATCCCTATCCCTTTTCCTACCTATGTCGTTGGTACCTATGTGGACCACGACTTGGGGCTGCTCCCCCTCCCCCTTAAGGATCCCGAAAACACGATCCGAGACATCACGGACCCTGGCACCTGGGAGCCAACACAAATCACGAGTCTCTCTCGTTCCCACATAATCTCCTATCTATCCCCCTAACTATGGAATCTCCAATGACTAATGCTCTATTCCTCTCCCCCCTTCCGTTCTGAGCAACAGGGGCAGACTCTGTGCCAGAGACCTCTACCCCATGGCTTACCCCTGGTACGTCCCCGTCCGCCCCCAACAGTATCCAAAGCGGTATACTTGTTACTAAGGGGAACGACCACAGGGGATCCCTGTACTGACTGCTTCTTCCCAGCCCCTCTCACCATCACCCATCTATCTTTATTCTTTGGAGTATCTACATCCCTGAAGCTTCTATCTCTAACCACCTCTGTCTCCCGAATAATCCGAAGTTCATCCAGCTCCAGTTCCCTAACGTGGTTTCTGAGGAGCTGGAGATGAGTGCCCAGATGAAATCAGCAGGGACACTGACGGCATCCCTCACCTCAAACATTCTGCAGGAGGAACATTGCACTGCCTTCCCTGCCATCCCCTCTAGATAAAAAAAGAAAAAGAAAGAAAGTGCTTACCTGTTATTCACTCTACCCCTTAGTTTAAAGGAGGTGGAAGGGTGGGGTCACTACAAGTGTAGTGTCTAGGGTTTAGAAACTGCCCAACTTAAATACAGGTAAAAATAAAACACTTAACCAGCACCCACTGCGCCCCACATGAAAACAGCAATCAGCTGTTATGGGCCTGCGCAAACAATTTAAATCTTTACTACTTACCCAGCAGTCACTCAGTCCTCACTCCGACTGGGTTCAGCTGGAAACTCCCTACAGTAAGTTTTTTAAAAAAAATTACTTCCCTTCTCAGGAAGCACTCACTCAGTGAAGGTCCACTGCCCTCTGCTGGATGCTTGCCTTCACTTGAACAGCTATGGTCTCTTGCACAGGTATGCCTTCAAGTTACGGTGACCACAATGCATGTATGCAAATTTCCCCCGCAACAGCCAATCAGCAGCTCAACTCTACTGCCCTCTGCTGGATGCTTGCCTTCACTTGAACAGCTAGGGTCTCTTGCACAGGTACACCTTCAAGTTACAGTGACCACAATGCACGTATGTAAATTTCCCCCACAACAGCCAATCAGCAGCTCCGCTCTACTGCCCTCTGCAGATTGTGGTCTGTAGATTTTTAAGTTATATCAATTCAAATGTCTATCTAAATACTTTTTAAATGTTATGAGGGTTTGTCCCATTATTTCAGGCAGCATGTCACAGAACCTCACCACCCTCTAAACCTCCTAGTCCTTCACTAAATCTCTGCCCCCTTTTATATGTATCCCTTAATCAAAGGGAATCGGACCTTCCTATCCAATCTATTTAGATCCCTCAGAAATTTTTAAAAATATAAATTTATATTTTTTTCCAATTGAGGGGCAATTTAATTTTGCCAAGCCTCCTACCCTGCACATATTTGGGTGGTGGGGGTGAAACCCACACAGACAATGGGAGAATGTGCAAACTCCTTACAGACTGTGACCCGGGGCCAGGATTGAATCCGGGTCCCCAGCACGCAGGCACACAACCACTGTGCCACCATGATCCCCCAGAATTTTATACCTTTAGAATAATCTTTACTATTATCACAAGTAGGTTTACACTAACACTGCAATGAAGTTACTGTGAAAATCCCCGGAACCACACCCCAGCACCTATTCAGGTACACAGAGGGAGAAATCAGAATGTCCAATTCACCTAACAAGCACGTCTTTCGGGACTTGTGGGAGGGAACCCATACAGAGACTGGGAGAATGTGTAGACTCTGCGCAGACAGTGTCCCAAGTGGGAATTGAACCCCGGGACCCTGGCACTGTGAAGCAATAGTGCTAGCCACTGTGCTACCGTGCCGTCCATAAAACAGTTGAGCTCAATGTTCTCAGATTAAAGAAGCTGAAGCGCCCAACGTGGGTCTAACCCACGGCCCTGGGATTAAGACTCCCATGCTCTACCGACTGAGCTAGCCAGGCTGCTTTCCATAATTTCATTTTGGTCTCCCCTCAGCCTTTTCTGTTCCAAAGAAAACAGCCCCAGTTTATCCAAACTTTCCTCAGAGCAAACATTGTCAATTTCGGGTCAATGATCTTAAATCCGCTCTGTGCTCTCTCTGGTGCAATCTTCCTCTACAGGAATCTAGCTCTGGCCTAACTAGTCCTGTCCTGTCATTTATCATGTAATCCTTTGCCTTGTTTTCCCTCCAGCTTTCTTCCTCACTATCAAGTGTTCAATTATTTTTGTGTCACAGGTAAACTTCATCCACGTGTTCCTACATTTACTTTCAAATCAGTGATGTCACCAGGAGTGAAGGGCCCAGTACTGATTCCTTTGAAACCGGCACTGGAAACAGCCCTTTGATTTTCTCTATTCTTTATGGGGTGTGAGTGTCTGGGTTGCCCATTCCTAATTGCCCTTAAACTGAGTGGCTTGCTGGGCAATTCAGAATTAACCACATTTCAGTGAGTTGGCCAAATCAGGTAACGCCGGTGCAGACTCGATGGGCCGAATGGTCTCCTTCTGCACTGTAGATTCTATGATTAATTCCGACCTTGGATCACTGTCTCTGTGGAGTTTGCCTGCGTCTGCATAGATTTCCTTTCTGGGTGCTCTGGTTTCCTCCCACAGTCCAAAAATGTGCAGATTAGGTGGATTGGCTGTGCTAAATTGTCCCCTGGAGGTGTTCCGTGGATAGGGTGGGGAATTCGCCATGGTAGCGTGCTCTTTCAGAGGGTTGCCACAGACTCGATGGGCCGAATGGCCTCCTTCTACACTGAGGGGATTCTATGATTCTCCATTGGACCCAATGATATATTCACTCACACACTGCAGCCTGACTCTTATGGGAACAGACACTGTGTTTGTTTCTCTCCAAGTGAGTGAATCCTTTGCTGTTTCTCCTCTGGGCCCCATCTCCACTATTATTGTCTGATTGTCCCACTGAGACTCCCACTGTTATTATTGGACAATCAGCGCACAGTCTGAGCCTGTGGCCGCTCTCACCATCTGTAACCGTCACAATGCCTGGGTGATTGACGGCAGCTCTGGACCAATAGAAGGTGGAGGGGCAGGACTGGAGGACCGACCGAGAGCACTGGTCCTCCAACCAATGAATGAGGGGTGGGGCCCGCTGTGATTGAAGCATGCGCAGTGTGGGTAATGGAGATGCAGAAGGGCTGTGTCTTCAGATCCGAAATCGGTGAGAGGCGATTAACAATATGGAGGGAGCGAGAGATCGTGGGGGTGGGCGGAAACGTTGTGTAAAGCTGTTGTAAGCCGCAAACCTCGGAAAAGAGTTGAAGATTGTTTATAAATATGAGAAATGCCAATAAAAAGTTTTTTTTTTTTTAAAAAGGAAAAGAGTTTCCGGTACCCAGTTTGTACTGAGCGGAGCTACGGCTCCTCATGTTCGGCTCGGGTTAACGGCCGCCATCTTTATTGGATGTGCATCAGGGCACATGCGCGTTTGTCATCTTTGTCGGGGGCGATGTTTCAGTGAGTGGGAGGAGCTTGTTCCTCATTGTTCAGAATGGAGACAACTTGTCCATCAAACTGCCTCACCCTTTGAGTCCCAATGTCTTATTGATGATGCAAAGCGGTGGCAGAGATGGAAAGGAAGCCAATCCTGGTCTCCGGATGTCACTGTCTCATTGGACGTCCTGCCCCATGTGTCGAAAGCTCTGAGGCTCTGTTCAGCCACACAAAGACCCAGGGCAGAAACTCACAACCGTGAGTCAACATCACCCTAAAATCAGGGGACTGCTGATGATAAGAGGGACAGTGTGCAGCGGTGAGGGGGAGGGCATGAGCGGTCATCCTGGACCAGGGAGCAGGAGGAGAGAATGTGGTGAATTTCTATCCTGGACTGATAGTGATTAATTTGGAAACTCCTTTTACAGGGGATTAGTCGGGGTGGATTTACACAGTAAATTCAAACCGGGAGAAATATTTATCTTTCCAGAATTTTATTTCTGGACTGACAGTGATGCCTTTGTAAACTTCTTTCACAGGGGCTTAGAAAGGGATTCGCAGACAGGAAACTCACAACCTATCCTCACATCAAATTCTGACAGCACCATTCGAGTTATCAGGACCTGGAGGTTATCAACCTTTGTGTGTAAGCATTGAGTTCAGATCATTACCACTCACTGTGTAAAATTTCTTCCTCATATCCCCCCTGTAGATCTTGCTCATAATCTTAAATCTGTGTCCCATAATCCTTTTACAATCTACTGATGGGAACAGATTTCTTTATCCTTTGCCGGGTTTGCTGTGGTCGTTTCCGGTGCCTGGGTCGTGCTGGGTGGTTCGTCCAGATTTCACTCCATTTTTCTGTGTTTATAGTGGCCGAATGGGCTTGTACCAGTCCATTTTTGGATCCAGTTCACAATTGAATTTCGCTCCAAGAATTAATTGATGTGTATCCCGGTCTGAGATAGGTCCCAACAATTTAATTTTAAAATGACACATCGTCCCAGTTAGGGGCATAGACATTCACCAGCACCACCAATGTACCCGCTGACCACCATGTATCTCCCATTAGTGTCCGCAATGACCCTAGTGACCCCTTTATTGATTAAAATTGCAGCATATCGAGCCCTTCCGTCAAAGCCCGAGTGAAACACTTGGCTCACCCCTCCGCATCTGGTCGGATCTCTAACCCGCAAGTGAGTCTCCTGCAAGAACACCACACCAGCATTTAGAATCTTCAGGTGAGTGAAAACCCTTGACCTTCACTGGTTCACCCAATTCCTTTACGGTCCAGGTGACCAGCCCTGAATTAGGGGATCACCCCCCCGCCCCTCCCATCACGGTAGCATTGTGGATAGCACAATTGCTTCACAGCTCCAGGGTCCCAGGTTCGATTCCGGCACTGTCTGTGCGGAGTCTGCACATCCTCCCCGTGGGTTTCCTCCGGGTGCTCCGGTTTCCTCCCACAGTCCAAAGATGTGCAGGTTAGGTGGATTGGCCATGCTAAATTGCCCTTAGTGTCCAAAATTGTCCTTAGTGTTGGGTGGGGTTACTGGGTTGTGGGGATAGGGTGGAGGTGTTGACCTTGGGTAGGGTGCTCTTTCCAAAAGCCGGTGCAGACTCGATGGGCTGAATGGCCTCCTTCTGCACTGTAAAATTCTATGAAAATCACGGAATCAGCCATTTCCACTGTGAAGGACTATCCAGCAAATCTTCAAAAAGTACAGGCATAGGGTCCACCCAAGATGACCGCCATACCCCTAGCCTCAGAGTAAATCAAAAACAGTTCTATAGTCATCATCAGTGAGCTACCACATTCCCCCCCATGCCCCCATTTCCCACCAACGCCCCACCTAGACACACAAATTGAAATCAAACCCACTCCCCAGGCTCTGACCCAGAAGCTAAGCTTGCCGAACCAGCCAAAACTGGTTCACCGGCTGCAGCTTTACCCACCCCCCTTCTCACTCCCATTCACCAGCTTACTGCTGCCGGGGCAGCTCTCTTAGGACACCAAGAAAAGCAAAACAACAATATTACCCACTTCGAGGGTAAAACATATTTCGGAATGCAGTCCCTTACTAGATCTAGTTTCCAACGGGCCCGTCTCTCTCTCTCCTCTCTCTCTCTCCTATAAGTGCCCCATAAGTGGAAAAAAATAATTGGGTACTCGAGATTTATTTTAAAAAAGAAAATCTTTTCCTACGGACAGAACAGACAAACATTTTGTCTTCCACATTCACAGGCCAATGATATTCAGGTCCTGATGAATGGAGTGACTTAAGTCTTGATGTGAAGTTTGATTTGAGTTTCCATCTGGTTAACCGAGGACCGGGGTTTGATCCCGGCCCGGGTCACTGCCCGTACGGAGTTTGCACATTCTCCCCGTGTCTGTGTGGGACTCACCCCCCAATCCAAAAAGATGTTCAGGTCGATGAATTGGCCTCGCAAAGATTACGCCTCAATTGGGGGAAAAATATTGGGTACTCTTTTTAAAAAAAAAAAAAACTTTTAATTAAAAATAAACAAAAGACATCACTGTCAATCCAGGGTAGAAATTCTAAACAGACAATTCTAGTTTCTCTTGAACATTTGTTCCTCTCTTGTTCCCCCAAAGCTGTAAATCCCCGTCCCACACACTCTCCCTCCTCCCTGGGCTGAAATCCAAACCCATCTCACCATCTGCACCATTTCTTTCCTCCACTCCCAGTTTTCTCCCTCCCTCTCCTCTGCCTGGGTTCAGTTCTCCAGCTCCTGTCTGCAGACTGACAATAAAATCAATGGGTGTTATTGGGGGGTTTGGGGCCTCCACCGGGTGTTTGTGAATTCTTCCCTCCCGCCTGCCAGGGTTTCCTTCCTTGCCAGAGATCAGAGTCCTCATTGATGCTTTGAGCCCAACCTGGAACCACGCTAAATTGCCCCTTAATTGGGGAAAAGAATTACATGAAGGTTAGCGGCTGCACAAAGTGTTTCCATCTCCTCCCACCCATCTCCTTAACAGGTTGACGCATTTATTTGACTGACTAAAAGGATGGTCTCTGGCAGCACAGTGGTTAGCACTGCTGCCTCACAACACCAAGGACCCGGTTCGATCCTGGCCCCAGGTCACTGTCTGTGCGGAGTTTGCACATTCTCCCCGTGTTTGTGTGGGTCTCAGCTCCACAACCCAAAGATGTGCAGGGTAGGTGGAATGGCGACGCTAAATTGCACCTTAATTGCAAAAAAAAAATTGGTTATTCTAAATTTATTTCAAAAAAGGCTTGTCTCTTTCCTCATGTTCACAATTAAAGGGGTGGGTTCCCCAGGAGATGGCTGGCATTTCAGGGCAATTAAATTAATAATGGACAGGGATATGTCCAGTGTTGTTACATGGTACAGATTAGATATATTATTTACCGTTGTGTAATAAAGTAAATGTAATATTTTTCACTTTGTAATATAAGACTGTAGCTACGTTATAGATTTCCAGTCGTCTCTTCCCTCAGGGAGTTGTTAGTCTTTGGATTTCTCTTCCATAGGGACCAGTTGTATCTGGGGGTCATTGAATATATTGAAGCACAAGTTTGACAGATATTTTATTGACAATGGAGTTAAGGGTTATGGGGAACAGGTAGGAAAATAGAGAGAAAGCTGAGATGAGGAGGGATTTCTTCACTCGAGGATGTGATGAAGCTTTGGAATTCTCTACCCCAGAGGAATGTGCAGCCTCAGTCATCAGGTATGTTCAAGACAAATATTAATAGGTTTCTAGATATTGAAGAGATCGAGGGATATGGGGATCGTGTGGGAAAATGGTGCTGAAGTAGATCGGCCAAGGATCTCAATGAATGGTTGAGTAGACTTGGTGGGCCGAATGGCCTACTCTTGCTCCTATTATAATCTCTGTGTCCTGGTCAGGAAGCAGTGAGCTGAGCTCTGATCTGTCAATCAACATGAATCAGCACCTTCAGGAGAATTGGGAGGGTGAATATTAGATACAGCAGAGTGAGAATGGAGTGAGATTGTGCGGGATGGAGATTTACAGCTTTTGGAGAACAATAGAGGAAATTACATTTCATACGAACTAGAATTGTCTGTTCTGAGTTTCTATCCTGTACTAACAATGATGACTTTTGCTAATTGTTTTCAAAGGATATTGGAAGAGGAGGAATTATAGACCGAAATCTCAAAGGTCACGTCTCGATGTGACAAACTCAATCGATTCCTCCTGAACTGAATATCCTTGGCGAGAAGGCAAAATATTTGTCCGATCTGTTGGCTTCAAAAGATTTTAAACGTGAGTGTGACTGGAAAAGCACCGAGACCCACACAACACACACCCGAGTGAGAGTGTTCCATTGAACTGACTGTGGAAAGAGCTTTAACTAGTTACACAGCCTGAAAAAACATCGCACCATTCACAGTGAGGAGAGACAGTGCACATGTTCTGTGTGTGGACAAGGCTTCCACTGATTGTCCAATCTGGAGAGACACCAGGAGACCCAAAACATGGAGAAACCGTGGAAATGTGGGGACTGTGGGAAGGGATTCAGAGTCCCATCTCGGCTGGAGTCTCATCGACGCAGTCACACTGGGGAGAGGCCGTTCACCTGCTCTGTGTGTGGGAAGGGCTTTGCTCAGTTATCCACCCACCAGTCACACCAGCGAGTTCACACTGAAGAGAGGCCATTCACCTGCTCTCAGTGTGGGAAGGGATTCAGTGATTCAGCCGCCCTGCAGAGACATCAGCGAATTCACACTGGCGAGCGGCCGTTCATCTGTTCTGTGTGTGGGAAGGGATTCAGTGATTCATCCAACCTGCGGGAACATCAACGAATTCACACTGGGGAGAGGCCATTCACCTGCTCCCTCTGTGGGAAGGGATTCACACATTCATCCAATCTGCAGAAACATCAGCGAGTTCACACTGGGGTGAGACCATTCACCTGCTCCCTCTGTGGGAAGGGATTCACACAATTATCCAGCATGCAGAAACATCAGCGAGTTCACACTGGGGAGAGGCCATTCACCTGCTGTCAGTGTGGGAAGGGATTCACACAGTTATCCAGTCTGCAGAGACATCAGCGAGTTCACACTGGGGAGAAGCCATTCACCTGCTCCCTCTGTGGGAATGGATTCACACAGTTATCCATCCTGCAGACACACCAGCGAGTTCACACTGGGGAGAGGCCATTCACCTGCTCTTAGTGTGGGAAGGGATGACATAGAAAATAGGAGCAGGAAGAGGCCATTTGTCCCTTCGCGCCTGCTCTGCCATTCATTATGATCATGGCTTATCATCCAACTCTTTTCACAGCAACTTCATTGCAGTGTGAATGCAAACCTACTTGTGACAATAAAGATTATTCTTCTTAAGATGTGCAGCGTAGGTGAAATGGCCACGCTAAATTGCCCCTTAATTGGAAAAAAGAATTGGGTATTTTAAATTTTTTTTAAAATCATTAATCTGTCTTCTGAACATCTGGGCTCCTAGCACCGATCCCTGCAGTACCCCACTAGTCAGTGCCTGCCACTTTGAAAAAGACCATTAATTCCTACTCTTTGTTTCCTGTCTGCCAACCAGTTTCTTGTCCATCTCAATGCACTACCCGTAATCCCGTGTGCTTTAATTTTACACACTAATCTCTTGTGAGTGATTTTGTCAAAAGCCACCTGAAAGTCCAAATATACCACATCCACTTGCTCCCCCTTGTCAACTCTACCAGTTACACCCTCGAAGAATTCCAGTCAATTTCGTCAAGCATGATTTCCCCTTCATAAATCCATGCTGACTCTGTCCGATCCTGCCACTGGTTTCTAAGTGCTTTGCTATAAAATCTTTGATAATGGATTCTAGAATTTTTCCCACTGTTGATGTCAGGCTTACTGATCTATAATTCCCTGTTTTCTCTCTCATTTTAAATAGTGGTGTTACATAAGCCACCCTCCAATCTGCAGGAACTGCTTCAGAGTCTATAGAAGGTGACCACCAATGCATCCATTATTTCTAGAGCCACTTCCCTCAGTACTTTGGGATGCAGATTATCAGGCCCTGGGGATTTATCGGCCTTCAATCCCATAAATTTCCCCAACACCATTTCTTTACTAATATTGATCTCCTTCAGTTCCTCCCTCTCACTAAATCCTGCGTTCCCCAACATTTCTGGTATCTGATTTGTGCCCTCATTTGTGAAGACAGAACCAAATTATGTATTTATTTGCTCACCCATTTCTTTGTCCCCTATTATACATTCCACTGTTTCTGGCTGAAAGGAACCTAAATGTGTCTTCACCAATCTTTTTCTCTTCATGTACCCATAGGAACTTTTACAATCAGCCTAATTTCCTGTATTCGGCCATTCCCAACATCACCACTGCAGCTTGGGGGTCTCTTTACTAATTTATTTTCCCCTTAGTGTTTCTGAGCTCTACCCATACAGATTCCACATTGTCGGAGCTAATATCCTTCCTCACTATTGCATTAATTTCTTCTTTAACCAGCACTGCCTCACCACTTCCTTTTCCTTTTTGTCTGTCCTTCCTAAATACTGAATATATTCAGTTCCCATCCCTGGTCATCCTGCAGCCATGTCTTCATAACCCTGATTATCTCACACCCGTTTATGTCTATTTGCGCGATTCACTCGGTTATGCCATCTGCAGTCACACCAGGGAGTTCATACTGGGGAGAGGCCGTTCACCTGCTCTCAATGTGCAAAGGGATTTTGTAATTCATCGCACTCCCTGAGACACCAACAAGTTCACAACTGATTACAGGGATTGGATTCTGCTGTTATTTTTTCTGTTCTCAATTACATCCAGGACTGCAGTTTGTTCATTCTGTTGGTCAATGGGGGTGGTCAGAGGGTTTCTTTCTGCTGGACTGGCCGGTCTCACAACTTCGCCTCTAGTGGGCTGATTCTCTCTGAGCCTTCTTGCGAATATCTGGTTGCACATTTCATAGATCATAGAATTTACAGTGCAGAAGGAGGCCATTCGGCCCATCGAGTCGAGTCTGCACCGGCTCTTGGAAAGAGCACCCTACCCAAGGTCCACAGCTCCACCCTATCCCCATAACCCAGTAACCCCACCCAACTCTAAGGGCAATTTTGGACACTATGGGCAATTTAGTATGACCAATCCACCTAACCCGCACATCTTTGGACTGTGGGAGGAAACCCGAGCACCCGGAGGAAACCCACGCACACACTGGGAGGATGTGCAGACTCCGCACAGACAGTGACCCAAGTCAGGAATCGAACCTGGGACCCTGGAGCTGTAAAATAATTGTGCTAACCATAATGCTACCGTGCTGCCCTTTCACAAGGGGTGAAAGAGGGTTTGGAGGTTGGAAGATGTTTCATTGCCATTTCTGTTTAGAAACCCCAAAAAGCATGCCACATTGCCATGACGATGGGCTATGGTGCTTACATGGTTCTTTTTTTTTTAATGTAGAGTACCCAATTCATTTTTTCCAATTAAGGGGCAATTTAGCGTGGCCAATCCACCTAGCCTGCACATCTTTGGGTTGTAGGGGTGAACCCACGCAAATACGAGGAGAATGTGCAAACTCCACACGGACAATGACCCAGAGCTGGGATTGAACCTGGGACCTCGGCTCCGTGAGGCAGCAGGGCTAACCCACTGCGCCACCGTGATGCCCGATGGTTCTTTTGTTTAAGTTATCTTGATGCTTCTCACAGAATATCAGGGTCTGAGGGGCATGTTGTCTGAGGTGCACTGGGAAACTACATTAAATAGTATGGTGGGAGACAGGCAATCACTAATATTTAAGGAATTATTACAGATTTACACGGGGATCGGTTAGCTCAGTTGGCTGGATGGCTGGTTTGTGCTGAGTGACACCAACAGCACACGTTAAATTCCCATACCGGCTGAGATTATCCATGGTCGGTGTCAGTATTTATATTCCACATGATCCTCCACCCACCCCTCTATATTTCCCCCATCAGCATCTCCTATTCTTTCTCCCTCATGTATGTATCTAGGTTTCCGTTCAATGTATTCATGCAGTTCACCTCAACCACTCGCTGTGGAGTGAGTTCCACATTCTCACCACTCGCTGGGTAAAGAGGTTTCTGCTGAAATTCTTATTGGATTATTGAATCCCTTCATAATCTTAAAGATAACATCAGGTCACCCATCAGTCTTCTCTTTTCCAGAAAAAAGCAGCCCCAGCCTTTCCTGAGTGTTAAATGCTCTCAGTTCTGTATATTTTGAATCTTGCACTTTATCCAATGCCTTTATTTCCTTTTTCTAAATGGAGATCACCAATGTTGACAGTGCTCCCAGTGTAGTCTAACCCTGGTTCTAAACAAGTTGAACATTTCGTCCGTGCTTGTCAATTCTATCCCTCTAGAATGGAACCCTATAGATGAACCCCACACTTTAGGAAGGATGTGAAGTTCTTAGAGGGGGTAGAGGACATTTACAATAAAAATAATGTCACAAGTAGGCTTACATTAACGCTCCATTGAAGTTACTGTGAAAATCCCCTAGTTGCCACACTCCGGAGCCTGTTCTGGTTCACCGAGAGAGAATTCAGAATGTCCAATTCACCTAACCACATCTTTCGGGACTTGTGGGAGAAAATTGGAGCACCCAGAGGAAACTCACCCAAACACAGGGACACTCAGACTCCGCACAGACAGTGACCCAAACCGGGAATCGAACCTGTGTAGAGGCCAGGTATTTCTAATACAACTAGTATAGGTAAAAGATAGCTGTTTAAACATAAATATTTAGCCCCAGTTTTAAATACCCATTTAAAAATGAAAATTTTCAGCACCCATAACCTCAGGTCATCTCAAAACATATAGCTTCAATAGATACATGAAACAGCATAATTCCATCATAGATTAAAACAGCACAGTTGCAAGACAGTTTGACACTATACTTGTGCTGCTGTCAAGGACAAGGGCTGAATTCCATGGCAACGAGGTGGCAGGAGTCCAGTAACTAAAGCTCTATTGTTCTCTTTTCAGGCCATTAGTGATTACAGCGTGAACCACATTCCATAGCTTATAAGGCCGAAACATTTTAATGGATAAAACATTGAATCAAATATATATTTGATTCCAGCTTTCTCGACATGAAGTCTCCATTGTTACATTAGCCAAGCTAGCTTAATTAGATGATTAGATGATTTAAGACAGATATGGAAGGGTATAACTGAAAAGTTTCCCCCCGCCATTTTAGTCTGTCTGTCTGTTCATCTGAATTTTGTAGTGATGTCGTGTTTTAGTGTGTTTCTGTAGTAGTGTTTAGTGTGTTTTTGGAGTGTAGTTTTGGAGAGTGTTTTTGAAGTCTTGACGTCGTTTAGTTTTAGTTTAGCTCTCTCTCTCTTTTTCATGCTTCATTTCCAGACTTTGACCTTTTAAAAGTTACTTTTGAGCTGTCTGCCTAAGCAAGAAGATAATGTCTTGATTCTCTGAAAGCTTCAAATTGTCTACGAATTGCCTTTTAAATTACTTTCAAATTGTAATCAATAGAAGAAAAAAAAACAATTCTTTTTGGCACCTGAGAAGTTTTAACTTAAATTTCTGCTGAGTCCCAGTAATCGCAAAGTGTTACTGGTAACCGAATTGTAGGAATAATATAAATTCCTTCAACTTTACACAGTCGAATAAAAGTAGGAATCTAACAACTTGTCGTAGTTCAGCAGGATAAGATCCTTCAAATAAGAATCTTTCAACCTGGGACCCTGGAACTGTCAAGCAACAGTGCTAACCATTGTGCTAGAATGGCACCAGAGATGAGGGACTCCAGTTACTTGGAGTGACTGGAGCAGCTGAATTTCTCTCCTGAGATCACAGCATCTGGAGGGTGAGGAATGGGGCCATTCAGCCCTTTGAGACCGTGTCGGCTCCCTGTGGAGGAAGCCAGTCTGTCCATTGCCCCGTTCGTTCCCCAAATCCCTGTGGGTTTATTTCTCTCAGTGCCTGTCCAATTTCCGATTGAAATTCTTCCGTCATCTCTGCATCTCCTACCCTCATAGGCAGTAGGTTCCAGGTTGTTACCACTCGTTGTACATGGACATAAGGCTCCTAGAGCACATGAGTCTATTTGGCCCATTTTCCCTGTGCCAGCTCTTCGTGCAACGACCCATTTAATCCCAGAGTTCGACTATTTTGTTTTCTTTTTCAGAATTCTTCAAATTCCCTTTTGGAAGTTACAGTCCAATGAGATTCCAGCACCATTTATAGACAGTGCATTCCAAATCACAACAACTCGCTGTGTTTTACAACAAATAATTGTGGTTATGGTGTATCTGGAGGTTCACAGAGTATTCAAAATGGTGTCAATGACGTGGTTATTACACAAAATTAAGACTCAATCTTTATCAATGATTCTGGTGAGGACACCGAGTGGAATATATCCGAGTTTGCAGACTAGAGCAATTAGAACAAATGTACATTTCTATTAACCCTCTCACTACCACTGGACCTCCTAAAGTGTTTTCAATCCGATGATAGTAATAACCTTTATTGTCACAAATAGGCTTACATTACCTAACAGCACATCTTTCAGGACTAGTTGGAGGAAAGCGGAGCACCCGGAGGAAACCCACGCAGACACGGAGAACGTGCAGACTTGGCACAGTGACCCAAGCCGGGAATCCAATCTGGGGCCCTGGCGCTGTGGAGCCACAGTGCTAACCACTGTGCTACCATGCTGCCCAGTGGAGTACTTTTGAAACATATTCACTGTTGTAATGTAGGAAGCTGTAAGTACGCATGTGTAATCACATTTAATTTTAAAATTGTTATTTTCATAGTGTATTCACTGTCATTAGTAACATGGTCAAGGAAGCCCTTTTATACCTCAAACATGTGGCTCCCTGCAGCCATTTCACCTTCTGTACCTTTTCTATATTAACTATGTATTGATTTCATCGCAAATAACAGCAATTAAATTAATGATTATTCAGTAGTGAACATTGATTATCATTAGTGAATTGGTGTGTTAGGTAATTATTTTGTCAAGACTAGATCTTTATTTTTAAAAATAACACGATCAACGAAAATGTTTCCAGAAACTGCAGAGCTATCAGAATTTGTTTGAAAAAATAAATTCCTTGTAATTTTGAGAAGTTACTAGACATCATATTCTGCCGAGACTATGTGGGCTAGGCAGTGGCATAATGGTATTGTTACTGGGCAAGTAATCCAGAGACCCAGGTTAATGCTCTGGGTGGGGATCTGGGATTGAATCTGCCTGACAGATAATGAAATTGAATAAAAGTCTCAAATTAAAAGTCTCATGATGGTTAGAAAACCCCGTCTGGGTCACAAATGTCCTTTAGGGAATCTGCTCTCCTTATGTGGCCTGGCCTACACGTGACTCCAGATCCACGCAATGTTGTTGTTGATTTGTAAGTGCCCTCTGAAATAGCCTCACAAGACACTTAGTTCAAGGGCCATTGGAATGAGCAGTAAATACTGGCCCAGCCAGTGACGTCCACCTCCCATGAATGAATAATTTTTAAGGCGGCTCATTGTTCAACCTGAAGATGAGTAAGAAACTGTTTCTTTGATTGGATTTGATTTATTGTCACGTGTACCGAGTACAGTGAAAAGTATTGTTCTGCGTACAGTCCAGACAAATCATTTCACACATGGAAAAACAAAGTGCGGATCTTGGCAGTTTGCTCAGGTCACTAAAGAATTTAATGGCTTTGTAGATGCAGATTAACATTTTAATCACCGTCTGAAACAAACCTAATGGTAATGTATGCTCATATAGACAGACACAAACAATACTGTAACTGAATTAGAGGAAATGGCAGAGATTTAACTGAAACACCTTGAGAAATTCGACTTTAATGATCGAGAAATAGGAAAAGCCACCCGGGGGATGTGGAAATCCAGGCTTAGTCCGGATTTGCTGTCTCCCCTCCTTTCTTTTACATGTATTTAGGCTGCAGAATGTTTCACACCAAAACACACGGGTCACATATAAGCAACACATAATTCTCAATTCACTTCCATTTAATTGTATTTGACTTTGTTTAAAAGCTGACTGTGGTCAAACTCAACAAAGATTCATGGGATTTCTGTTACCCAGTGAAACGCTTTCTTTTCTTGGTCAGTCATGTTTGCAATTCAATGGTGTATATTTCAGAGTTATTCAGAGTGAAGACTCGAGACCGATTCAATTCAAAATGAAGTCATATATAACAAATAAATATACTGATGTTCAACATTGAATAATGAAACAAATATTGAGTAAAATTGGTGGAAATTTTCAGTCGGAAGGTAAGAATGATGCATTAATTGAACAGAAAACATTGTTCCGTTAGATATTTACTGAACAAATGCTAAAGTTCAGCGTAAGTTCTATATCTTATGGTCTTACAAGTTGAGACATCTGTTTTAAAGGAACAGTTGTCTTCATGTAATCAGGGACCTGGCCTCTCAGCCGAACCATTGAAAGCTGCAGCAAGACTGTGCAGTTAAACGTTGCACAGGGCCACTGGGTACCGTGCTGCCAGCTGTTTCTGTGGATGTGAATGTTATCACATTCACCTAACGAGCAAAAGGTGCCTGGTTGGAAACTGGCAGAAGCATTAAATGCTTCTGATTTATGATGTGGAGATGCCGGCATTGGACTGGGGTGGGCACAGTAAGAAGTCTCACAGCACCAGGTTAAAGTCCAACAGGTTTGTTTAGAATCACTAGCTTTCGGAGCGCTGCTCCTTCCTCAGGTTAATGAAGAGGTGGATTCCACAAACACATATATAGAAAAATTCAATGATGCGATATAGTTCTTTGAATGCGAGTCTTTGCAGATAATTAAGTCTTTACAGGTCCGGACGGTGCGACTGGAGAGAGGGATAATCGCAGGTTAAAGAGGTGAATTGTATCAAGCCAAGCCAGTTTGTAGGATTTTGCAAGCCCAGGCCAGATGGTGGGGGGATGAATGTAATATGACATGAATCCAAGGTCCCGGTTGAGGCCGTACTCATGTGTGCGGAACGTGGCTGTCAGTTTCTGCTCTGTGATTCTGTGTTGTCGCGCGTCCTGAAGGCCGCCTTGGAGAACGCTTACCCGAAGATCAGAGGCTGAATGCCCTTGACTGAGTAAGTGTTCCCCGACTGGAAGGGAACATTCCTGCCTTGCGATTGTCGCGCAATGTCAATTCATCCGTTGTCACATGGTCTCGCCAATGTAACGTGCCTCGGAACATCCTTTCCTGCAGCATATGAGGTAGATAACGTTGGCCAAGTTGCACGAGTCTGTACTGGGTACCTGGTGAGTGGTGTTTTCACATGTAATGGTGGTACCCATGTCGATCTGGTCCATTCTGCAGAGGTTGCCATGGCAGGATTGGGTCGTGTCATGGTCGCTGTTCTCCTGAAGGCTGGGTAGTTTGCTGCAAACGATGGTCCGTTTGAGGTTGCGCAGATGTTTGAAGGCAAGTAGTGGGGGTGTGGGGATGGCCTTGGCAAGATGTTCATCTTCATCGATGACGTGTTCAAGCCTGTGAAGATGATGTCCTAGTTTCTCCGCTCCAGGGAATTCATCAGGTGAATGAGGCTCTGGCAGTTCTTCCAGAGACCTCAAGAGACCGACAGCGAACCAAATGAGACAACCAATGAATCGGAATAGCAGACCGAGAGACCTGTGGGACTGGAAGATCCAGCCAGCAGGAATGGCTGGAAAACCTCACACATTGAAACAATCTGATCAGCTGATTCTGCTGCTCCTCTTCCACTAAACCACTCTGTAAAACTGCCTCAAGTCGTTTCTTGTCCAAATTCTGAACTCACATCTTTTCCCTCTTTTCCTGCTATCTCCCATCATGCTCTTCCAGAGCTCATCTTGTCTGTGTGACTTACTCTTTGCTCCTTTGGCTCGATTCTCATTAAACTGTTGAACATCCAACTTCCATAATCTCCACGTTTCCACGGTATCTCCATGGAGTCAGTGTCTTTGTGCATTTCCTCTTTCGACAATCAAATGAAGCTTCGTCCTCACACAAAACATGTGTATGGTTTCTTCCCTTCATGAATGGTATTGTGTTTTTTCAGGCTGTAACTGGTTAAAGCTCTTTCCACAGTCAGTTCACTGGAACGGACTCACTCAGGTGCGTGTGTGTCTCGGTGCTTTTCCAGTCACACTGATGTTTGAAATATTTTCTCACAAACAGAACAAACATTTTTCATTCCACATTTATAGTCTGAGGATATTCAGGTCCTGATCAATTGAGTGACACGGTCGGATCTTAATGTGATATTTGGTTTGTTTCCTGTCTGAAACTCCTCTCCTGATGCCCTGGAAAAGGAGTTTACAAAGGTCACACTATCAGCACAGGATAGAAATTCAGAACAGACAATTCCAGTTTCTGGGGAACATTTTTTTCTCTCTTTTGTCCCCAAAGCTGTAAATTCCCGTCCCACACACTCTCCTCCCTGGGCTGAAATCCAAATAAAGTATTTGATCATTATTTCTGTATCCTTTTAGAAAAGTTCTATAATTAGAGGTAAGAATATGTTTTATAAGTCACTTCATTCATGACTTGTGACAGACATTAATCTGAATCATCCTGACTGAGCAGACAGAATAACAGAGGTGAACCTTGTGTCCAGAACTGACTGTGTGGAGATTTGATGAACAATCGCGAAGGTCGTTTCTCCAAATCTTCCAGGGTTTCCTTCGTTCTTCCTCTCTCTCTCAAACTAAGTTATACCGGATATCAGACTCAGAGTCCATTCTGGTTCTCTTCCTGCTGACTAAATAACTTCAATCAGAGAGGCAGCACGATAGCATTGTGGATAGCACAATTGCTTCACAGCTCCAGGGTCCCAGGTTCAATTCCGGCTTGGGTCACTGTCTGTGCGGAGTCTGCACATCCTCCCCGTGTGCGCGTGGGTTTCCTCCGAGAGCTCCGGTTTCCTCCCACAGTCCAAAGATGTGCAGGTTAGGTGGACTGGCCATGCTAAATTGCCCTTAGTGTCCAAAATTGTCCTTAGTGTTGGGTGGGGTTACTGGGTTATGGGGATAGGGTGGAGGTGTTGATCGCGGTTTTGCGATGGCCAGCGGCTCAATCGCGAGAGTGCAAACAGCAGGGGGGGGACATAGGACATCCCTGCCGAGTCCCATGGTGCAGAGAAAAGTACTCAAGCTGATGTTTTTTGTGCGGACACTGGCCCCGGCTATTTATACAGTAGCTTTACCCAGTCCACAAATCGTGGACCAATCCCAAACCGCTCCAGAACTGCTATCAAGTGTCCCCATTCTACTCGGTCAAACGCTTTCTCGGCGTCCAGTTCCACAACCACCTCTGTTTCCTTCACCTCCGCTGGTGCCATAACCACGTTCAATACCCTCTTAACGTTTGAAAAGAGCTGCCTCCCTCACACAAACCCGTCTGATCTTCACCTATCACCTTCAGGAGGCACTCCTCCTGCCTACCTGCCAGTACCTTCGCTAATACCTTTGCATTCACATTTAAAAGTGAAATGGGCCGAAACAACCCACACTCCGTCGGATCCTTATCTTTTTAAGCAACAGGGAAACCGATGCCAGCCCCAAAGTTTGTGGTAACACCCCCTTCCCTATCGCCTCCTCAAATATCTCCATCATCAGGGGTGCCAGCTTATCCTGCAGACACACCAGCGAGTTCACACTGGGGAGAAGCCATTCACCTGCTCTCAGTGTGGGAAGGGATTACATAGAAACATAGAAAATAGGAGCAGGATGAGACCATTTGGCCCTTTGCGCCTGCTCCGCCATTCATTATGATCATGGCTTATCATCCAACTCACTAGCTTAATCCCGATTTCTCCTCTACATCCTTTGATTCCCTTCGCTCTAAGTGCTATATCTAACTGTTTCCTGAAAACATACAATGTATTGGCCTCAACTATTTCCTGTGGTAACAAATTCCACAAGCTCACCACTCTCTGATGAAGAAATTACTCATCTCTGTCTAAATGGTCTACCCCGTATCCTCAGACTGCGACCTCTGGTTCTGTACACTCCCACCCTCGGAAAAATCTTTCCTGCATCTACCCTGTCAAGTCCTGTTAGAATATTATAGGTTTCTATGAGATTCCCCCATTCTTCTGAACTCCAGCGAATACAATCCTAACTGATTCAATCTCATACGTCAGTCCCATCATCCCAGGAATCAGTCTGGTAAACCTTCACTGCACTCCCTCTGGAGCAAGAACATCCTTCTTCAGATAAGGAGACCAAAACTACACAAAATATTCCAGGCATGGCCTCGCCAAGGCCCTGTATAATAACAGCAAGATATTCCTGCTCCTGTACTGAATCCGCTCGCAATGAGGGCTGGCATATCATTTGCCACCTTTACCGCCTGCTGTAGCTGCATGCTTTCCTTCAGTGACGTGTACGAGGATACCCAGGTCTCGTTGCACATTTCCCTCTCCTAATTTATGACAATTCAGATAATAGTCTGCCTTCTCGTTTTGCTACCAAACTGGATAACCTCGCATTTCTCCAAATTATACTGTATCTGCCATTTATTTGCCCACTCATTCAACTTGTCCAAATCACACTGAAGGATTTCTGCAACCTCCTCAGAGCTCAGCCTCCCACGCAACTTGTGTCACCTGCAAATTTGGAAATATTGCATTTTGTTCCCTCATCTAAATAGTTAGGCGACGCAGTGGTTAGCACTGCGGTCTCACGGAGCTGAGGACCAGTGTTCAATCCTGGCCCCAGGTCACTGTCCGTGTGGAGACACGTTCTCCAAGTGACTGCGTGGGTGTCACCCTCATAACTCAAAGATGTTTACCTCTATTTGCGTGATTCACTCGGTTATGTCGTCTGCAATCATACCAGGGAGTTCATACTGGGGAGAGGCCGTTCACCTGCTCTCAATGTGCGAAGGGATTTTGTAATTCATCGTACTTTCTGAGACACCAACAAGTTCACAACTGATTACAAGGATTGGATTTTGCTGTTATTGTTTCTGTTGTCAATTACATCCAGGACTGCATGTTGTTCATTCTGTTGGTCAATGGGGATGGTCAGAGAGTTTCTTTCTGCTGGACTGGTCGGTCTCATGTCTTCGTCTCCAATGGTCTGATTCTCTCTGAGCCTTCTTGCGAATATCTGGTTTCACATTTCACAAGGATCAAAGAGTGAAAGGGTGTTTGGAGGTTAGAAGATGTTTCATTACCATTTCTGTTTGGTAACCCCCAAAATCATGCCACATTGCCATGAAGATGGGCTGTGGTGGTTACGTGGTTCATTTGTTTAATTTATCTTGGTGCTTCTCACAGAAGAAAATTATTAGGGTATGAGGGGCAAGTTATCTGAGGTGCCCTGGGAAACTACATTAAATAGTATGGTGGGAGACAGGCAATCACTAATATTTAAGGAATTATTACAGATTTACACGGGGATTGGTTAGATCAGTTGGCTGGATGGCTGGTTCGTGCTGCGGGACAACAACAGCACAGGTTAAATTCCCATACCGGCTGAGGTTAGCCCTGCTCTGTGTCAGTATATATGCTCCACATGATCCTCCACCCGCTGGAATGTGGCGACTAGGGTTTTTCACAGTAACTTCATTGAAGACAAGCAATTTTCATTCATTTCATATATCTCCCATCAGCATCTCCTTCTATTCCTTTCTCCCTCATGTATGTATCTAGCTTTACGTTCAATGGATTCATGCTGTTCACCTCAACCACTTGCTGTGGTAACGAGTTCCACATTCCCGCCACTCGCTGGGTAAAGAGGTTTCTATTGAAATTCCTATTGGATTATTGAATCCCTTCATAATCTGAAAGACTTCCATCAGGTCACCCATCAGTCTTCTCTTTTCCAGAAAAAAGCAGCCCCGGCCTTTCCTGAGTGTTAAATGCTCTCAGTTCTGTACATTATGAATCTTTGTTGCACCTTCTCCAGTGCCTCTATTTCCTTTTTCTAACTGGAGATCATCAATGTTGACAGAGCTCCCAGTGTAGTCGAACCATCGTTTTAAACAAGTTGAACATTTCTTCTGTACTTTTCAATCCTATCCCTCTAGAATGGAACCCTATATATGGGTCCCACACTTTAGGAAAGATGTGAAGTTCTTAGAGAGGGTGTAGAGGACATTTACAAGAATGGGATCAGAGATGAGGGACTCCAGTTAGTTGGAGTGACTGGAGCAGCTGAATTTCTCTCCTGAGATCACAGCATCTGGAGGGTGGGAAATGAGGTCATTCAGCCCTTTGGGACCGTGTCGGCTCCCTGTGGAGGAAGCCAGTTTGTCCATTGCCCCGTTCTTTCCCCGAATCCCTGTGTGTTTATTTCTCTCAGTGCCTGTCCAATTTCCTATTGAAATCCCTCCGTTATCTCTGCATCTCCTACCTCATAGGCAGTAGGTTCCAGGTTGTTACCACTCCCTTTACATGTACACAAGGCTGCTAGAGCACAGAGGAGTCTATTTGGCCCATTTTTCCCGTGCCAGCTCTTTGTACAGCGACCAATTTAATCCCATAGTTCGACTATTTTGTTTTCTTTTTCAGAATGTACCAAATTCCCTTTTGGAAGTTACAGTCCAATGAGATTCTGGCACCATTTATGGACAGTGCATTCCAAATCACAACAGCTCGCTGTGTTTTAAAACAAATAATTGTACATGAAAACCGCTTATTGTCATAAGTAGGCTTCAAATGAAGTTACTGTGAAAAGCCCCTAGTCGCCACATTCCGGCGCCTGTTCGGGGAGACTGGTACGGGAATTGAACCGTGCTGTTGGCCTGCCTTGGTCTGCTTATAAAGCCAGCGATTTAGCCCAGTGTGTTAAACCAGCCCCTATGGTGTGTCTGGAATTTCACAGAGTATTCAAAATGGTGTCAATGATGTGGTTGTTACACAAAATTAAGACTCAACCTTTATCAATAAATTGGCAAGGACACCAAGTGTAATATATCCTCATTTGAGGACAATTAGAACAAATGTACATTTCTATAAAACCTCTCACTACCACTGGACCTCCTAAGGTGTTTTAAAGCCAATGGGAGTACCTTTGAAACATATTCACTGTTGTAATGTAGGAAGCTGTAAGTATGTATGTGTAATCACATTTAGTTTATAAATTGTCATTTTCATTGTTAAAAAAATAAAAAATTTAGAGTACCCAATTCAGTTTTTCCAATTAAGGAACAATTTAGCGTGGCCAATCCACCTACTCTGCACATCTTTGGGTTGTGGGGGTGAGACCAACAAAACCACGGGAAGAATGTGCAAACTCCACAAGGCAGTGACCCAGGATGGGGATCGAACCTCGGACCTTGGCGCCATGAGGCAGCAGTGCTCACCATTGCGCCACCTTGCTACCCGTAAACTGTTATTTTCATAGTGTATTCACTGGCCTTAGTAATAAGGTCAAGGAAGCCCTTTTATATCTCTAACATGTGCCTCTCTGCAGCAATTTCGCCTTCTGTACCTTTTCTATATTAACTATGTATTGATTTCATCGCAAAAAACAATAATTAAATTCAAGTTTATTCAGCAGTGAACATTGATTATGATTCGTGAATTGGTGTATTAGGTAATTATATTGCAAAGACTAGATCTTTATTTTAAAAAATAACACGATCAACCAAAATGTTTCCAGAAACTGCAGAGCTATCAGAATTTGTTTGAAAAAATTAATTACTCGATAATTTTGGGAAGTTACAAGATGTGGTGATAAGCCTGTATATGATATTACATGTACTCAGCAGTGTGACCAGTAGTTGGCGTCAGGCGTCAGTCAGGTGACATCCGGCTACCAGCAGAAGGTTGTCAGGCATACACGAGGCAAGTCGCACATGAGGGTAGTTCCAAGAGTTCTAATGTAACCCTGTGATAACTTAGTCTGTTTAGCATTCTGATCGTTACCTTACCACGTGTACATTAATAAATCATCGTTCTGGCTAATTCCCCAGCAGTTCTGTAGAATCATTGCAAGACAAGATCACAGAACACAACACGAGACACCATATTCTGCCAAGAATATGTGGGCTAGGCATTGGAGTAAAGATATTGTTACTGGGCGAGTAATCCAGAGACCCAGGTTAATGCTCTGTGGATCTGGGATTGAATCTACCGATGACAGATGATGAAACTGAATAAATGTCTTGAATTAAAAGTCTATGATAACACTCTTGATTGTTGTGAAAACTCATCTGGTTCACTAATGTCCTTCAAGAAATCTGCTCTCCTTAAGTGGCCTGGCCTACACGTGACTCCAGATGCACAGAAATGTTTTGGTTGATTTGTAAGTGCCCTCTGAAATAGCCTCACAAGACACGCAGTTCAAGGGCAATTGGAATGAGCAATAAATGCTGGCCCAGCCAGTGACGTCCACCTCCCATAAATGAATAATTTTTAAGAAGACTCTTTTCAATTTGAAGACGAGTAAGAAACTGTCTCTTTAATTGGATTGGTTTATTGTCACGTGTACCGAGGTACAGCGAAAAGTATTGTTCTGTGTACAGTCCAGACAGATCGTTCCATACATGAAAAAACAAAGTGCGGATCTTGGCTCAGTTCACAAAAGAATTTAATGGCTTTGTAGACGCAGAATAAGATTTTAGTCACCATCCGTAACATATCTAGGCAGCTCATATAGACAGACACAAATGATACGGTAACTGAATTAGAGGAAATGACAGAGATTTAACTGAACCACATTTTTGAAAGATTCGGCCTTAATGACAGAGAAACAGGAAAAGCCACTCAGGGGGATGTGGAAATCCAGGCTCAGTGTGGATTTGCTGTCACCCCTCCTTTCTTATACATGAACGGGATTTAGGCTGCAGAATGTTTCACACCAAAACACAGAGGGGTCAAATATAAGCAACTCATAATTCTCAATTCTCTTCCATTTAACTATATTTAACTTTGTTCAAAGGCTGACTGTGGTCAAACTGAACAAAGATTGATGGGATTTCTGTTACCCAGTGAAACGCTTTCTTTTCTTGGTCAGTCATGTTTGCAATTCAATGGTGTATATTTCAGAGTTACTCAGGGTGAAGACCCGAGATCTATTCAATTCAAAATGAAGTCATATAAATATATTGATGTTCAACATTGAATAATAAAACAAATATTGAGTAAAATTGGTGGAAATTTTCTGTAGGAAGATAAGAATGATGTATTAATGATTGAACAGAGAGCATTATTCCGTTAGATATTTACTGAACAAATGCTAGAGTTCAATATAAGTTCTGTATCTTATGGTCTTACAAGTTGAGACATTTGTTTTAAAGGAACAGCTGTCTTCATGTAATCAGTGACACGGCCTCCCAGCCGAACCATTGAAATCTGCAGCAAGACTGTGCAGTTGAACGTTGCACAGGTCCATTGGTACTGGTCTTCCAGCTGTTTCTGTGGCATGGTGGTTATCACATTCACCTAACGCGCAAAAGGTGCCTGGTTCGTGTGGTAGGCTATATTCGGGGTATCGCGGTACCTAGGTGGGATGTACCTTATACTGTAGTATAAATGGTAGAACCTGCCTGCTGGTTCCGCCCAGCAGGTGGACCATAAGAGTCTGTGTTTCACCCACAGCAGTCATTCTGTACTGGAGCTGCTGGGGTAACTACTTGTTCATTAAAGCCTTCAATTGTACTACAATCTCGCTTCAGTAGTGATTGATCGTGCATCAATTCGAAACTGGCAGAAGCATTTAATGCTTCTCATTTATGATGTGGAGATGCCGGCATTGGACTGGGGTGGGCACCAGGTTAAAATCCAACAGGTTTGTTTCGAATCACTAGCTTTCAGAGTGCAGCTCCTTCCTCAGGTGAATGAAGATGTGGGTTCTGCAAACATATATGTCGACAAATTCAATGATGCAAAAATGGTACTTTGAATGCGAGTCTTTGCAGGTAATTAAGTCTTTACAGGTCCATACGGTGCGATTGGAGAGAGGGATAATCTAGGTTAAAGAGGTGTGAATTGTCTCAAGCCAGGATAGTTGGTAGGATTTCACAAGCACATGTAATGTAACATGAGTGCAGGGTCCCAGTTGAAAATAAAATGAAAATCGCTTATTGTCACAAGTAGGCTTCAAATGAAATTACTGTGAAAAGCCCCTAGTCGCTACATTCCAGCGCCTGTTCGGGGAGGCTGGTACGGGAATTGAACCGTGCTGCTGGCCTGCCTTGGTCTGCTTTAAAAGCCAGTGATTTAGCCCAGTGTGCTAAACCCTAAACCAGTTGAGGCCGTACTCATGTGTGCGGAACTTGGCTATCAGTTTCTGCTCGGCCATTCTGCGTTGTCACGCGTCCTGAAGGTTGAACGCTTACCCGAAAATCCGAGGCTGAATGCCCTTGACTGCTGAAGTGCTCCCCAAGTGGAAGAGAACATTCCTGCCTCGCAATTGTTGCGCGATGTCCGTTGATCCATTGTCGCAGCATCAGCATAGCCTCGCCAATGTACCACGCCTCGGGACATCCTTTGCTGCAGCGTATGCAGTAGATAACGTTGGCTGAGTCGCACCATTACACATGTTCTCACGTCTTGCAGAGGTTGCCATGGCAGGGTTGTGTGGTGTCATGATCACTGTTCTCCTGAATGCTGGGTAGTTTGCTGCAATCAATGGTCTGAGGTTGCGCAGTTGTTTGGAGGCAAGCAGTGTTGATTACCTTGGCAAGATGTTCGTCTTCATCGATGACGTGTTGAAGGCTGTGAAGAAGATATCATAGTTTCTCCGCTACAGGGAATTCATCAGGTGAATGAGTCTCCGGGAGCTTTTCCACAGACCCCAAGAAGCCTACAGCAAACCCAATGAGACAACCAATGAACTGGAACAGCAGACCGAGAGATCTGTGGGACTGGAAGATCCAGCCAACAGGAAGGTCTGGAAAACCTCACCCATTGAAACAATCCAATCAGCTGATTCTACAGCTCCTCTTCCACTAAACCACTCAGTAAAACTGCCTCAAAGACCTTTCTTGTCCAAATTCTGGACTCACATCTTTCTCCTCTCTTCCTGCTGTCTCCCATCATGCTCTCTGAGCGCTCATCTTGTCTGTGAGACTTACCCTTTGCTCCTTTGACCCAATTCGCACCAAACTGTTTTCCACAAACATATAATTTACAGTGCAGAACAGGCCATTCGGCACATCGAGTCTGCACTGGCGCTTGGAAAGAGCACCCTTCTCAAGCTGACACCTCCACCCTATCCCCATAACCCAGTAACCGCACTTAACCCTTTTGGACACTAAGAACACTTTAAAATGGCCACTCCACCAAACCTGCACATCTTTGAACTGGGGGAAAACCTGAGCACCCGGAGTAAACCCACGCAGACACGAGGAGAATGTGCAGACTCCGCACAGACAGTGACCCAAGCCAGGAGTCGAACTTGGGACCCTGGAGCTGTGAAGCAACTGTGCTAACCACCGTGCTGCCCCTGATTTATTGGATCCAAGTTCAAATACAAGCCACAACGAAGCATCTGCCGTAGTGGGGTTTGATCCTGCATTCTCAGAGAATTGTGCTGGGTCTCGGGATTACTCATCCAGTGACAATGCCACTAGACCATCACCTCCCCAGTCAAGCGCTTTGCAGAGCTCGTCCGGGATATGAATCTCTCGCATTTTGGAAACCCCCTAAGCGAAAATCATCCCCCACTGTTTCCATGGTGTCTCCATGGAGTCAGTTTCTTTGTCCGTTTCCCCTTAGACAATCAAGTGAAGCTTGGTCCTCACACAGAACACGTGTATGGTTTCTCCCCTCAGTGAATGGTGTGGTGTTTTTTCAGGCTGTAACTGGTTAAAGCTCTTTCCACAGTCAGTTCACTGGAACACACTCACTCGGGTGCGTGTGTGTCTCGGTGCTTTTCCAGTCACACTGATGTTTTAAATATTTTCCCATGAACAGAACAAACATTTTTCATTCCACATTTATAGTCTGAGGATATTCAGGTCCTGATCAATTGAGTGACACTGTCAGATCTTAATGTGATATTTGGTTTGTGTTTCCTGTCTGAAAATCCTCTCCTAATGCCCTGGAAAAGGAGTTTACAAAGGTCACACTATCAGTACAAGATTGAAATTCAGAACAGTTAATTCCAGTTTCTGTGGAACATTTTTTTTCTCTCTTCTGTCCCCAAAGCTGTAAATCCCCGTCCCATACACGCTCCCTCCTCCCTGGGGCTGAAATCCAAATAAGGTATTCGATCATTATTTCTGTATCCTTTTACCAAAGTTGTATAATTAGAGGTAAGAATATGCTTTATAAATCACTTCATTCATGACTTGTGACAGACATTGATCTGAATGACCCTAACTGAGCAGACAGAATAACAGAGGTGCACCTTGTGTCCTGAACTGACCATGTGGAGATTTGATGAGCCATCGCAAAGGTCATTTCTCCAGATCTTTCAGGGTTTCCTTCGTTCTTCCTCTCCCTCTCGAACTAAGTTATACCGGATATCAGACTTAGGGCTCATTCTGGTTCTCTTCCTGCTGACTAAATAACTTCAATCAAATATGGAGAAGACTGAATCCACTGTTCGGTCCCTGCTCCAATCTCCATTTCTGGCATACCGACTTTTTCCATCTCCCTGGCAACAGTCTGAGACTTAGCTAGTCTCTTTGTAAACTTGGTTTCATACTTGATCCAATATGAGCTTCTGACCTCATAGAATTTACAGTGCAGAAGGAGGCCATTCAGCCCATCGAGTCTGCACCAGCCCTTGGAAAGAGCACCCTAGCTAAGTCCACACCTTCTCCAATCCCCGTAACCCCACCTAACCTTTTTAGATACAAAGGCATTTTACCATTGCCACCTCCCGATTCGACAATTCCATTCCACACCTGGCTGCTCTCCCACATTCTACCTCTTACTTAAACTTAAAGCCATCCAAAAGTCTGCTACCCATGTCTTAATTCACAGCAAGTTCCTTTCCCCTATGATCCCTGTGCTCCGAGACTTGCATTTGCTCCCAGTCAATTCTCACCCTAGTTTTCAAATCCCTCCATGGCCTCATCTCTCTCTGTCTCTCCTCCAGCCACCAAATCCCCCGAGATATCTGCACAGCTCTGATCCTGGACTCTTGTACACTCTCGATTCCAATTACTCCGCCATGGTTTTGAGTTCCTTTGGCCCCAAGCACTGAATTCCCTCCCTAAACCTCTCTGTCTCCACCTCATTTACCTCCTTGAAGACTCTCTTTAAAACTGACCTCTTTGACCAAGTTTTTGGTCACCTGCCCTAATATCTCCTTTTGTGTCTGGGTGTCTCGCTTTGTTTTATAATGTTCCTGTGAAGTTGACTGGGATGATTTATGATGTTAAAGGTGTTACATAAATATAAGTTGTTGTTGACTGTAACCCTGACCTCCTGTTTTACAATATCCCATTGGTTTCACAACAAACTCTATCTCTGATGTTTTGCCCCCTGCGGGTTTGCAGCCTCTATAAAGACGGCGGCGGTTAACTCAGGCCTGTCACCGGGAGCAGGCCGCAGCTGTCCCCCAGCTCGATGCAAACCCGGGCCCGGAAACTTCTTCTTGGGGTTTGGAGCCTCCACCGGGTTTCAGTGAAACCTCCCGGCCGAGTCCAGCATCGACACTGCGCATGCTCCAGCTCACAATGCCCAGGGAGTGATTGACGGCAGCTCTGGACCAATAGGAAGAGAGGGGTGGGCCTGGAAGACCGTGTGGTCGGAGTGAATGAGGGGCGGGGCTGAGCCCCGGTCTCCCACGTGAATTGGAGCATGCGCAGTACCGCTGGCAGCTGAGGATTCAGGCGGTCGGGTGGAGATGCTCCGCCGGTCACATCCCGCTCGGTGAGTTATGATAGAGCCGGTGGATGGGTCGGGAGGCTTGATAAACACTCCGTGTCGGCCCCAAGCCCCGAATACGAAGCTCGGATACGGCAGTTTAACCGCGGAACGCTGCTCGGGCTTTTCCCCGACACAGGCCCGGGTGGACGAAGTGTGCGGCGGGGCGCATGCGGAGTGAGTGAGAGCCCCGGCTTTTGCTCCGGCTCCCGTTCACTCTGATTGGCTGGAGGACCAGTCGCTCTCGGTCATTCTTCCTGCCCCGCCCCCTGAACTGGAGCAACCCCTTCAGCATCACCCCAGAGATAGAAGTCTTACAACACCGGGTGAAAGTCCAACAAGTTTGTTTCAAATCACTAGCTTTCAGAGCACTGCTCCTTCCTCAGGTAAATGAAGACGTATGTTCTAGAGACACATATATATATATAAACAAAGTCAAAGATGCGAGCATTCGCAGGTAATTAAGTCTTTCCAGATCCAGAGAGAGGGGTATATCCTAGTTTGCGGACTATTAGAACAATTGTACATTTCTATAAAACCTTGTACTGCCATTGGACCTTCTGAAGTCTTTCAAAGCCAGTGGAGTACTTTTGAAACATATTCACTATTATGTAAGAAGCTGTATTTCATAGTACATTCACTGTCATTAGTAACAAGGTAAGCGTTCTCCAAGGCGGCCTTCAGGACGCGCAACAATGCAGAATCGCCGAGCAGAAGCTTATAGCCAAGTTCCGCACACATGAGTGAGGCCTCAAGCGGGACCTGGGATTCATGTCGCATTACATTCATCCCCCACCATCTGGCCTGCGAAATCCTACCAACTGTCCTGGCTTGACACAATTCACACCTCTTTAACCTGGGGTTACCCCATCTCTGGATCTGTAAAGATTTAATCACCTGCTAATGCTCGCATTCCAAGCATTGCCTGGCATCTTTGAATCTGTCTATATATATATATATGTTTCTGGAACATACCTCTTCATTCACCTGAGGAAGGAGCAGCTCTCCGAAAGCTAGTGACATCGAAACAAACCTGTTGGACCTGGTGTGGCAAAACTTCTTACTATTAGTAACAAGGTCAAGGAAGCCCTTGATTTTAAACAAGGTCAAAGAAGCTCTCAAACATGTGCCTCCTGCAGCCATTTCACCTTCTGTACCTTTTTAATATTAACTATGTATTGATTTCATGGCAAAAAACACTTTTATACCTCCAACACGTTATACCTCCAACACGTGGCTTCCTGCAGCCATTTCATCTTCGGTACCTTTTCTATATTAACTATGTTTTGATTTAATAGCAAAAAACCATAATTACATTTATAATTATTCTGTAGTGAACATTGATTATCATTAGTGAATTGGTGTATTCGGTAATTATATTGTAAAGACTAGATCTTTATTTTTAAAAATAACACTTTCAATCAGAATGTTTCCAGAAACTGCAGAGCTATCAGAATTTGTTTGACTTAGTAGGGAGAGGGGGCATCCCTGTCTCGTCCGCTGATGCAGCCTGAAATAGTTTGATGTTGACCTGTTCGTCCGTACGCTCACAACAGGAGCCTGATACAACAGCCTGACCCAGTCAATAAAGCCCCGTCCAAATCCAAACCGCCCCTGTACCTCCCACAGATATTCCCATTCCACCCGATCAAAAGCCTTCTCTGCGTCCATTGCGACCACGACCTCCACATCCCTACCTTCTGGTTGGTGAAGGTGGGACCTGCAAGGGAGGAAGACGGTTTTTGCACTATGTTTATATTTTTGTGCACATTGTTTATTTTGTTGTAAAACCATAAGTAGCTCAATAAAATGTTTATTTTTAAAAAAAGACTGACTGGCATGGCCTGGTGGCACGTGGCCATCAATTAATTTCCTTTCCCCCGAGAGAAATCAAGGACTTGACACAGTGTGTTTGAGACAAAGCTGATTTATTTCACAAACAACAAGATATTAAACTCTAGCCCAGCTCAGTTACAGAGATTCGAAATAAACCCCAATTGTCAGAATGAAGATGGTTCAGTTCTGGGTGTGATTAACAGTGACAGTATCAGCAGAATCAACACTTTTAAGATGAACAGAGCGTACATATAAATTCCTTCCATTTGTTTGACAGTTCAGGGATCGTCAGTGGCATCTTGTATGGAGAAATTAGCTCAACAATCCTTTTTTAAAAAAAATATATTTATTCAAATTTTTCAACAGATTTTCAACAAACCGCCCCCCCCCCCCAACAAAAAGAAAGAAACAAGAACACAACAATCAAAAATTATACATTGGATTTCCCCCGTATACAATAACCCCCCATATGACATTTAAAAGCATCAATAGGGAAGCCCCCCCCCCACCCACCCAAACGCCCCCCCAAACGAAACCCCTCCCCCGCCCCTGGGCTGCTGCTGACCTCCTCCTAACGCTCCGCGAGACAGTCTAGGAACGGTTGCCACCGTCTGAGGAACCCCTGCACAGACCCTCGCAAGGCAAACTTTATCCTCTCCAGCTTGATGAACCCTGCCATGTCATTGATCCAAGCTTCCACACTAGGGGGCTTCGCATCTTTCCACAATAGCAAATTCCTCCGCCAGGCTACCAGGGACGCAAAGGCCAGGATACCGGCATCTTTCGCCTCCTGCACTCCCGGCTCGTCCGGTACCCCAAATAATGCCAACCCCCAGCTCGGCTTGACCTGGGCTTTCACCACCTTGGACATAGTCCTCGCAAAACCCCTCCAAAACCCATCCAGCGCCGGGCACGACCAGAACATATGGACGTGATTTGCCGGGCTTCCCGAGCACCTCCCACACCTGTCCTCCACCCCAAAGAACCCACTCAACCTCGCCCCTGTCATATGTGCTCTGTGAGTAACTTTGAACTGTATTAGGCTGAGCCTAGCGCAAGAGGAGGAAGAATGAACCCTACTCAGGGCATCAGCCCACAGACCCTCATCTATCTCCTCCCCAAGCTCCTCCTCCCACTTGCCCTTTAACTCCTCCACCGAGGCCTCCTCCTCTTCCTTCAGCTCCTGGTAAATCACCAAAACTTTGCCTTCTCCAACCCATACACCCGAAATCACCCTGTCCTGAATCCCCTGTGCCGGGAGCAGCGGGAATTCCCTCACCTGCCGCCTCACAAACGCCCTCACTTGCATGTACCTGAAAGCGTTTCCCGGGGGTAACCCAAACTTCTCCTCCAGCGCCCCTAGGCTCGCAAACGTCCCATCGATGAACAGGTCCCCATTCTTCTAATCCCTGCTCCGAAACCCCCCATCCATCCTTCCCGGGACGAACCGATGATTCTCCCGAATCGGGGGCCAAACCGAGGCTCCCACCTCGCCCCTGTGTCGCCTCCACTGCCCCCAGATCTTCAACGTCGCCGCCACCACCAGATTCATGGTGTGCCTTGTCGGCGAGAATGGCAGCGGTGCTGTCGCCAGCGCCCTCAGGCTCGTGCCCACACAGGACGCCATCTCTAACCTCTTCCGCGCCGCCCCCTCTCCCTTCATTACCCACTTACGGATCATTGCCACATTGGCTGCCCAATAATAGCCGCACAAATTCGGCAGCGCCAGCCCGCCCCTGTCCCTGCTACGCTTCAGAAACACTCTCTTCACCCTCGGGGCCTTATTCCCCCACACAAAACCCATGATGCTCCTACTTACCCGTTTGAAAAAGGCCTTGGGGATCATAATGGGAAGGCACTGGAACACAAAGAGAAACCTCGGGAGGACCGTCATTTTGACCGACTGCACCCTACCCGCTAGTGAGAGTGGCAGCATATCCCATCTTTTAAAATCCTCCTCCATCTGCTCCACCAACCACGTCAAATTGAGCTTGTGCAGGGCCCCCCTACGCCTAGCTACTTGGATCCCTAGGTACCGAAAGCTCCTTTCCGCCCTCCTCGGCGGTTGCTCGTCTATCCCCCTTCCCTGGTCCCCTGAATGCACCACAAAGAGCTTGCTCTTCCCCACATTGAGTTTATACCCCGCAAAGTCCCCAAACTCCCTTAGGATCCCCATGACCTCCGCCATCCCCTCCACTGGATCTGCCACATACAGCAACAGGTCGTCAGCATAACACGACACCCGGTGTTCCTCTCCCCCGACCCCCGGACCAGTCCCCTCCATTTCCTGGACTCCCTTAGTGCCATGGGCAGAGGCTCAATTGCCAGTGCAAACAACAAGGGGGACAGGGGACACCCCTGCCTCGTCCCCTGGTACAGCCGAAAGTACTCCAACCTCCGCCGATTCGTAGCCACACACGCCACCGGGGCTCTATATAGCAGCCTGACCCAGCTGATGAACCCCTCCCCGAACCCAAACCTCCGCAACACTTCCCAAAGATACTCCCACTCCACCCGGTCAAAGGCCTTCTCCGCGTCCATAGCTGCCACTACCTCCGCTTCTCCCTCTACCGAGGGCATCATAATCACATTGAGGAGCCTCCGCACATTTGTATTCAATTGCCTACCCTTTACAAATCCCCTCATGGATCACCCCCGGGACACAGTCCTCAATACTCGTAGCCAGCACCTTTGCCAGCAACTTAGCATCAACATTGAGGAGCGAGATCGGTCTATACGACCCACATTGCAATGGATCCTTGTCCCGCTTCAGGATCAAAGAAATCAGCGCCCTAGACATTGTCGGGGGCAAGGTCCCCTCCTCCCTCGTCTTATTGAAAGTCCT
This sequence comes from Scyliorhinus torazame, assembly GCF_047496885.1. Lineage (NCBI taxonomy): Eukaryota > Metazoa > Chordata > Chondrichthyes > Carcharhiniformes > Scyliorhinidae > Scyliorhinus > Scyliorhinus torazame. The sequence goes on along the minus strand of NC_092711.1, from coordinate 69,308,679 downwards.
CACTAGCAACGGGCCCAGCAGGTCCACGTATTTCCTGTAGAATTCAACCGGGAACCCATCCGGCCCCGGGGCCTTCCCCGCCTGCATGCTCCCCAATCCTTTAACCAGCTCTTCCAGCCCAATCGGCGCCCCCAAACCAGCCACCTCCTCCTCCACCTCAGGAACCTCAGCTGATCTAAGAATCGTCGCATCCCCTCCTCCCCCGCTAAGGGCTCAGACCTGTACAGATCCCCATAGAAGTCCCTAAATACCTTGTTTATTCTCACCGCACTCCGCACCGTATTCCCCCCTCTATCCTTAACTCCACCAATCTCCCTCGCTGCCTCCCTCTTACGAAGCTGGTGTGCCAGCATCCGACTCGCCTTCTCCCCATACTCATACACCGCCCCTTGCACTTTCCTCCACTGTGCCTCTGCTTTCCCTGTGGTCAACAGGTCGAACTCCATCTGGAGGTTCCGTCGCTCCCTGAGTAGCCCCTCCTCGGGGGCCTCTGCATATCTCCTGTCCACCCTTACCATTTCCCCCACCAACCTCTCCCTCTCCCTCCCCTCTCTCTTCTCCCTGTGAGCCCTAATGGAGATTAGCTCTCCCCTGACCAGCGCCTCCCAGACTACCCCCACCTGCACCTCCACATTGTGGTTGGCCTCCAAATATCTTTCAATGCCCCCCCGCAGCCGCCCGCACACCACCTCATCCGCCAACTGTCCCACATCAAGGCGCCACAGCGGGCACTGGTCCCTCTCCTCCCCCAACTCCTGCTCCACCCAATGCGGGGCGTGGTCCGAGATGGCTATGGCCGAATATTCCGTTCCCTCCATTTTCGGGATTAGCGCCCTACTCAAAATGAAAAAATCTATCCGGGAGTAGGCTCTATGGACGTGGGAAAAGAAGGAAAATTCCCTGGCCAGCGGCCTGACAAATCTCCATGGGTCCACTCCCCCTATCTGGTCCATAAACCCCCTGAGCACCTTGGCCGCAGCCAGCCTCTTACCCGTCCTGGACCTAGAGCGGTCCAGCACTGTGTTGAAGTCCCCCCCATTATCAAGCTTCCTACCTCCAGATCCTGAATCCGACCCAGCATGCATTTCATAAATCCGGCATCATCCCAATTCGGGGCATATACGTTCACCAGTACCACCTGCACCCCCTGCAACCTACCACTCACCATCACATATCGACCTCCATTATCCACTACAATATTTAGTGCCTCAAACGACACCCGCTTCCCCACCAGTATTGCAATTGCAACCCCTCTGTTCTTCGCATCCAGCCCTAAATGGAAGACCTGCCCTACCCATCCCTTTCTCAGCCTAACCTGATCTGCCACCTTCAAATGTGTCTCCTGGAGCATAACCGCGTCTGCCTTCAGTCCCTTAAAGTGCGCGAACACCTGGGCCCTCTTGACCGGCCCGTTCAGGCCCCTCACATTCCAAGTTATCAGCTGGATTGGGGGGCTACTCCCCCCCCCCTCTCTCTCTCTCTCTTCCCCCCCCCCCGCCCGCCGCCGACGACTAACCACCTCCTTTTCTAGGCCAGCCACGTGCCGCGCCTCCCGCACCCTCCAGTCCCCCAGGCGGCGGACCCCCGCCCCGACCACCTCTCCTACTTCCAGCTCCCCTTTGGCCAATGCAGCAGCAACCCTGTTCCCCCCTCCCCCCGCTAGATCCACATCTGGCCATTTTGCTCCCCCCATAACACCCCCGTAAGTCAGCTGACTCCTGCTGACCCCGGCCTCTCCCGCCATTCCATCGACCTCCCAGTGTGAGAATCCCCCCTCCCTTGGCAGTCAGTGTGCGCTCCTCTCCAGCACCCCTCCCGTCCTTCCCTAACGCGGGAAAAAGCCTGCGCTTTCCTGAGCCGTCCCCGTCCCCTCTGGCGCAGCTCCTTTTTGCGGCCTTACCCCAACTCCCCATCCCCGGGCCTCCGCTCCCCCTCTTCCTCCGTGGGGGCCTGCCCCTGCAACACCAACGCCCACACTCTCCCACAGCACCCACATCAAATCCATTCACCCATCCCCACCCAGCTCTCAAACCAAAAGAACATTCCCCAAACGTAATAAACACAGTGAACACAGTAAACATCCCCCCCATGACAAACCCTCAATTTGAGTCCAACATTTCAGTCTGTATAAAGTTCCATGCCTCATCGGGCATTTCAAAATAGTGGTGCCGATCTTGGAATGTGACCCACAATCGCGCTGGCTGCAGCATACCGAACTTCACCCCCTTCCGATGGTCACAGCCTTACCCCGATTGAAACCAGCTCTCCTCTTAGCCACCTCCGCACTCCAATCTTGGTAAATTCAGATCTCCGTGTTCTCCCACCTGCTGCTCCGTTCTTTTTTGGCCCATCTCAGGACACACTCTGTCCGTAAAGCCCTAAAGCACCACTACAGCCCTTGGTGGCTCGTTGGCTTTGGGTCTCTTTGCCAGGACCCGATGAGCCCCATCTAGCTCCAGGGGCCTCGGGAAAGCTCCCGCGCCCATCAGCGAATTGAGCATCGTGCTCATATATGCCCCAGCATCGGGCCCCTCCACTCCTTCAGGGAGACCCAGAATCTGAAGATTCTTCCTCCTCGACCTATTCTCCAGGTCCCCGAATTTTTCCGCCCACCTCTTGTGCAGCGCCTCGTGCGCCTCCACCTTCACCGCCAGGCCCAAGATCTCATCCTCGTTCTCGAGGCTTTTTGCCGCACCTCCCGGATCGCCGCCCCTTGGGCCTTCTGGGTCTCCATAAGCTTCTCAATCGCTGCCTTCATTGGCGCCAGCATTTCTGTCTTCAGCTCCTCAAAGCAGCGTTTAAGAAACTCCTGCTGCTCCTGCGACCACTGCGCCCATGCTGCTTGGTCTCCACCCGTCGCCATCTTGTTTTTCCTCCCTCGCACCTTTCGCTGCCCCAAGATCACTTTTTTCACCACTCCACTCCTGGTCCAATCCATATAATGTCGGGGGGGACCCTGCTGTCACCATCCCACACTGGGAGCCGTCGAACAAGTGCCGTTGGGGCCCCTCTGGAGAGCCCAGAAAGTCCGTTCCCGGCGGGAGCTGCCGAACGTGCGACCTACCTAGGCATAGCCGCAACCGGAAGTCTTAGCTCAACAATCCTGTGAACTAAAATTTAGTCTGGCCTGGTGTCACCAAGCTGAAATCCAGTCTTTCTCTGACATATTATTCTTAATGACGTAGCTGTCAGGTTAAGAGTGAAAAGTCAACTGTTTAGCATTATGGGGAGGAGGCAAGTTTGTAGATGTTCCACAGTGTTACAGACAGGCTCGTTGGATCTTATTCTGTCCCATCTTACATTCAGCTGAAGTAAAATGACTAAAATACTGCAACATACAGGCGTTTGGGGACAACGGTGAGTTTGCTGCTCAGATTAGTTAAAGTCTCCATATTGTAAAATGGATCTAGAAAGACTGGAGAAGATGCAGGAAAAGATATTTGAATTATGTCTGAACTTGCAGGTTATACCCGACAAGAAAGATTGGACAGGGTGTAAACCTTTTCTCTGGAAAAGGGAATGAAGGATGACCTGATCCTGTAAGATTATGAACAGGTTTGATATGATAGACAAGTGGAAGATGTTTCCACTGGATAAGAATAAATATGAGTTAGTCATTAATTAATCTAATGTGCAGTTCAGGAGCAGTTCAGAGGGAGATCACTCACACACGTCATGTGTGCAAAGGGATTTCCTCAGTTTTCCCACTGGTTAACACTACAACTTTAAATGCCCAGGCCACTTGATCCAATTTCAGCACATTGTTATTGGCGAGGGGTAGTTTAACTGTTCTGTCCAGGAAGACAAAAATCACTGTTCACCTGAACCTGCTCAGACCCCAACACATTAACATCTCACTGTCCGTGTTTGGTCTGTTGTCAATCACACCCAGTAACAGCGTTGCAGATGAGAATGTGCTCTATCCACATCATAGGACTTCCGCGCACATGCGCAGAGTCCGGCTGTGACTGGAGCATGCGCGTTCGGGCCGTGACTGGCGCATGCGCGGTTCAGGTTGTCGCTGACGGTGCGAGGGGCGGGAAAGAAACAATCGAGCGACTTTCAGGAATGGATCCGGTGGATGGCCGGGGAGGCTTCATAAATACCCCATGGAGGCTTCAACTCCCGAATAAAATGTTAACCATCCCGTCTTAAACAGCACCGAACAGAGTGAGAGCTGAGCGGTGACAGGCCCGGGTTACCGGCCGCCATCTTTACAGAGAACAAGGTGCCGCAGGGCGCATGTGCTGCCAGCCTGGACCGGATGCCAACTCTCCCGGATTGACTGACTGGAGTCTCCAGGATTTTATTTTATTCGGAGTCACTGGCTGGTCCAACATTTATTGCCCATCCCTAATTTCCCTTGAACTGAGTGGCTTGCTCGGCCATCTCGGAGGGCATTTAAAGAGTCAACCACATTGCTGTGGTTTGGAATCATGTCGGCCAGACCAGGTGAAATGGAAATTTTGTTTTCCATTTATTCACGGGATGTGGGTGTCGCTGGCTGGGCCAGCATTCACTGCCCATCCCTAATTGCCCTTGAACTGAGGGCATCTCAGGGCATTTTAAGAGTCAACAAGCTGACTGTGGATCTGGAGTCACATGTCGGCCAGACCAGGTAAGGATAGAAGATTTCCTTCACTGAAGGACATGAGTGAACCAGATGGGTCTTTGCAACAATTGAAGGTTTCAGGGTCTTCAGTAGACTTAAATGAATTCAAATTTAACCTTCTGTCTTGGTGAGATTCGTGTCTGGGAAATCATTGGGACAGTCAGAATGATTTTGGGGTCTTTGGGAAATCATTGGGACAGTAAAGAAGATTTTTTTGTAATTTTCTTTGAACATTTCTGTTCAGTGGATATAAAAATATTGAAAATGGGATAAAGGTTGTTTGGCTGACAGTCAATCACTGTCCTGTAAGGTAATGAGTCCTTTTGCTTCCCAATTGGCCGAGGAAGGCAGTGTGTCACAAGGATGGATGTGTTGGCCGAGTAATGGCTGGAGGATGGGGGCAGGTCATGTGATCAAACCTCCAGGAATACATTTAATCAAAGTTGGTGAGGAGAGAATGTTGTGAATTTCTATCCTAAACTGACAGTGAGGTTTCTGTAAATTTACAGGATACTGGAAGTGGAGTTTGAACAGACAGAAAAAGCAAACCAAACGTCACATCGCGATCTGACAGAGTCACTCGATTCATCAGAACCTGAATATCAGCAGCATCTGGGTGTGGAAGGTAAAAGGTTTGACTGTTCTGTCTGTGGGGGAAGATTTCAGGTCTCAGTGTGACTGGAAAAGCCCCGAGATTCACAAACCCTGGTTAGACCAAACCTGGAGAACTGTGTTCAGTTCTGGGCAATAAACCTGAGGAAGGATAGAATGGCCTCGGAGGGAGTGTAGCACAGATTTACCTGAGTGATATCTGAACCCCCCGGGGTTAAATTACAAAACTAGATTACACAAAGGAGGCAGAGACATGATGGCACAAAGGGCATTTGGCCCATTGAGACCATGCTAGCTCACTGGGGCAATCCAGTCAGTGCCATTCTCCTGCTCTATCCCTGTATCCTCGCAGCTTTATTTCCCTCAGATGTCTATCCAATTTCCTTTTGAAATCAAATCATTCATTGTGTCTATTTTCGAACTCCCTCATAGGCAGCAAGTTTCAGGTCATTGCCGCTCGCTGTGTAAAAACATACATCTCAGACACCTCATATCTCCTGTACCTTTTACATACAAACTCGGAACAGGCCACTCGGCCCCTCGAGCCTGCTCAGCATTCAATAAGATTGCGGCTGATCTCATTCTAACCTCAACTCCACATTCCTGCCTACCCCTGATGACCTTTCACCCCTTACCCATCAAGAATCTATCCCGCTCTGCCTTAAAAATATTCAAGGACTCTGCTTCCACTGCCTTTTAAGGAAGTGAGTTCCAAAGTCTTACAACCCTTAAGAGAATAAAAAATCCTCATCTCCATCTGAAATGGGCGACCCCTTATTTTGCAACAGTGATGCCCTCGTTCTAGATTCTCCCATAAGAGGAAACATCCTCTCCACATCCACCCTGTCAAGACCCCTCAGGATCTTGTATAGTTCAATCCAGGTTTTACCCAAAACTTTAAATCTGTATCCCGACTGCTTGTACGATCAGTGAATGGAAACAGAGTTTCTTCGTCCACCCGATGGAAACCTGGCGTAATACAACAAAGAACAAAGAAATGTACAGCACAGGAACAGGCCCTTCGGCCCTCCAAGCCCGTGCAGACCATGCTGCCCGACTAAACTACAATCTTCTACACTTCCTGGGTCCGTATCCCTCTATTCCCATCCTATTCATGTATTTGTCAAGATGCCCCTTAAATGTCGCTATCGTCCCTGCTTCCACCACCACCTCCGGTAGCGGGTTCCAGGCACCCACTACCCTCTGCGTAAAAAAACTTGCCTCGTACATCTACTCTAAACCTTGCCCCTCTCACCTTAAACCTATGCCCCCTAGTAATTGACCCCTCTACCCCGGGGAAAAGCCTCTGACTATCCACTCTGTCTATGCCCCTCATAATTTTGTAGACCTCTATCAGGTCGCCCCTCAACCTCCTTCGTTCCAGTGAGAACAAACCGAGTTTATTCAACCGCTCCTCATAGCTAATGCCCACCATACCAGGCAACATTCTGGTAAATCTCTTCTGCACCCTCTCTAAAGCCTCCACATCCTTCTGGTAGTGTGGAGACCAGAATTGAACACTATACTCCAAGTGTGGCCTAACTACGGATACGGATTAAACTCCCATCTGCCATCTCTCCGCCCAAGTCTCCAAACAATCTAAATCCTGCTGTATCCTCTGACAGTCCTCATCGCTATCCGCAATTCCACCAACCTTTTTATCGTCTGCAAACTTACTAATCAGACCAGTTACATTTTCCTCCAAATCATTTATATATACTACAAACAGCAAAGGTCCCAGCACTGATCCCTGTGGAACACCACTGGTCACAGCCCTCCAATTAAAAAAGCATCCTTCCATTGCTACTCTCTGCCTTCTATGACCTAGCCAGTTCTGTATCCACCTTGCCAGCTCACCCCTGATCCAGTGTGACTTCACCTTTTGTACTAGTCTACCATGAGGGACCTTGTCAAAGGCCTTACTGAAGTCCATATCGACAACATCCACTGCCCTATCTGCATCAATCATCTTAGTAACCTCCTCGAAAAACTCTATCAAGTTAGTGAGACACAACCTCCCCTTCACAAAATCATGCTGCCTCTCACTAATACGTCCATTTGCTTCCAAATGGGAGTAGATCCTGTCTCGAAGAATTCTCTCCAGTAATTTCTCTACCAATGAAGTAAGGCTCACCGGCCTGTAGTTCCCTGGATTATCCTTGCTACCCTTCTTAAACAGAGGAACAACATTGGCTATTCTCCAGTCCTCCGGGACATCCCCTGAAGACAGTGAGGATCCAAAGATTTCTGTCAAGGCCTCAGCAATTTCCTCTCCAGCCTCCTTCAGTATTCTGGGGTAGATCCCATCAGGCCCTGGGGACTTATCTACCTTAATATTTTTTAAGACACCCAACACCTCGTCTTTTTGGATCTCAATGTGACCCAGGCTATCTACACACCCATCTCCAGACTCAGCATCTACCTATTCCTTCTCTTTGGTGAATACTGATGCAAAGTATTCATTGAGTACCTCGCCCATTTCCTCTGGCTCCATACATAGATTCCCTTGCCTATCCTTCAGTGGGCCAACCCTTTCCCTGGCTACCCTCTTGCTTTTTATGTACGTGTAAAAAGCCTTGGGATTTTCCTTAACCCTATTTGCCAATGACTTCGTGACCCCTTCTAGCCCTCCTGACTCCTTGCTTAAGTTCCTTCATACTTTCCTTATATTCCACGCAGGCTTTGTCTTTTCCCAGCCTTTTAACCCTGACAAATGCTTCCTTTTTCTTTTTGACGAGGCCTACAATATCTCTCGTTATCCAAGGTTCCCGAAAATTGCCATATTTATCCTTCATCCTCACAGGAACATGCCGGTCCTGAATTCCTTTCAACTGACACTTGAAAGCCTCCCACATGTCAGATGTTGATTTGCCCTCAAACATCCACCCCCAATCTAGGTTCTTCAGTTCCCGCCTAATATTGTTATAATTAGCCTTCCCCCAATTTAGCACATTCATCCTAGGACCACTCTTATCCTTGTCCACCAGTACTTTAAAAATTACTGAATTGTGGTCACTGTTACCGAAATGCTCCCCTACTGAAACATCTACCACCTGGCCGGGCTCATTCCCCAATACCAGGTCCAGTACCGCCCCTTCCCAAGTTGGACTGTCTACATATTGTTTTAAGAAGCCCTCCTGGATGCTCCTTACAAACTCTGCCCCGTCTAAGCCCCTGGCACGAAGCGAGTCCCAGTCAATATTGGGGAACTTGAAGTCTCCCATCACCACAACCCTGTTGTTTTTACTCTTTTCCACAATCTGTCTACCTATCTGCTCCTCTATCTCCCGCTGGCTGTTGGGAGGCCTGTAGTAAACCCCCAACATTGTGACTGCACCCTTCTTATTCCTGATCTCTACCAATATAGCCTCACTGCCCTCTGAGGTGTCCTCCCGCAGTACAGCTGTGATATTCTCCCTAACCAATAGCGCAACTCCGCCTCTCCTTTTACATCCCCCTCTATCCCACCTGAAACATCTAAATCCTGGAACGTTTAGCTGCCAATCCTGCCCTTCCCTTAACCAGGTCTCTGTAATGGCAACAACATCATAGTTCCAAGTACTAATCCAAGCTCTAAGTTCATCTGCCTTACCCGTAATACTTCTTGCATTAAAACATATGCACTTCAGGCCATCAGACCCGCTGTGTTCAGCAACATCTCCCTGTCTGCTCTGCCTCAGAGCCCCAATGTCCCTATTCTCTAGTTCTCCCTCAATGCTCTCACGTTCTGACCTATTGCTCCCGTGCCCACCCGATAATCTTGTGTACCTGAATCAAATCTCCCCTCAACCTCCTTTGCTGGAACCATTCTGGTAAATCTCCTCTGCACCTTCTCAAGAACCTTCACAACCTTCCTGAGCGTGGTGACCAGAGCTTTATAAAGATTCATAGAATAGAATTAGAACCATAGAATTCCTACAGTGCAGAAGGAGGCCATTCGGCCCATCAAGTCTGCACCGATTCTCTGAAAGGGCACCCTGCCCAGGCCCACATCCCTACCCTGTCCCTGTAACCCCATAGCCCCACCTAACCTGGACACTAACGGGCAATTTATCAAGGCCAATACACCTCACTTTCTCTTCTTTGGACTGTTAGAGGAAACCTGAGCACCGGGTGGAAACACACGCAGACACGGGGAGAAAGTTCAAACTCCACACAGTCACCAAGGCCGGAATTGAACCCGGGTCCCTGGCGCTGTGAGGTAGCAGTGCTAATCACTGTGCCACCAGAAGCATAGTTTCAGTATCAATATTACTGTTTATGAAGCTCAAGGTAGAATTTGCTTTGCTAACTAATATGTGGCAAAGCAAATGTTAATATGTCGTGGAGATATACAAGATCCCTCTTCACCTCTTTCTCTCTCCTCCCAAAGAGGTCAGTTGGGTTTTTATGACAATCCAGCTGTTTTCATGGTCACTTTTTCTCAGTGCCGTCCCCACAAGCAGCCAGATTCATTCAGCTCAATTTCACAACGTGCCTTTGTGTTTTTGTGGGTTCTCTCTCATTCCCTATTTTCTGTTTTTAAATCAGTTTCACAGGGTGTTCAAAGGGGAGGATTGAAAGTCCGGAAACTCAAACCAAACATCACATCAGGATCTGACAGAGTCCTCAATTTATCATATCCTGAATATCAGCGGATTTTGAACATGGAAGGAAAAAACATTGTTCACAGTGGGGAGAAACCGTACCTGATTTGTTTGTGTGGACGAGGATTCGCTCTATCATCAGGCCTCACAAACCACAAATGCAGTCACACTGAGGAGAAACCATGGAAATGTGAGGACTGTGGGAAAGGATTCACTTACCCATCCCAACTGGAAACTCATCGACGCAGTCACACTGATGAGAGGCCGTTTCAATGCCCAGACTGCGGGAATTGCTATAAAAGTTCTGGAGAACTGATGCACCATCAACGTGTTCACACTGATGAGAGACCGTTTAGGTGCTCTCACTGCGGGAATGGTTTCAGACGATCATCTCACCTCGCTGTCCATCAGCGGATTCACACAGGGGAGAGGCCATTCACCTGCTCCAAGTGTGGGAAGGGATTCACTCAGTCATTCAACCTACAGAAGCACCAGCGAAGTCACACTGGCGAGAGGCCATTCACCTGCTCCAAGTGTGGGAAGGGATTCACTGAGTCATCCGCACTGCGGAAGCACCAGCGAGTTCACACTGGAGAGAGACCGTGCACCTGCTCCAAGTGTGGGAAGGGATTCGGCACTTCATCCCACCTCCTGAGACACCAACAAGGCCACAAGTAACTGCAGTGATTGGATTTTGCTGTTACTCACATTCAGGACTGAACCATGTTCATTTGGGTCTATGCTCATTTACAGGGGCTAATATTCTGGCTAAAAGTCAAATAAATTAGATTAGTGTTAAATGTGCAGTGTTGAAACTTTTTAATATCTCTGACACAAGTTAGTTCCTTTTGAAGTACTCTCGCTCTCCCCTGTCACTTCCATCCTCACCTCCAACAAGAAGTGTGAGGAGCTTGTGGAACTTCTTTGTGACTGAGATTGAGTAAATCCGATCAGCTGCCTCTGCTGCTTCCCTCCCTTCCACGAGCCCACCGGACCAAACTGTCTCTAAATTTCATCCTTTCCCGAGCCCTAAACCCACATCTTTCTCTAGTTTCTCTCCCATCTGCCCTCATGCCCTCTCAGTGCTCATCTTGTCCATGAGACCCAGCTCCTGCTCCATCGACCCTATTCCCACTAAGCTACTGATCAGCCAACTACCCTGTGTCCATGGATGTTGTCAACATTTCTCTCTCTTCGGGTACTGTCCCTCTGTCCTTCAAATCTGCCATCATCACCCCCTCCTCAATAAAACAAACCCTTGACCCTGCCATCCTTACTGTCCATCTTCAACCTCCCTCTCCTCTCCAAACTCTTTGAACATGTTGTCACCTCCCAAATCCTTGCTCATCTTTCCCAGAACTCCCATGTTTGAATCCTTCAATCAGGTCTCTGCCCTGTCACAGTGAAATACAGGAGACAAACAGAATCTTACCCGGAGAGAAAGACAGACAATCCGGGAGCTTGGATCCAACACAGATATGTTCATAAGACCAGAAGACAAGGATAGCAGCACAGTCATTATCGAGAGACAACAATACCTGCTGGAGACAGACAGACAACTAAACAACACGAATCACAACACCAAACTACCTAGACCCATACACCCGAGACAGGAAGGAGAATTGGAGACGAACTGGAAGAACTCAAAGACTCGAGACATATTAACCAAAAACAACAGGTCGAACCAAGGTAGTTCTGCCTGCTCCCTAAAATAACCAACACATGGACAGGACCAGGGAAATACCACTAGACAGACCCATCGGATCAGACTGTGACAGAGAAATCCTGCAGAATTATAGAATTTACAGTGCAGAAGGAGGCCATTCGGCCCATCGAGCGTTCGAGCCCTTGGAAAGAGCACCTTACTTAAGCTCATGCCTCTACGCTACCCCCGTAACCCAGTAACTGCTCCTAACCTTTTTTGGACACTAAGGGCTAATTTAGCATGGCCAATCCACCAAACCTGCATGCACATCTTTGTAAGGTGGAAAAAAACTGGTGCACCTGGAGGAAACCCATGCAGACACTGGGAGAGTGTGCAAACTCCAGTCACCAAGGCCAGAATTGAACCCAGGTCGCTGGCGTTAAGATGCAGCAATGCTAAGCACTGTGCCACCATGCCACATCTGTGGAGAGCAAAACAGAGTTAATGTTTGTTGTTCCTTGTTGTAACAGTTCGGTGGAAGGGCCAATGGACTCGAAAAAGTCCATTGAAGTGAAAATAAACTGTTTTAATCAGAGGTTTGACACAGGAAGAACTTTCGTGTGAAGCTCAATCTTCATTCACACAAAGCCTGCTGTGTGATTGGCTGGAGGCCCAGAGTCCATCCGGTCCTCCAAGACTTCCCATTCGTCAACACCTCAGGCAGGAAATGAGGTTGTGGAACCCATGGCCACTGGGAAGAACTCAAAATGATGCAGAGTCTCAGGCAATGAGGGAGACCCAAGATCAGCCCTGTCCCTCATTCACTCCGATAGGTTGGAAGACCAGCCGCTCCCGCTCGGTCTTCCCCTCCTCCCATTGGTCCAGAGCAGCTGTCAATCACCCCCGGGCATTGTGATCCAGAGAATGCGCAGTGCGGCTGCGGGACATGGATTTCAGCGCTTGTTAGTCCCGGAGAAGCGGAGTCAGCGTCAGGCGGTGGGTGGGAGGATTTGGAAACACTTTGTGGATCCGCAAACCCTTCACAATCATTGTCAACTCCCTGGTTTGCAGCTGTGGAGCTTTTCCCTCCCTCCCGGGAACAGTCCCAGGTTAATGGGCACCATCCTGCTTCAGCCACTGGAGGATGGTTCACATCAGAGGATGGGGGAGGGGGTATGATAAATAAAAGCTTACACTTTGCACTCAAATCAATGAGGACTCTGATCGCTGGCAAGGAGGGAAACCTTGGCAGGTGGGAGGGGAGGATTCACAAACACCCGCTGGAGGCCCCAAACCCCCAATAAGACCCGTGGATTTTATTGTCAGTGCATGTGGTGCACTGGGACTACGTCGCTGAGGACCCGGACTCGAATCCCAGCCCTGGGTCACTGTCCATGTGGAGTTTGCACGACTGCGTGGGTTTCACCCCCACAACCCAAAGATATGCAGGTTAGGTAGATTGGCCACGCTAAATTGCCCCTTAATTGGAAAATAAATAATTTGGACTCTTAAATTTTTTGATTTTTTAAAATTCTATTTGGAATAATTGATTCTTGAAGCATGCCTAACAATTGGTGTTAAACTAGCTGGTCTGCAATTTCTGGAGCTATCCTTCCAACCCTTTTTGAATAAAGGTGCAAGATTTATAATTCTCCAGTCTGGCATCTCCAGGAAAGACTGGGAGATAACTTCCAGCACCCCTTAAATTTACATTTTCAGTTCAACTCTTCCTCCTTATCAATTCTGAACCTACAAAGGGACAAGGTTTCCTCATCTGTCTACATGGCCTGTGTAGCATCTATCTGCTTGGTAAAGACAACCGGTAAGTTTAGTTCATTTTGAACAAGGTGACACTTATTGGACGGGATTGTCCATCAGCTAATGCCCGAATTGCAATGCGCGATTGGGCGGAGAATTGGGTTCAACTCTGAAATTGCGGCGGGCACCGATTTCACGCCAAATCACAATTCTCCATCGCCTCGACAGCAGCGTCAATGTGTTCCGGAATGCACACACAGTAAACAGCGTTTACATCTCATTAGTGGGACCGACCCGGTATTCTCCGGGGCCTCTGCGATTCTCCGCCTCCAATGGGCCGAATTCCCGATGGCGTGGTTCGCTTGTGCTTTTAAAAATCTTGAAACAGGCATTGTGGCTGATGAGTGAGGGGGGTACGGAAAGTGTCCAACATCGCCATAGTTTGTTGACAGTTCTGCTGCTGGCCAGGGGGACTTCTGCCAGGGTCGGGGGAGTAGGGGGGATGGTCAGGAGGGAGGCTGTGGGGTCAGGGTGGATGGACACAAAGCACTATTGGCACAGCCTGCAAGGTAGCCATGCAGCTGCGCACGCTGGTGACTGCCCACAGATCGTATGGGTGTCCCCCAGGACACTCCCCTAGGTGCCCTCTGGCCTTAGCTGACCCATCAGTGGGATGGAAGCGTTCCAGCACAACTAGTGCTATCCTGTTGACTGGGATGAGTGTGTGTGGGGAGTGTAATGTGTATATACGGCTGCAGCTTGCCAACCTCCCCTGAGTCAATCACGGACCCGGTGAATCCCGCACCATTTTTCATTGGAATCGATTGTGTTCCATGTGGCGCCGGTGCTAGCCCCTCCAAATTCGCTGAATCAGTCCAGGTTCAGTGCCTGTTTTCATGTCGTGGGAGTCCACAAATCCTGCCCTGACGTCAGCACTTAGTCTCAGGAACAGAGAATCCCTCCCACTGTGTCGCATTCTTTAAAAGCTACACCTTTAAACAAGTAATGGTACGTGAGAACAAACTGATGCCCAGTGACCCAACAACAAGACACTGTAGATACTCCCTTTCTGCCCTGCTCTTTTTTGAAGTCAGCCCTTGAATTGTGTGAACATAGTTTCAGATTTCCACATTTCAGTAACAAATGTTGAAATGCTTGCTCCACACCCACAGGGTTTCATCTGTTTAAAGCCACAAACAGAAAGGTCCAGTTTTCTCCTGGAGTTTGAGACAAATCAGCTTCCAAAATGATGCAGATTTCCAGCCAATGAGGGAGATCCGAGCTCAGCCCTGCCTCTCATTCACTCCGATTGGTTGGTTCCCGCCCCTTCTTCTTACTGATCCTCAGCTGCCGTCAATCACCACTATGTATTGTGATCTGGGGCATGCGCAGTAGCGATACAGTCCTACAGGCCCGCCCCCTATTCCTATTGGTCGGGATCTTCCGTCAATCAGCCGGGCATTGTGATGCAGAGCATGCGCAGTGCGGCGACTGCAGTTAGACACCACTGCGCAGGCGTACGAGCGGAGTTTGGAGCATGCGCAGATCCTGTGTTGACTTGTGGCGAGAGGCCGTTGTCCCAGAGAAGCGGAGTCAGCGTCAGGCGGTGGGTGGGAGGATTTGGAAACACTTTGTGGATCCGCAAACCCTTCACCATCATTGTCAGTTCCCTGGTTTGTAGCTGCGGAGCTTCTCCCTCCTGGGAACAGGCCCAGGTTAATGGGCACCATCCTGCTTCAGACTGGAGGATGGTTCACATCAGAGGATGGCTGAGGGGGGACAATAAATAAGAGCTTACACTTTACACTCAAATAAATGAGGACTCTGATCTCTGGCAAGGAAGGAAACCCTGGCAGGTGGACGAGGAGGATTCACAAACACCCACTGGAGGACCCAAACCCCCAATAAAGAACCTGCCGGTCCTGGGTTTTGAGCTCCTGGGGTGGGGCTTCAGGGTCCCAGTGACCAGGAGGCACAATTATTCATTAATTGATTTTTATTCTCACTTTGCACAGAGGGTCTTGAGAACTGAACCCAGCCAGAGGGGAGGGAGGGGGCAAACTTTAAGGAAAAGAATTGTGAAGGTGGTGTGCAGGGTTTGCCGAGCTGACCAACTCTCATGATGAAAATTAAGGCACAGCCTGCACTGAAAGGCTGGCGTTCTGCCAGAGCTGGGACCAGGCCGCCTGGGGTAAGTGTCTGCCAGAGCTGTTGGAACACAGAAACAATAAGAAACATGGTTCTGTGCATTGAGAAGGATCCAGGAGGCAACAGAGTGCATGGGATTAGGATCTACTGCTTTGCAGGTACAAATGGGGAATATATGTGTCATGGATAATAGAATTGTACATTCAAAACTTCTCTCCTCTATTTAAAGTTTTGTAAACTTTTCCAGGGCATTAGAGTGGTGGATTTACAAACAGGAAGCTCAAACTGCACATCAGAGCATTATCTGACAGAGTCACTGAGTCACCATGGCCTGAATATCATCAGTAATTGAATTTGGAAGAAGAAATGTTTGTGTGATCTGTCTGTACGACACCATTTAAAACATCTGTGACTGGAAAACCATCAAGACACACACTGGAGTGAAAGGTTCCAGTACACTCAATGCACAAAGAGCTTTAACCAGTTAAGCAGCCTGTAAAAAACATTACACGATTCACAGAGTGAAAAAAGCGTAATTGTGTTCTGTTTGTACAAAGCTTCAACTGATTGTCCAAATTGGAGAGATACGAGGAAACTGGCACCATGGAGAAACCGTGGAAATGTCAGGACTGTGGTAAAGGATTCAATCCCTCATCCCGACTGGAAATCCATCGACGCGTTCACACTGGGGAAAGGCCGTTCATCCGTTCTGTGTGTGAGAGGAGATTCACTCAGTTATCTGGCCTTCGATTGCCCCAGTGAGTTCACACTGAGAAGGCACCATTCAGCTGCACAACCTGTGAAGAGAAATTCAAGTCCTTATCCATGCTCACTGAACACCAGCGAATTCACACAGGTCAGAAACCATTCATTTGCTTTGTGGGGAGGGATTCACTCAGATATTCACCCTCCAGACACACCACCAAATGCACACAAATGGGGATCCATTCAGGTGCACCACCTGTGGAGAGGGTTTCAGTCAGTCAGCTGATCTCTGAGCACCAACGCACTCACACTGGGGAGAAGCCGTTCACCTGCTCCGTGTATGAGAAGGGATTCCCTTGGTCATCCCAACTGCTGACACATCAGTGGGATCACATCGGGGGGAGACGGTTCACCTGCTCCTTGTGTGGAGCAGGATTCACTCAGTCACAACACCTGCTGAGACACCAGCGAGGTCACAAGTGAGTGCAGGGACTGGAATCTGCTGTTTTGCTGCTGCTAATCACATCCAGGATTGATAGTCTGACAATATTTGGTTTGATTCTGTGGTGATACACCACTGTACTTCCCTGGCATTGTACATAGTTATATAATAGTTGTGTGTAATGTGGCCCTGTAATCCTGTGTATTGTACTGTAGCTCTGTAGAGGTTCGGTCACCTGTATGTAACCTGACCTGGCCACGGAGAGCTCCCCTTGGCCACTCCCCTGGGAGTTAGGTATAAGACCCAGATTCTGAGACCGGACCTTTTTGTCTGGGGTCGTCTGTGTCGGGTAAGCTTCCTATGTAGTGTATTAAAGCCTTGGTTAAAGTCTCACATGTCTTTGTGGTGCTTGACGCTTAGTGCATCAATTTAATACACTACTGTTATAATGGAGGCTGCTCTGAAACCTGACATGCTCTCGCTCAACCCCCACGCTCCACGCTGGCTCCGGTGTTTCGAGGCCTACCTGGAAGCATCCTCCGCCTTCGCCAAAACGGACGCAAACCGACTCAACCTCCTGTACTCACGGCTCGACTACGGGCTTTTCGACCTCATCACGGGAACAACGACCTACACCGATGCCATCGTGAAGCTCAAAAGCCAGTCTGCACGAACTGTTAATTCTATTTACGCCCGCCACCGCCTCGCCTCCCGGCACCAGCAGCCGGGCGAACCCCTATCCGTGTTCGTTCGGGACCTCCGTGCCCTCGCGCTCACCTGCAACGCGCCAGCAGTCTCCGCTGAGCAGAACACTGAGGCCCTGGTGCTCGATGCCTTTGTAGCCGGCCTCGCTTCCGTCCCAATTCGCCAACTCCTACTGGCACAAACTACCCTGACTCTGGACACAGCAGTCACTATGGCAGAGGCCCAACAGGCAGCCTACGACAATAATGCATCCTACATGCCTGCCCAAACTTCCTATGAACCTGCCCACGTTCCCTACGTGGCCGCTACCTCCCTGCCGCCCGCCCAGCAACAACCCCTGCAAATCACGGCCCACCCAGCCACACCAGCAGTAAAAAGAACGCCTGGGCCCCAGTGTTACTTTTGTGGCCAGGCAAAACACCCCAGGAAACGCTGCCCTGCTAGAGATGCTACCTGTTCAGCCTGTGGCACGAAAGGCCATTTTGCAAACGTCTGCCGCTCCACCGCTGCCTCTAGGTCCAACACCGCGGCCTGCTACTCCTGGGTGCCGCCATCCTCCGTTCCCGGCTCGCTATTCCACACGTGCGACGCATGGGCGCCGCCATCTTTGACTATCCCCGGCCCGGCTCCCTTCACTTCCGGTCCGCCGTACGTCACTTCCGGTCCACCGCCGATCGTCACTTCCGGTTCACCGCCGACCATCACTTCCGGTCCTGCGCACCCGACCAAAATGCTGCAAACAACTGAGATGCAGCCAACGACAGCAACCTGGCCTCCAACAGCAGCCTCCGACGCCTGGGCGCCGCCACCTTCTTCCGCAGGCCGCTCCCCGGATCCGGCACCCTTCTCCAACAGCTCCACCATCGCATCCATCGTCCTCGACCAGGACCGACCGCATCAGCTCGCCAGATCCACCATGGAGGTTCAGCTAAATTGTTTCACTGTTACCTGCCTCTTCGACAGCGGCAGCACGGAGAGCTTCCTCCACACGGACACCATGCGCCGCTGCTCCCTCAAGGTACTACCCACGCGCAGGCATATTTCCATGGCCTCCAGCTCCCAGTCGGCCGAGGTTTCGGGCTACTGCGTCGTCACCCTCTCAGTGAACGGCGCAGTGTTCAAGGATTTCAAATTCATGGTCCTCCCTCACCTCTGCGCCGCCGCGATCCTCGGCCTGGACTTCCAATGCCACCTGCGCAGCCTCACCTTGCATTTTAACGGCCCCCTCCCCCCCCCTCACGGTCTCCAACCCCCAGTTCTTCCCTGATCCCCCCACGGGTCTCACCTGTAGTCTCTCCACGCTCAGGATCCCGCCCCCCCCCTTCACTGTTTGCTAATCTCACCCTCGACTGCAAGCCCGTGGCTACTAAAAGTCGGCGTTACAGTTTTGGGGACCGCCAATTCATTCGAGTGGAGATTAAGCGCCTTCTCTCAGAAAAGATCATTGCTCCCAGCACCAGCCCCTGGCGAGCCCAAGTGGTGGTAGTCAAGTCTAGCGAGAAACACCGCATGGTCATTGACTACAGTCAGACCATCAACCGGTACACGCTGCTTGATGCGTATCCCCTCCCCCGCATATCTGACATGGTCAACTGGATTGCACAGTACCGGGTGTTTTCCACCATAGACTTGAAATCTGCCTACCACCAGCTCCCTATCCGCCCGGAGGACCGTAACTTCACGGTTTCGAGGCGGACGACCACCTCTACAACTTTCTTAGGGTACCCTTTGGCGTCACCAATGGAGTCTCGGTCTTCCAACGGGAGATGGACCGAATGGTGGACCAGAACAGACTGCGGGCTACCTTCCTGTATCTGGACAACGTCACCATCTGCGGCCACAACCAGCAGGACCATGACATCAACCTCACTAAATTCATCCAAACTGCCAAACACCTCAATCTCACGTACAACGAGGCAAAATGTGTTTTCGCCACCACCCGCCTCGCCATACTCGGCTACGTGGTGGAGAACGGTGTCCTCGGCCCCGATCCCGACCGTCTGCGCCCCCCTTCTCGAATTCCCCATTCCCACCTGCCCCAAGGAACTGAGGCGATGCCTCGGGTTCTTTGCCTACTATGCCCAGTGGGTGCCCGAGTACGCTAACAAGGCCCGACCCCTCCTCTGTTCCCCCTTATTCCCCCTTCTGCCCGAGGCCTGCCAGGCCTTCCACCTCCTAAAAACCGCTATCACCAAAGCCGCCATGCATGCGGTAGACGAGTCTGCACCATTCCAAGTCGAGAGCAATGCCTCCGACTTTGCCCTGGGTGCCACCCTCAACCAGGCGGGCAGGCCCATCGCCTTCTTTTCCCGCACACTCCAAGACCCCGAGATCCGCCACTCCTCTGTTGAGAAGGAGGCACAGGCCATAGTGGAAGCCGTCCGGCACTGGAGGCACTACCTGGTCGGAAAACCATTTACCCTCGTTACTGACCAACGATCAGTTGCGTTCATGTTCGACAACAAACAACGAGGTAAAATCAAAAATGATAAGATATTACGGTGGAGGATCGAACTCTCCACCTACAATTATAATATCTTATACCGGCCAGGTAAGCTCAATGATCCTCCTGATGCCCTGTCCCGTAGTACTTGTGCCAACGCACAGGATGACCGACTGCGGGCACTACATAATGACCTCTGTCACCCGGGCGTCAGGCGGTTCTACCACTACATCAAGGGCCACAACCTGCCCTTCTCAGTCGAGGAGGTCAAGGCCGTGACTAGGAACTGCCAAGTCTGTGCGGAGTGCAAGCCGCAATTCTACAAGCCAGACATGGCGCACCTAATCAAGGCTACCCGCCCCTTTGAACGTCTCAGCATTGACTTCAAAGGGCCCCTCCCCACCCACAACCGCAACACATACTTCCTCATTGTCATCGACGAGTACTCGCGGTTCCCCTTCGCCATTCCCTGCCCCGACACGACCTCCGCCACCGTCATCAAAGCGTTGCACGACCTCTTAATGCTCTTCGGTTGTCCCAATTACATTCACAGTGACCGGGGCTCCTCCTTCATGAGTGAGGAGCTGCGTCAGTACCTGCTCGCCAGGGGCGTTGCCTCGAGCAGGACGACCAGTTACAACCCCCGGGGGAACGGACAGGTGGAGAGGGAGAACGCAACAGTTTGGAAGGCCGTGCTGCTAGCCCTCAAGTCCAAAGGCCTACCAGTCTCCCGTTGGCAGGAGGCCCTCCCTGCCGCACTCCACTCCAACCAGTCCCTGTTGTGTACTGCAACGAATGCTACCCCTCATGAGCGGATGTTTCTCTTCTCCAGGAGATCGGCATCCGTGACATCGCTTCCATCCTGGCTCCTGTCCCCGGGAGACGTCCTGCTCCGCAAGCACGTGCGGACCTCTAAGGCGGAGCCCCTGGTGGAGAGAGTCCGTCTCCTCCATGCCAACCCACAATACGCGTACATAGCGTACCCCGACGGGCGTGAGGAAACCCTCTCCATCAAGGACCTGGCCCCCTCAGGGGCCCCTGCCGCCCCCGCCCCGCAACCTCCACCCCGCTCCCTCTCTGCTCCCGTCGATCCCTCAGCCTGTTACTACTCCGTGCCAGCCGCTGTCATCCCGCAGTTTCGCCTTGAGCCAGCCGAAGCGGTTGGGGACGTCATGCCGCCTCGCGACCCAGCACCACTGACCGCACGGATACCACCGGACACTACCTCAGGGCCGCAGCTCCGACGTTCAAAGAGATCGACCAAACCCATCGCTCGTCTCGACCTCTGACGACATGGAACCTCCTAATGGACTCTGTTCGTTACTCCCTGTTTGTTCACTGTGTTGCTACTCCATATTTTCACCCCGGACTTCCTTCTAAACAAGGGGTGAATGTGGTGATACACCACTGTACTTCCCTAGCATTGTACATAGTTATATAATAGTTGTGTGTAACGTGGCCCTGTAATCCTGTGTTTTGTGCTGTGTATTGTACTGTAGCTCTGTAGAGGTTCGGTCACCTGTATGTAACCTGACCTGGCCACGGAGAGCTCCGCCTTGGCCACTCCCCCGGGAGTTAGGTATAAGACCCAGATTCTGAGACCGGACCATTTTGTCTGGGGTCGTCTGTGTCGGGTAAGCTTCCTATGTAGTGTATTAAAGCCTTGGTTAAAGTCTCACATGTCTTTGTGGTTCTTGACGCTTAGTGCATCAGATTCTGCTGATGTTAACAAACACTTTAACTGGCTGCAGTTTAATATTCTGGAGATGTTACTGATTTTAAAAATGTCCCTTTTTAAAAGTAGCGCCTGTGATCTTTCTCCTTAATTCAAGAACTGTCAACAGGAACACCTTTACAATAAAATTATGAACTTGTACTTCAATCCTAAATTGATCTTCTGATGCAAATCAGTGTCTGCAAATGTTCCACTGGTTGTCAACTTCAATTAGAAAGTGCAGATTAATCCTTCTTGACAGTTCTTGCTGACTTCTGTCCATTAGGGAATTAAATTGCATCACGTGAAAGTAGCCAAGACAGTTGTGTAAAAATCAGGGACATACTCTGTGAAGAAACATCAGCCTCTGTCAATGATTCCAGACTGCCTGTGACAATGGAAATCTCTGTGTGATTGGATGAAGAGGGCGCTTCATCCGACCATCACCAAAGCTGCCCGGCTGAAATCGCAAGATAGTGAAGTTCTCACCGACAGAAGTAAACAGATGTCCCGCTGGGTTGAACATGACTGTGAGCTGCACTCCTGTAAAAACAGACATCTCCCAGTCTCCGTATGACTCTCTCGCTGCTTCCTGATATGGTTGAGTTGGACGAGGAACACTCATCACTTGAGCTGGAAAAGGCCATTGATTGCTGAGCCAGCAGAAAGGCACCTGGCTTTCTGAAATGCTCAAACACGGATAGTCCCATCGACTTCCACACCTTCATGACCTCCTCCATCTCTGATGGATGACAGGACCCATTCCATATGCGTGATGCAAACATCATCACAATTTTTTAAAAACAGCAGTGACAGAGGAGATTGCAACAACTACAGGGACATCTCACTTCTTAACATCACTGGGAAGATCTTCACTGTGGTCATGTTTACAAGATTCCATCTTCTTGCTGACTGAGTGTCAGCCATTGACCCTAATGGGTCATTAAGACCCATTTGTATTATTTTCTCCTCTTGTTGGTGTGTGCTCGAACCCTGATCCCAGCGGGGGGCGGGTGTCAGAGCATCGCGTTTGGATCGACGCCTGGCGCCAATACCAATTTTACGATTCTCCGCTGCATCAGGGACCCCGCTGCGGATGGTGGAGAATCCAGTTCAATGTGTATAAACATCTCAAGTGTCTGGCAATTGCCTTTCTGTTCCAGGCTGATATCCTCCCTGACATTATAGGTAGAAAGAGGTGCTATCTGTTCAGGGTTTGGTGTTTGGGAAGACACTCACAGACTCCGTTAGCAAGAGTTTGTCAAATGGCCTTCCGGTAGCTCCCTCTGCAGTTGGACAGTGCAGTTCACGGATGGTCTGATAGAAGCTCTTCAGATTACCTGAATCGGAGACGTGAATCCTTTTGTTCTGCTGACTCATAGGCAGAGGGTCAGCCGTTTTATTGGTCGTTTTTCACCCAAAAAGTCCAGTTTAAACATGGTTTCTGTCCTATCGCATTAAATGGAGTCGGCCAATGTTACTGAGGTGAAAATAGTCTTGTGGATATATAGTTGAAAACTCAGCTTGGGGTGAAATATTTTTTGTTGGGTGTGAACCAGGGTTCAGCCTCAGACAATTCCCAGGGATCGGGATGGAGTCAGTGTGTAGGGAATAGAGTTTGTAGACGGGATTGAAGAGGGATTATCATAGAATTTACAGTGCAGAAGGAGGCCATTCAGCCCATCGAGTCTGCACCGGCTCTTGGAAAGCGCATCCAACCAAAGGTCAACACCTCCACCCTACCCCATAACCCAGTAACCCCACCCAACACTAAGGGCAATTTTGGACACTAAGGCCAATTATTCTGGCCAATCCACCTAACCTGTACATCTTTGGACTGTGGGAGAAACCGGAGCACTCGGAGGAAACCCACGCACACACGGGGATGTGCAGACTCCGCACAGACAGTGACCCAAGCCGGAATCGAACATGGGACCCTGGAGTTGTGAAGCAATTGTGCTATCCACAATGCTACCGTGGGATGGAGTCAGTGGGTAGGAAATGGAGTTTGTAGAGGGGAGTTTGTAGAGGGGATTGAAGAGGGATGGAGTCAGTGGGTAGGGAATGGAGTTTGTAGTGGGGATTGAAGAGGGATGGAATCAGTGGGTAGGGAATGGAGTTTATAAAGGGGATTGAAAACAATGGCTTCATTCTACATATTTAAATGGAGGTTCTGTTCATCCAGTCTGAATGTCAGACAAGTCAGAATGGTGTGTGACCTGGAGAGGAATTTGGAGGTGAAGATGTTCACATAAACCTGCTATCCCAGTCCATCGAGGTAGTGGAGGATGAGAGTTTGGGAGGTGTTGCCAAGTTCTGGTCAATTGTAGATATGTAAAATCTGTATCCCTGCCCACTGCCTCGAACCCACGAAATGACCAGGTTCAGCTCAATTTCACAAGCTGCCTTTGTGTTTTTGTGAGTTCTCACTCCCTTATTTCTGTTTTAACTCAATTTCACAGGGTATTGGAAGGGGAGGACTTTCTGTCAGGAAACTGAAACCAAACATCACATCAGGATCTGACAGAGTCGCCTAATTTATCACAACCGGAATATGATCGGATTTTGAACATGGAAGGAAAAAGCACCAATCACAGTGAGGAGAAACCGTCCACGTGTTCTGTGTGTGGACGAGACTTCAGCCAATCCGGCCGGTCGAACCACAAGCATCGTCACACTGAGGAGAAACTGGAAATGTGGAGACTGTGGGAAGGGTTTTGATTATCCAGTTAGGCTGGAAATTCATCGGCGAATTCACACTGAGGAGCAACCGTTCACCTGTCTCAAGTGTGGGAAGGGATTCACTACCTCATCCCACCTGCTGACACACCAGCGAGTTCACACCGGGGAGAGGCCGCTCACCTGCTCTGAGTGTGGGAAGGGATTCACTCAGTCATCCAACCTGCTGACACACCAGCGAATGCACGCTGGGGAGAGACCATTCATCTGCTCCGAGTGTGGGAAGGGATTCACCATTTCAGCCCACCTGCTGAGACACCAGTGAGTTCACTCTGACGAGAGACCTTTCAGATGCCCAGACTGTGGGAAAGGCTATAAAAGTTCTGGGGAACTGATATGCCATCAACGTGTTCACACTGACGAGAGACCGTTCAGGTGCTCTCTCTGCGGGACTGAGTTCAAGCAATCATCTGACCTCACTGTACACCAGCGCACGCACACTGGGGAGCAGCCGTTCTCGTGCTCCGTGTGTGGGAAGCGATTCAATCAGACATGTACCCTTCAGAGACACCAGCAAGTTCACACTGGGGAGAGGCCATTCACCTGTTCCGTGTGTGGGAAGAGGTTTGGTCGGTCGTCCACTCTGCTGAGACACCAGCGAGTTCACAAGTAACTGCAGTGAGTGGACTTTCCTGTAAATCACATCCAGGCCTAGACTGGAGGAGCAGCCAGATTGGGAGAGACTGAATCTGATTGGAGGAGCTGTTTCTCACACATTCTGTCTCCCCCACATTCAGGAGAAAGTTAACTTTCAATGGTCACCCCAGTGGTGAATTTTAATTAGCATGTTGGGGGTTTTGATGGGCAGAATTTGCCCACCTCCCCCATTGAAATTACTCCTTGTTCCAATTCTCCACATCGCCAATTAGAAAGTGCTGATTAATCCTTGCTGACAATTCTTGCTGACGTCCATTAACATTGTTATTGATGGTTTGGAAGTCGCTGAGTTGAATCATTTCTGACACAGCAGCAGCAACATTTGGTAAAGGTGGAACCCACAACAAAGACTGGTTTGAGAGCCACTCAGCAGAGATGACATCTGTCATTGAAGCAAAAAGCAAAGCCGACCTGATGTACAACATAAACCCAACACCGAGAACACTGCATCATGTGAAAGTTGCAAAAGACAGTTGTGTAAAAGCCAGGGAGAATGTGTGAAATAATCACTGGATCAGCCGACATCACAAAATGTGAATTGCCTCTGAAACCTACTGTGTTTGATGGGATTAAGAGGACACTTGGTTCTTCCTTCACCAACATTGCCCAACTGAAATCGGCAGATGCTGAAGTTCTCACTGACGGATCTAAACAGATTACCTGCTGCGTTGAACATGACTGTGAGCTGTACCCCTGTGAGACGGACATCTCCCTGTCTCTGTTTGACTCTCCTGCAGCTTCTGTCATGGTTGAGTTGGACAAAATTTCATCACTTGAGATGGAAAAAGCCATTGATTGCTGAGCAAGCAGAAAGGCACCGAGAAAGGCTTGAATTCCAGCTGAACTGCTCAAACACGGAAATTCCCATCGCCTGCCACACCTTCATAATCTCCTCCTCTGTTGGGAGGTAGGATCCATTTCACAGGAAACGTGTGACACAAATATCATCAAAATCTACAAAAACAGCAGTGACAGAGGAGATTGCAGTAACTTCAGGGACATCTCCTCAGCATCACTGGGAAGACCTTCACTCAGGTCATGTTTAAAGATTCATCTACTTGCAGACTGAGTGTATCCAGAAGCACAGTGCGATTTCTGTGCTGACATGTCTACAGTGAACATGATCTTCTCCACACACCAGCTACAAGGGAAGAGAACAATTGGGATTTGATCTAAAGTGTCAGTGCTGAGAAAGTGAAATGTTCTAATTACTGAGTGAAAGTAAACCTTTCAGTGTGAATCACAATTTACTGGTACAATTGGAAAAGGCACCAAAACGTTTCAATCTCTGAAGATAAACTTCAGCCTTGAAGTTATATTTCGGAGCTCACAAGCTGTGGGAAGCTCCACCCTCTTTAACTATTTTTGGTCCAAGAAGGTTGAAGCATTTGTTTAGCCATGAAAGCTAACTTTTTTAGTTTGATTTTTCCTGAGTTATAATACAGCGATGGGGAAAGACTCCTGAAGAAAGAAAACAACATCTTGGCAAGACTGAGAAAAAATATCAAAATAATTGGAAAAACAAAGATCAAAATGGTGTCTTGTTCATCTTTAATCTGGAAATAAAGTTACGTAAAGTTGACAATTGTGCCCATTTGTGAATGTTTGCTTCACCCTTTTACAATCAAGCAACGCGGTGAGAATTTAAACTAAAGTTTAAAGGTTTTTTAAAGATTTGGCTTCATCCCATTTGATATCGTTCAAGACAAAGTGCCTGAAAATGGGAGATATGAGAGTTTCCCTCAAACCGATCTGTATCTCTGTCTCGGATCTAAAAATACTGAATCATAGTATTTACACTGCAGAAGGAGGCCATTCGGCCCATCGAGTCTGCATCAGCTCTTGGACAGAGCACCCTACCCAAGGTCCACACCACCACCCTATCCCCATAACCCAGTAACCCCACCCAACACTAAGGGCAATTTTGGACACTCTAAGAGCAATTTAGCATGGCCAATCCACCTAACCTGCACATCTTTGGACTGTGGGAGGAAACCCGAGCACCCGGAGGAAACCCACGCACACACGGGGAGGATGGAGGAAACCCACGCACACACGGGGAGGATGTGCAGACTCCGGACAGACAGTAAGTTTTCCGCACTCTCCTGAAACAGACAGAATGGGAAGCCCATTTTCTTTTTTCTTAATAAATTTAGAGTACCCAATTGTGTTTTTCCAATTAAGGGGCAATTTAGCGTGGCCAATCCACCTACCCTGCACATCTTTGGGTTGTGGGGGCAAGATCCATGCAGACACGGGGAGAATGTGCAAACTCCACACGGACAGTGGACCGGGGCTGCGATCGAACCCGGGTCCTCGGCGGCATGAGGCAGCAGTGCTAAGCACTGCACCACCGTGCCGCCCTGGAAGCCCCATTTTTAATCAAAGAAAATAAAATCACACCAGCGATTGGGAATTGGAATAATTCTGTGGGTCTAATTCAACGGAATAGACAAACTGGATTTCCACGTACATTCTAGTGGAAGTCAGGAAAGTGTAGATGAGACAAGTGATTGATAGTTTTCACTTGGAGATGATTGTAGCCTTGCTTCAGAACTTAACAATAATGGAATCTGACAAGTCTGGTCACTACCTGAAAGCATTGGGACCATACGGAGTGGTTCCTTCATCTTTTAAGAGACCTTCATCTTTTAATAAGATCACTTGAAAATCCATGAGTGCGCTGTTTCAGATGGTACATGGAACATCCTTTTGGGATACAGATGTGTGTGCAGATGTGATGTTACATGTGGAAACACATGGTGACCCTTCACAGGAGAACACGTCCCAGATTTTTTGAGCTATTCGACTACAGAACAACATGGAGTAATTAACATAGAATGAGAGAGCATTTTAAATTATCAAGACATAGACGTACCATGCGCAGAGAATCTGACTTTAAAACAATCGGGACAGAATTAAACTCACTGGAATCATTCAGAGGGAGTAAAATAGTAAAATTAAAGTGAAGAGAGATCTAGGATCTGGATTCAGAAAATATCCACAAGGTGGATGCAGGTGAACAGGGAGCTGGAGAATCTTTGAAGTTTGTGCCTGAACCTTTGTTTGAACCAGATGTGTTTACGATGCCAATAATTTAGAATTGTGAGAGATGGTGTGCAGGTGGGGAAAATAAATCTCAGTCAATAATGATCACATTTTACTGGAAAAGATTTTATATGTATTCACGGTGGCAGCTCAAGGGTTTGTGTTGCTGATTCTGATCATTCCAGCAACTTTAGAATATTATCTATGGAATGTAACAAGAAATTCGGAAAAGAAGCTTGTAGTTTAGAAATAGCTGGGTTAATCAGAAATCAGATTGTGAGACGTCAATAAGGATATTCCCTCTTGAAGGTGGGAAGATCTGTAAGAAATCACTATCTTGGAACCCAATAAAATCTTCAGAAATGTATTGATTATCGGAATAGCTGTGTGTGTGTCTCTCTTGCTTCGAAATAAAGATTCCTGGCTTGACAAACACAGGAAAATGTATTCCAATATTACCTCATGCGGATGGACACGGTAGTTAGAATTCATAGAATTTACAGTGCAGAAGGCCCATCGAGTCTGCACCGGCTCTTGGAAAGAGCACCCTACCCAAGGTCAACACCTCCACCCTAGCCTCATAACTCAGTAACCCCACCCAACACTAAGGTCAATTTTGGACACTAAGGGCAATTTATCATGGCCAATCCACCTAACCTGCACATCTTTGGACTGTGGGAGGAAACCGGAGAACCCGGAGGAAACCCACGCACACACGGGGAGGATGTGCAGACTCCGCACAGACCGTGACCCAAGCCGGAATCGAACCTGGACCCTGGAGCTGTGAAGCAATTGTGCTAGCCACAATGCTACCGTACTGCCCAGTTAGGGAACTGAATTTATAGTGGTAGCTGAAGACAATGACTTTGGCCTTCACAATTTTTAATCAAAATTTCTGCTCATCCAGTACTGGATGTGGGATAAGCAATTTGATCATTTAGTAACAGTGGAGGAATGGAGAGGGAAGGTGGTGAGGTAGAGCTGGGTGTTGTCAGTGTACATGTGAAAACTAACACGGTGTTTTTGGATTATGTCACCGAGTGGCAGCTTGTAGATGAGAAATAGGAGGGGCCGAGGATAGACCCTTTTTTAAGATGGGTGATGACGGTGGATTTAAAGGTGAGAGGGACAGTACCAGAAGAGAGAGACCTGTTGACATAATCAGCTAACAAGGGGAAGTTGGGTGATCAGTCGTTCAGTGAGAATAGGGTCAATACAGCAGAAGGTGGGTCTCATGGACAACAGGAGCACTGAGAGGGCACGAGAGAAGACGGCAGAGAGACTAAGAGAAAGGCGTGAGTTCAGAGCTCAGAAACAAAAATCTGGCCCCAGTGGGCTCGTGGAAGGGAGGAAAGCAGCAGAGGCAGCTGATCGGATTGTCTCTGTAGCTCCATGAGCTCCTCACACTTGTTGTTGGAAGTGAGAATGGGAAACAGGGAAGAATGAGAGCCCTTCAAAAGGGATTAATGTGAGTTAGAGATATTAAAAAGATGCGATGCAGTGTGCTTAACATAAAGTGGATTTATTTAACATTTATCTAGAATAGTAACTTGGCTGTTAACTGGGCTGGAGTTTAACAACATCAGCAGAAACAGACCCCAATGAACATTGTTGAATCCTGGATGTAACAACAAAATTCAATCACTGTCGTTACTTGTGAACTCGGTGGTGTCTCAGTAGGTTGGATGACTGAGTGAATCTCTTTCCACAATCGGAGCAGGTGAATGGCCTCTCCCCAGTGTGAATTCGCTGGTGTGCTGTGAGCTCAAACGATTGCCTGAATCTAGTCGCACAGTGAGAGCAGCTGAACGGTCTCTCGTCAGTGTGAACGCGCTGATGGTACATTAGATCCTCAGAACTTTTAGAACACTTCCTGCAGACTGGGCATTTAAATGGTTTCTCCCCAGTGTGAACCCGCTGGTGTCTCAGCAGATCCGACGACTGAGTGAATCCCTTCCCACACTCGGAGCAGGTGAACGGCCTCTCCCCAGTGTGAATTCGCCGGTGTACAGTCAGTTGTGATGATCGCCTGAACCCAGTCCCACAGTGAGAGCACCTGAATGGTCTCTCGTCAGTGTGAACACGTTGATGCAGCATCAGATTCCTGGAACTTTTGAAGCACTTCCCGCAGTCTGGACATTTAAATGATGTCTTGTCAGTGTGAATTTGCTGGTGTGTCAGCAGGGTAGATGAATCAGTGAATCCTTTTTCACACTCGGAGCAGATGAACGGCCTCTCTCCAGTGTGAGAGTGTCGATGGGTTTCCAGTGCAGATGAGTAAATGAATCCCTTCCCACAGTCTCCACAATTTCTCCACAATGTGAACGGTGTTTTTTCCTTCCATCTTCAAATTCCAATCAAATTCACGTTCTGATCAATTGGGCGTCTGTCAGATCCTGATGTGATGAATGGTTTCAGTTTCCCCACTGAAAATCCTCCTGTTCTCATATCCTGTGAAATTGTTTCAAAACAGAAAATAGGGAGTGAGAGAGAACCCACAAAAACAGCTTGTGAAATTGAGCTGAATAAATCTGGTCATTTGAGGGGCCGACACTAGGAAAACGTGACCATAAAAACTACTGGACTGTCATAAAAGCCCAATTGGTTCATTAATGTCCTTCAGGAGAGGGAACCTGTCAACTGGTCTGAGCATTGATAAAACACTGACCTCTTTCGGAGGAGAGAGAGAGCTGGGAGCAGAATGGGTGAAGGTAATGGACTGTATGTATCTAAAACTCAGCCAAAGCTTTGACAGAATCTCCCAGACCCTCAAGCCCAGTAGGGGCTGGTTTAGCACAGTTGGCTAAACAGCTGGCTTGTAATGCAGAAC
The DNA here is from genome assembly GCF_047496885.1 of Scyliorhinus torazame. Classification (NCBI taxonomy): domain Eukaryota; kingdom Metazoa; phylum Chordata; class Chondrichthyes; order Carcharhiniformes; family Scyliorhinidae; genus Scyliorhinus; species Scyliorhinus torazame. The sequence continues at coordinate 69,278,035 of NC_092711.1, read as the reverse complement.
AAGGCCAGCAGCACGGTTCAATTCCTGTACCAGCCTCTCAACAGGCGCCAGAATGTGGCGACTAGGGGCTTTTCACAGGAACTTAATTTGAATCCTACTTGAGACAATAAGCGATTTTCATTGCACCTTCAACGGAGAAGAATCAGGAAAGCAGGTGTATGTGAACCACACCACCTCCAAGTTCCAATCCAAGTCGTACACTGTCCTGATCTGACTGACATCCTGTACCGGATGAACAGAAATTTCCTCCAATGAAATGTTTAGAAGTTTGAAATCATGGTCTTCAGTCCCTGCTACAAGTTCCACACCCGGAGCATTGACTCCATCCCCATCCCTGACAACAGTGCGAGGCTGAACCAGACTATTCACAACCATGGAAAAATATTTCACTGAAATAAAAGTAAATACTGTGGAAATCTGAAATACAAACAGAAAATGCTGGATAAACTCACGAGGTCTGGCAGCATCTGTGGAGGAAGATGACTCTTCAGAAACCACAGCTCGGTTTCCGACCACATATCACTGCCACGGCCTAGAATGAGTTTCTATCTCGTTCACATCACCCAACTTGGTCCTGTCTCATATTTCTGATGCTCACACACATTCCTTTATTCCCTCTAGACTTGACTATCCAAGAAAGACACACTTACATTTAGGTTCTGATGAACGGAGTGACTGTCAGATTTTGGTCTGATATTTGGTTTGACTTTTCCACCTTCAAATTCTGCCCTTCCAATGTCCTGTAAAGCAAAAGTCATCACTGTCAGTCCAGGAATAAAAATTGAGAAGAGACGTTATGGTTCAAGTTTGCTGTGTGTAAATCCTCCCATTATGGGGATAAGGTGGGGGAATGGGCCGAGGTAGGGCGCTCTTTCAGAGGGTTGGTGTATATTCGGTGTGCCGAATGGTCTCTTTGCACTGCAGGTGGTCTATGATTATTTTCTACTCTGTGAACCCCCTGTAAAAGGAGTTTCCACAATCAATCACTGTCAGTCCAAATATAAACATAGAGAAGAGGCAAACATTTCTCTTGGTTTGAGTTTGCTGTGTGTAAATCCAGCCATCCCAACCCCCTGTAAAAGGAGTTTGCAGAATCCATCCCTGTCAGTCCAGGAGAGAAATTCACATTCTATCCTCCTGCTGACAGGACAGGGAGAACCGCGCATGCGCCCTGCTGCACATGATTAAATTTGGTGGACATGGTTTCGGGCCTTTCGGCAGCAGCTGCCGCGGCCCCGTTTGGTGCGAACGCGGGACCGATCAGTTCTTATTATGGTTTTGAGTCCTGCACTGGGTGTTTATGAAGCCTCAGAACCCACGCGGCCACCTCCATTACCCGGCCACAAGCGGCTGTTTCTCTCGAATCGCGGAATCCAAATGATCTCCTCCCAGCGGCGGCAGCACCCACACTGCGCATGCGGCTGCCGGAGCCCACACTGCGCATGTACCATATCCTTCTGCAATTGCGTCTGCGCAGACCTCTTGTCAAGGGGGGATAGGGCACATTCTGATTCGCTCTGAAAGCTGGGTAATTCTTCCGGCATTGGAGGGCGATGTGTCGCTATGGAATATAAGGTTATGTGATCCGATTACGCTTGGAACCCGAGAGATACTATACACAATTATAAATCAATTAATACTGCAAATAAAGGTGCACGAACCCTCCAGTCTGGGTCGTGTGTAATTAACAGCAAAATAAAATCCCACAATTAGATGTGAACTGTCTCGGGTCTTATTTGTTCATGGGATATGGGTGTTGCCGGCTGTGCCAGCATTTATTGCCAATTCCTAATTGCCCTTGGGGGGCAGTTAAGAGTCAACCACATTGCTGTGCATCTGGAGTCACATGTATAAAGATTATTATTATTAAGCCAGACCAGGTAAAGGTGGCAGATTTCCTTCGCTAGCAGGTAAAAAGAACAGGTGTTTTGTTTTTCTGCATCAAATATTTAGATCGTATATTTTTGGTATGACTGCAAAAAAAATTTATGTTACAAGTTTCAATTTCCCACCAGCCTTCGGTTGCTGAAATGCAAAATCCTGCAGGTGCTGGATATCTGAAGTAGAAGCAGAACATGGCAAAACTACACAGTAGATCTGGCAGTGTTTGTGGAAAGATACATATGGTTTACATTTCAAGTCTGTGAACTTTCATCAGAGCTGCTCTGTATCAGTGCACATTTGGGTTGTGGGGGCTAAACCCACGCAAACCCGGGGAGAATGTGCAACTCCAAACGGACAGTGACCCAGGGACGGGATCGAACCTGGGACCTCGATTCTGTGAGACAGCAGCGCTAAACACTGTGCCACCGTGCTGCCCTTCAAAGACATTTCTGAGGTGGGGTCACGATACAGTGAGATCCACACTTGAGCTGGAGTGTTCACAATTGTGAGGTGCTTAAGAGGCGGTGGAAGATTGATTCGCTGGAGCATAGTGGGAAATTCTCAAGAAAGCTCATACGTCAGAGCATAGCAGGAACACTGTGAATTCCTGAGAGCTGTGGCACTTTGGTTTGGTCTCAGGAAGTAAAAGAAAATTACACAGCCCAATAATTAGCCAAAACCTTTCTGGGGAAGTAATCAGAGAAAGTAGCAGGTTCCATTGAGAATTTTCATTTCAGGTTTTTGTGATTATGCTTTTCGATATAAAGTATAAAATGTCATCTGAGACAATGTTCAATTAGTAGTATTTGCTTTTGTTGTTCCTTTCATCGTGAAGTGTATTTGTTTTGAACCGTGGAATCCTGTGGTATTATTTCTTTCAGTAAATTGTTGAGTGTTTAAATTTCTCTTTAAACATTGACAGTCCTTACTGGGATCATAATGATATATACTGCCCAGAAAGAGGCTATTTGGTCCATCATGCCCATTTTGGCAGAAAACAATTTCTTTGAGAAGGTGACTGAACAGGTAGACGAGGGTAGAGCAGTTGATGTGGTGTATATGGATTTCAGCAAAGCGTTTGATAAGGTTCCCCACGGTAGGCTATTGCAAAAAATACGGAGGCTGGGGATTAAGGGTGATTTAGAGATGTGGATCAGAAATTGGCTAGCTGAAAGAAGACAGAGGGTGGTGGTTGATGGGAAATGTTCAGAATGGAGTACAGTCACAAGTGGAGTACCACAAGGATCTGTTCTGGGGCCGTTGCTGTTTGTCATTTTTATCAATGACCTAGAGGAAGGCACAGAAGGGTGGGTGAGTAAATTTGCAGATGATACTAAAGTCGGTGGTGTTGTCGATAGTGTGGAAGGATGTAGCAGGTTACAGAGGGATATAGATAAGCTGCAGAGCTGGGCTGAGAGGTGGCAAATGGAGTTTAATGTAGAGAAGTGTGAGGTGATTCACTTTGGAAGGAATAACAGGAATGCGGAATATTTGGCTAATGGTAAAGTTCTTGAAAGTGTGGCTGAGCAGAGGGATCTGGGTGTCCATGTACATAGATCCCTGAAAGTTGCCACCCAGGTTGATAGGGTTGTGAAGAAGGCCTATGGAGTGTTGGCCTTTATTGGTAGAGGGATTGAGTTCCGGAGTCGGGAGGACATCTTGCAGCTGTACAGAACTCTGGTCCGGCCGCATTTGGAGTATTGCGTACAGTTCTGGTCACCGCATTATAGGAAGGACGTGGAGGCTTTGGAGCGGGTGCAGAGGAGATTTACCAGGATGTTGCCTGGTATGGAGGGAAAATCTTATGAGGAAAGGCTGACGGACTTGAGGTTGTTTTCGTTGGAGAGAAGAAGGTTAAGAGGAGACTTAATAGAGGCATACAAAATGATCAGGGGGTTGGATAGGGTGGACAGTGAGAGCCTTCTCCCGCGGATGGATATGGCTGGCACGAGGGGACATAACTTTAAACTGAGGGGTAATAGATATAGGACAGAGGTCAGAGGTAGGTTCTTTACGCAAAGAGTAGTGAGGCCGTGGAATGCCCTACCTGCTACAGTAGTGAACTCGCCAACATTGAGGGCATTTAAAAGTTTATTGGATAAACATATGGATGATAATGGCATAGTGTAGGTTAGATGGCTTTTGTTTCGGTGCAACATCGTGGGCCGAAGGGCCTGTACTGCGCTGTATTGTTCTATGTTCTATGTTCTAAGCAATCCATTCTCATCCCACAGTCTAGCTCTTGCACAGTTGTTCCGTAAATTATAACACTTCAGATGCTTTTCTTTACTTCAGTGGGTTTTCTGCTTCAACCGTCAACTTGGGCCGTGGGTTTCAGATCCCTCCACCCTTTGGGTGAAATAGATATCTCCACAATTCTCTAATCCTTCCATCAATTCCACTAACTTAATGTTTCAGTTGATAACACTCTCACCTCTAAGTGAGAACATTATGAATTTCACTCCAAATGCAGGAATCAGCACCACAATCTAGGCTGAGAGTCCAGCAGAATACTGCACTGTCAGAGCTGTTGGCTTTTGGATAAGATATTAAACCGAGGCAATGTCTGCCTCATTATCTGTAAAAGTCCCATGTCACTATTTCAGCAAACAACAAGATCCCCTATCTTGTTCAATATGTATCCCCCCCCATCAACATCACAACAGATTATCAGATGGTTATGTTGTTTGTGGGAGTTGCTGCTTTTCGTATATTAAAACAGTGAATCAACTTCAAAAGCACTTTGGGATTCTGGTGATGGTGAAAAGAGCGATATAAATGTGAGGATTTGGGCAGCACGATGGTGCAGTGGGTTAGCACTGCTGCCTCACGGCGCCGAGGTTCAATCCCGGCTCTGGGTCACTGTCCATGTGGAGTTTGCACATTCTCCCCGTGTTTGCATAGGTTTTTACCCCACGACCCAAAAGATGTGCAGGATAGGTGGATTGGCCGCACTAAATTGCCCCTTGATTGGAAAAAATGAATTGGATACTCTAAATTTTTAAAAAAAGTGAGGATTTATTTCACTCTGAATCTATGTCCCTGGTTATAGATCTTTCTGTTCCTTTCCATTCACTCTAACTCGAGCCCTCATGAGTTATCGATGTCAATTAAATCTCCCCTTAGCCTCCTCTGTTTTTAACAAACATCAAATCTATCCTTTCCAGTGTTTCCTCACAGTTAATTTTGGTGTGAATGAGGTTCAGGGAATGTTCCCTAATTTCTCTTCCCTGATCGTATGATTGAGATAATTCTTGTTGGGAGCCTGTTCGATGTCAGCCACCAGCAATCCCATAGGAAGTGACCATTTTATTTCTGTAATTCTGTGCCGTTGTGTCCCTCGCACTTCCAGTGAAGTGGAGGGCAGTTTTTATTGACAGCTTCAGTGGATTGAAAAACATTTGACAGAGTTGTGCAGAGACACGATGCAGTTTGAATGAAAGTTCACAGTCTTGAAATGTTAATGATGTTTCACGCTTCAAGATAAAACCAGACTGCCTGAAAATTCCAGCAGTTTCTCTTTTTTTTGGTTGCAGATATCAATCATCTGCAATAATTTGTTTAGTTTAACTGATGAGTGTTAAGAATGTGGAACTCGTGACAAAAAGTCATGTTTGAGCAGGAAACCGATTAGTAAAGTAACAGCATTAAATTATCGTCACCATTGAGAGTGGAAAGGGATTCACATTGTCATACCATTTACTGATACAGTAGCAGAGCTACACCTGGAGAGACCATTCAGATACTTCACGTGTGTGTAGTTAGGTGTGTCCCAGGAATGGGGATTTCCTCAGTTCTCCCACCTGCCCCCAGTTTCAACATTTCCAAGGATTTAAAATACAATCTGTTCATTCTTACTGGCAAGACGTGGTTCAAATGTGTATGGGGAAGGAACTCCTTGTTCACGCCACTGCTGACTCTCCAGTGAGTTCATATGTAACTTTCTTTTGTTAATCACACCCGGGATAGAACTAGAACAAAGAACAAAACAGGCCCTTTGGCCCTCCAAGTCTGCACCGACCATGGTACTTGCCTAAACTAAAACTTTTTGCACTGACGATGTCTGTATCCTTCCATTCCCACCCTATTCATATATTTGTCTGGATGCCCCTTAAATGCCGCTATCATACCTGCTCCTACCACCTACCCAGGCAGCACGTTCCATATAGTACCGGAGTAACTATAACTATAGGTACCCTACTCGTATTCCAACTATCCAACTCATCAGACTCATTTGATTCTTCCCAACTTCCTTCTCTTCGTGAACCTCTGAAGGTAAAACATGATTTATATGTACCAACCTAATCTTTCCACTATGAAACATCTTAACAAAATATGTGCCAGACCCACATATTTTCATGACGCTTCCTGGTAGCCACTTCAAACACTTGTCATGTTCTTTCAACCTTAACTTTCTGGTTCAACTTAAGACTTGTTTCTCTCACTGTTGCTACACAGCTCCAGGGTCCAAGGTTCAATTCCCGGCTTGGGCACTGTCTGTGCGGAGTTTGTATGTTCTCCCCGTGTCTGCGTGGGTTTCCTCCGGGTGCTCCGGTTTCCTCCCACAAGTCCTGAAAAATGTGCTGTTCGGTAATTTGGACATTCTGAATTCTGCCTTCATATACTCGAACAGGCGCCAGAATGTGTCGACTCGGACCTTTTCACAGTTACTTCATTAAAATGTTAATGTAAGCCTACTTTAAAGATTATTATTATTGTATTTACCCACTGTGTAAAAAAATATGGCTCAAGGACTGTGGTCTTCGGTTCAAATATCAATTGATCTAAAAATTGGATATCTTGGTGTGGTGTTTCAATCGAAATTCAATCAGAAACAACCCAGCATTCGTCACTGTGCAGAATGTGCTCTATCCTTAATGATCTATTGAGCTGCTCGCAGAAAAATACTTTTCACTGTACCTCGGTACACGTGACAATCAGCAAATCCAATCCAATCCAATCCTCGCCAGAGAACCGACGCGCAGGCGCAGCATGAAATTGTGAAATGAGCATGCACAGAAGCTGTGCTGCAGCTGCGGAGAGATAGTGATGAGGTCTCCGCAAATGATGAGAAACAGCAAGTTTTGGGAAGGTAATGGAGGGGGAAGAGTGGGTGGGAAGGCTTTGTAATTTCACAGTGGAAACGTTCAACCCATAGTAAGACCCTCCCAGTCCTGATTTTGCATCAAGTTAGGAAGTAATTTTGGTGCCGCCTTTCCCCTGCAAGGCCCCAGTTAATGGCCGCCATCTTTATGTGGGCCAGGGGGAAGGTCGGCGCATGCGCGCCCGCCATCTTTCACCAGGGCAATGAGCAGCCGTACGCGTGCGTGGCAAGAATGTTGTGGAATTCTATCCTGGACTGACAATGATGGATTGTGGAAACGCCTTTTACAGGGGACTAGAAGGGGAGGATTTACACGCAGCAAACATAAACCAAGAGAAATGTTTGTCTCTTCTCAATTTTTATTCCTGGATTGACGGATATTCCTTTTTTTATGGGACATCAGAAGAGCGGAATTTGAAGGAAATTCAGGGGTTATTGGGTTACGGGGATAGGGTGGAAGTGAGGGCTTAAGTGGGTCGGTGCAGACTCGATGGGCCAAATGGTCTCCTTCTGCACTGTATGTTTTATGTTCTATGAAATAGGGAACAACAATGTCATGGAGTGATTTGAAAAGAACAATGAGAATTGAAATAAAAATAGAAAACTCTAGATAAACTCAGCAGATCCGACAGCATCTGTGAAACGAAAAACACGCTTAATGTTTCGAGTCCATATGTCCCTTCCCAGAACTGAGAATTTTAAACTGAGTTGATTCAGTCAGTTCCTTTTCACAACCTGCCTTTGTGTTTTTGTCGGTTCTCTCTCACTCTCTTTAGTTTTAAATCAATTTCATAGGGTGTTAGAAGGGGAGGATTTGAAGTTGTCCAACTCAAACCAAACATCACATCAGGATCTGACAGTCACCCAATTTATCGCAACCTGAATATCGGAATTTGAACATAGAAGGAAAAAGTATTGTTCACTCGGACTATCGACAAAGTTTCAGCCAAGCATCTGGCCTGTCGGAACATAAACTCAGTCACACTGGGGCAAAGCCATGGAAATGTGAGGATTGCGGGAAAGGATTTAATTACCCATCAGAGCCTTAAACTCATCGGCGCAATCAAACTGGAGAAAAACCATTTACCTGCTCCCAGTGTGGGAAGGGATTCACTCAGTCATCCACCCTGCTGAAACATGAGCAAGTTCACACTGATGAAAGACCTTTTAAATGCCCAGACTGTGGTAAATGCTTCAAAGGTTCTGGGAACCTGATGACCCATCAAAGTGTTCACACTGACGTGAGGCCGTTCACATGCGTTCATGTGGGGCTGGATTCAGACAAGCATGTCACCTCACTGTACACCAGCAAGTTCACACGATTGAGAGGCTATTCACCTGCTCCCAATGTGGGAAGCGATTCACTCGGTCATCCCACCTGCTCACACACCAGCACACTCACACTGGGGAGAGGCCATTCACCTGTTCTGAGTGTGGGAAGGGGTTTACTCAGTCGTATGATCTGCAGTCACACCAGCTAGGTCACACTGATGAGAGATCTTTTAAATGTCCAGATTGCAGGAAGTGCTTTAATAGTTCAATGGGAACTGGTGCGCCATCAACGTGTTCACACTGACGAGAGACCGTTCAGGTGCTCTCATTGCGGAACTCGGTTCAGGCAAGCCTGTCATCTCACTGCACACCAGCGAATCCACACTGGAGTGAAGGCATTCACCTGCTTCGAGTGTGGGAAGGGATTCATCAATGCATCCAACCTGCTGACACACCAGCGTGTCCACACTGGGGAGAGGCCGTTCACTTGCTACGATTGTGGAAAGGGCTTCATTAAGTCATCCCACCTGCAGACACACCAGCGGGTCCACACTGGGGAGAGGCCGTTCACCTGCTCTGTGTGTGGGAAGAGTTTCACTCAGTCATCCACTCTGCTAAGACACCAGCGAGTCCACAATAAACTACAATGATTGGATTTTGCTGATAATCACATCCCAGATTCCACATGTTCATTTGATTGCATTTCTGCTGATGTTAATAAGCTCCATCCCATTCTCGGGTCTTGCTATTGTGGAAAAAAAGTCAAATAAACCTGGTTTTAGTGAAATATACAGTGTGTCTGGTGTTTCTAATATCTCAAACAAGTTAGCTCCTTTTGAAGAGCTCGCATCTCCCCATCTCCTACATCCTCAAATTCAACAACTGCGAGGAGCTCATAGAGTTTCTTCTCACAAAGACTGAGACAATCCAATCTTCGAAGATGTAACAAGCATCTGTATATTTAGATCTTGTCGATTGTCGTAAATCTGGACTTCTGGAAAGCATTTGATAAGATGCTGCACAGAAGGTTAATTCACAAGGAGAGATCACATGGGATTAGGGGTAATTTATTAGCTTAGATAGAAGACTGGCTAACGGACAGGAGACAGAGAGTCAGGATAAATGGGTCTTTTTCTGGATGGCAAGATGTAACTAGTGGGGTGTCACTGAGTTTGGTTCTTGGGCCCCAACTATTTACAATCTATATTAACAATTAGGAAACAGGGATAGAAGGTTCTCCAGCCAAATTTGCAGATGACACAAACATAGAACATACAGTACAGAAGGAGGCTATTCGGCCCATCAAGTCTGCACCGACCCACATTAAGCCCTCACTTCCACGCTATCCCCGTAACCCAATAACCCCTCCTAACCTTTTTGGACACTAAGGGCAATTTATCATGGCCAATCCACCTAACCTGCACATCTTTGGACTGTGGGAGAAAACCGGAGCACCCGGAGGAAACCCACGCAGACACAGGGCGAACGCGCAGACTCCGCACAGACAGTGACCCAGCGGGGAATCAAACCTGGGACCCTGGCCCTGTGAAGCCACAGTGCTATCCACTTGTGCTACCGTGCTGCCCAAATAGGTGAGACAGTAAGTTTTAATAAGGAAATAAGAACCTTACATATGGACATAGATAGGTTAGGAGAATAGGCCAAAATGTGGCAAATGGAGTTTAACATAGATACGTGTGAGGTCATGCATTTTGGTCGAAAAAATGGAAAGGCAACTTATTATCTAAATGGTTAAAGACTTTGGGGTGCTCCAATGCAGACAGATCTGGGTGTCCTTGTGCATGAGTCACAGAAAATGAACATGTAGGTGCAGCAGATAATAAGGAAAGCAAATGGAATGTTGGCATTTATAGCAAAAGGAATTGAGTACAAAGGTAAGGAAGTGTTGTTGCAACTATGCAAGACATTGGTATGACCACACCTGGAGCATTGTGCATAATTCTGGTCCCCTTATTTGAGGAAAGATGTAGTGGCATTGGAGGCAGTTCAGAGGAGGTTCACAAGATTTATTCCAGAGACGAGGGGGATGTCGTATGAGGAGAAATTGAATAGTTTAGGCCTATACTCTCTAGAGTTTAGAATAATGAGGGGAGATCAAATCGAGGTGTACAAGATGCTAAAAATATGGATAAAGTAGACGTGGAGCAGATGGTTCCTCTTGTGGGGCATTCTAAAACGAGAGGTCATAATCTTAGAATAAGAGGTAGCAAATTTCAAACAGATTTGAGGAGAAACTACTTCTAAAGGGTTGTGAATCTGTGGAATTTGCTACCCCAGAGTGCCGTGGACAGTGGATGCAGGGACAGTGAGTAAATTTAAGAAAGAGTTAGACAGATTTTTAATTGATAATGGGCGAATGGCCTAATTCTGCTCCTGTGTGTTATGAATTTATGAAGAGGCATCTGGATGGATACATGGGGTGGAATTCTCCCATCCCGCAGCAGAGTGTCCACGTCGTCGTAAACGCCGTCGTGTTTTACGGCGGCGTGAACGGGCCGCTGCCAGGAGTAATTCTGGCCCCTACAGGTGGCCAGCCCAGCGCTGGAGTGGTTCACGCTGCTCCAGCTGCCAATCCTGGTGCGAACTGTGCCCCACGGGATCCGCACATGCGCAGTGGCCTCTTTCAACACGGCGGTCCCGACGCAACATGGCACAGGAATACAGGGGCTGGCGTGGAAGAAATGAGCTCCTCTCCTCCCTCCACGCTGAGTTCCACCGGCTGAGAGCAGATGTGGACAGCACTGGTGGGAATCAGTATTTTCACTACGGCTGCTCGGCCCATCCCGGGCTGAGAATCGGCAGGCCGACCGCGTAGAGCCGTCCGCGCTGGCCAACCACGCTGGCGCCAATGGCGCCGATTATCCGCTCTGCGGAGATACGCGTGCTGGCGTTGGTGGGGGGGGGGGGGGGGGGTGCGTGGCCCGGTCGCGGGGATTCTTCGGTCCGGCCCAGGTTCTGGAAGAATCCCGCCCAGGATAAGCGACTAAACCAGGTAAGGGCAGAAGCATTTTTTTAAGTTAGGGCATCATGACTGGCACAGGCTTGGAGTGTCGAAGGACCTGTCCCTGTGCTGTACTTTTCTTTGTTCTGGATTGTGGTGTCTGCCCTGGTATTCATGTGACTGAACAGATCTTTAAACACAAAGGGCAGGGCGTCCCGTGAGGTCGTGGATCCGGAGGGCAAGATTTGTTTATTTTTCTTCCTTTCTCTGCTTCACAAATAAGACATTGGGTCTCAAAGGGTAATGCACTTTGATGGACAGGTTGTCTGTATTCTGAACAATGGGTAACAAGCTCCGCCCAGTCATTCAAAACATTGCCCCCAAGAAAGATGGCGATCGCGCATGCGTCTTGCTGCACGTTGTCCCCAATAAAGATGGTGACCGTTAACGCTGCGGCCACCAGCCCCGTTCGTGGTAAATGGACCCGGTTTGTCCGCTTTTTTGCCTTTCGGTTTACACAACATGTTTGAGAAATCTCCGATCCTTCTCACCTTCCGTACCAATATTCTCTCTTCGCGTGTGCGAATTCGCCAGAGAAGTGCCTGTTAATCGCCATTACTTGCAGTGCGCATGCTTTAGTTGCATCCCTCATTCAGTCTGATTGGTTGGAGGACCGGCCACTCCCGCCCGCTCTCCCTATTGGTCCGGAGCTGCCGTCAATCTCCTCCGGGGCATTGAGAGCGAGAGCATGCGCAGTCCGGCTGCGGGGCTCAATATTAGCGCGCAGGCGCAGCGTCAAAGAGCTTGGAGTATGCGCAGTGCGATTGATGTCTCGGGCCTTGTTTGTGCCTAAGATGTGGAGTCAGCGGGTGGGAGGAATTGGACTTTGTGGATCCGCAAACCCTTCACAATCATTGTCTGTGCTGAGAGTGGAGACATGAAATGGTGGAGATAGTGAGAAGGGTTTGGATTTCAGCCCAGGAAGGAGGGAGAGTGTGTGGGACGGGGATTGACAGATTTGGGGGGAACAAGAGAAGGAAAAATGTTCCAGAGAAACTAGAATTGTCTGTTCAGAATAGTTTTGCTTTTCCAGGGTATTAGAAGAGGAGGATTTACAGACTGAAATTCACATCAAGATCTGACACAGCCACCTGATTCATCAGGACCTAAATACTGTTGTCATTTACAGTGGGAGGAGAAATGTTTGTTCTGTCTTTGAATGAAAATTTCAAACCTCAGTGTGACTGGGAAAGCACCAAGACACACACATTGAGTGAGAGTGTTTCAGTGAACTGACTGTGGAAAGAGCTCTCACAGCCTGAAAAAACATCACCATTCACAGTGGGGACAAACCGTACATGAGCTCTGTGTGTGAATGAAGCTTCAACTGATTGTACAAACTGGAGAGACACAGGGATACCAGCACTATGGAGAAACCGTGGAAATGTGGGGACTGTGGGAAGGGATTCAATTATCCATCTCGGCTGGAAACTCATCGACGCAGTCACATTGGGGCTAACAAAATGGAGAAACCATGGAAATGCGATGATTGTGGTAAAGGATTCAATTATCCATACCTGCTGGAATACCATCGACAGAGTCACACTGGGAAGAAGCCATTCATCTGTTCCGAGTGTGGGAAGGGATTCACAACATCATCCCACCTGCTGTCACACCAGCGTATTCACACAGAGGAGAGACCGTTCAGCTGCTTTACCTGTGGAAAGAGGTTCTCATGTTCATCCAACCTCAATGCACATCAACGAGTTCACACTGGGGGGAAGTCGTTCACCTGTTCCTTGTGTGGGAAGAATTTCGCTGGTCCATCCGGTCTTTGGTCACACCAGCAAATTCACAGAGGGGTGAAGCCGTTCACCTGTTCTGTGTGTGGGAAGGGCTTCACTCTGTCATCCAACCTGCTGTCACACCAGAGAATTCATACTGAGGAGAGGCCGTTCAGTTGCACTTCCTGTGGAAAGAGGTTCAGGTCTTCATCCAACCTCCGTGCACACAAGCGGGTTCACACTGGAGAGAGGCCATTCACCTGCTCCATGTGTGGGAATGAATTCACTAATTCATCCAGCCTCCAGTCACACCAGCGAATTCACACAGAGGAGAAGCCATTCATTTGCACATACTGTGGAAAGAGTTTCAGGCAGTTATCAATCCTCACTGCACATCAGCGCACTCACACTGGAGAGAGACCATTCACTTGCTCCGAGTGTGGGAAGGGATTTACTCAGTCTGGCAGCCTGCATTTACACAAGCGCACTCACACCGGGGAAAGGCCGTTCACCTGCTCTGAGTGTGGGAAGGGATACACTCGGTCATCCCACCTGCTGACACACCAGCGAGTTCACAACTGTCTGCAGGGTTTGGATTCTGCTGTTAAGCACATCCAGGATTGATAATCTGACAATATTTGGTTTGTTTCTGCTGACATTAACAATCCCTATAACTGGCTGGAGTTTAATATTCTGGATCTGTCACTGATTTTCAGGATGTGGAGATGCCGGCGTTGGACTGGGGTGAGCACAGTACGAAGTCTTACAACACCAGGTTAAAGTCCAACAGGTTTGTTTCGATGTCACTAGCTTTCGGAGTGCTGCTCCTTCCTCCGGTGAATGAAGAGGTCTGTTCCAGAAACACATATATAGACAAATTCAAAGATGCCAAACAATGCTAGGAATGCGAGCATTAGCAGGTGATTAAATCTTTACAGATCCAGAGATGGGGTAACCCCAGGTTAAAGAGGTGTGAATTGTCTCAAGCCAGGACAGTTGGTAGGATTTCGCAGGCCAGATGGTGGGGGATGAATGTAATGCGACATGAATCCCAGGTCCCGGTTGAGGCCGCACTCATGTGTGCGGAACTTGGCTATAAGTTCCTGGTACCCTGAGAGCCCCGCCCCTCATTCACTGATTGGTTGGAGGACAAGCTGTTACCGTTAGTCATTTTGCTACCCCCTATTGGTCAGGAGCTGCCGTCAATCATTGCCTGGGCATTGTGAGGTGTCAGGTGAGAGGTCAGTGTTAGCACTGGGACTGCGGCGCCGAGGACCCGGGTTCGATCCGTGTGGAGTTTGCATATTCTCCCCGTGTCTGCGTGGGTCTGACCCTTGGCTATAAGCCCTGATTTTCAGGGCTGCAAAGTTCCATTTAAAGAGCACCATCTGTGATTTTTTTGCTTTAATTCAGGAACTTGTTGATAATAAATTTATGAACTTTTCCTTCAGCACAAAATGGATCTTTAGTGCAAACTCTACAATTCACTGTCTCTGGGTAAAGTTGAGCAAATGACCACAGGCTGACTGGTTGTGATTTAACCTGAGGCACACCTCTGGCGAGGAGCAAGGTTGAGAAGGCAGGCCTTCATGAATAACCTTGACTGATGCCCTTGCTCTGCATTACAGACCAGCTGTCTAGCCAAGTGAGCTAAACTAGCAATACTATGGCTAAGATTCCACTGATTAACATCACCAATTAGAAACTGGTGATTAATCCTTGCTGACAATTCTTACTGACTGACACATTCTTCACAGTGACACCTCCACTATCAAAGTAAATTCTCAAGGAACTTAAAAGAACTTAAAGTCACTTATGAGCACTGAAATTAAAATTGCTGAAAAGAGAAATGTTGCTGAAGCTTTTCATTTTGTACTTATCAGGACAAACAGAAAAATGCCAAATTTCAAATGATCACAATTAATACAACAGGAGTCAAGAGGGCTGATTGGTTTGCAAGTGCACTCTGATTGGCTGAAACATTGATGTTGACAAATCAACAGAAAACTACAGGTTCCTTGAGCTTCCGAGTAATTCAAAAAAAGTTGCAAGTCTTGATCATATTCCAGAGAACTGGTGCCTGCATATGAAAGTATGTCGCTTTTAGCAAAATAAAATGAGTCCTGTTACGAGCTGGACTGATTATCTTAAATTGATTGTCAGTGTAGCTATTAGCGCACTTAGGATTGTTCAGATCAATGGCAATTTTTATTGCGCTTTAAAAAAATAACTTTGGAGAACCCAAAGTTTTCCAATTAAGGGGCAATTTAACATGGCCAATTCACCTACCTTGCACATCTTTTTGGGTTGTGGGGGTCAGACCCACGCAGACACGGGGAGAATATGCAAACTCCACACGGATCGAACCCGGGTCCTCGGCGCCGCAGTCCCAGTGCTAACACTGACCTCTCACCTGACATCTCACAATGCCCAGGCAATGATTGACGGCAGCTCCTGACCAATAGGGGGTAGCAAAATGACTAACGGAAACAGCTTGTCCTCCAACCAATCAGTGAATGAGGGGCGGGGCTCTCAGGGTACCAGATCTGCAGAGAAGCGACCACACAGGCGCACGTGCCAACTCAAAAAAAGGTTTCTCTCCTCAATTTCTAACCTGGATGCATCGTAATGATTTTTGTAAACAGAGATTACAGCTATCGGGTAAAAATTAAACAGATTGGGCCTTATTTTCTTGAAAAAACAAATAATTGAGTAGTGACCTGATACAAAGCTTTAAAACGATCTGTGAGTTGGACAGGGGAGAGGTGGAGCGGATGCTGCCAATTGTAAAGGAGTCGCAAACTGGGAGCCAGGAATAAACATGGGTGGCACAGTGGTTAGCACTGAGAAATGGTGCGGGATTCGTCGGTTTCGTGCTTAACACCGAGGAGGCTGACAAGCACTGTTGCTTCACAGCGCCAGGGTCCCAGGTTAAATTCCTGCTTGGGTCACTGTGCGGAGTCTGCATGTTCTCCCCGTGTCGGTGTGGGTTTCCTCCGAATGCTCGGGTTTCCTCTCACAAGTCCTGAAAGATGTGTTTGTTGGATGAATTGGACATTGTGAATTTTCCCTCTGTGAACCTGAACAGGTGCCGGAGTGTGGTGACTCGGGGTTTTTCACAGTCACTTCATTGCATAAGCCTACTTGTGATAATAAAGATTATTATTATTGTAAACTAGGTCATAAATACAAGAGAGTTACTAATAAGTCCAAGAGGGAGATATAGACACATTTCTTCATTCACTGGATTAGAATGTGCAACTTGTTACCAGGGAAGGAGTTGTGGAAAGTGCTGGGATATTTCCAAAAGGAAATGGAACAAGCACATGAGAAAAGGGAATGGAAAGATCAGCTGACAGGCTGAGATGAGGTGGATAGAATGGAAGGAGATGTGTCGAGTATAATCAGCAGCAGAACAGTTGGACCAACTGGCCTGTTCATTGTAGAATCTAAGTAATTCAATGTAAACTTCTTTTACACAATATGAGGATTGCAGATGGGAAATTCAAACCAAACATCATGTAAGTCCTGACAGTCTTATCAATTCATCAGGAGTTGAAAATCATCGGCCTTTCAATGTGGAAGGAGAAATGTTTGTCCTGACTAAAAGAAACGATTGCAAACATCAGTGCGACTGGAAAAGCACTGAGGCACATACACACTGAGTGATTATTCCAGCGAACTGACTGTGCAAAGAACTTTAACCAGCCACAGAGTCTGAAAACATATTGCACCATTTACATCAGGAAGAGACCGTACTCAGGCTGTGTGTGGACCAGGCTTTACATCAGGAAGTGACCGTACCCAGGCTGTGTGTGTGGACCAGGCTTCACATCAGGAAGAGACCGTACTCAGGCTGTGTGTGTGTACCAGGTTTCACATCAGGAAGAGACCGTACTCAGGCTGTGTGTGTGGCCCAGGCTCCACATCAGGAAGTGACCGTACTCAGGCTGTGTGTGTGGACCAGGTTTCACATCAGGAAGAGACCGTACTCAGGCTGTGTGTGTGGACCAGGTTTCACATCAGGAAGAGACCGTACTCAGGCTGTGTGTGTGGACCAGGCTCCACATCAGGAAGTGACCGTACTCAGGCTGTGTGTGTGGACCAGGCTTCACATCAGGAAGAGACCGTACTCAGGCTGTGTGTGTGGACCAGGTTTCACATCAGGAAGTGACCGTACTCAGGCTGTGTGTGTGGACCAGGTTTCACATCAGGAAGAGACCGTACTCAGGCTGTGTGTGTGGCCCAGGCTCCACATCAGGAAGAGACCGTACTCAGGCTGTGTGTGTGGACCAGGTTTCACATCAGGAAGTGACTGTACTCAGGCTGTGTGTGTGGACCAGGCTTCACATCAGGACGTGACCATACTCAGGCTGTGTGTGTGGACCAGGTTTCACATCAGGAAGAGACCGTACTCAGGCTGTGTGTGTGGCCCAGGCTCCACATCAGGAAGAGACCGTACTCAGGCTGTGTGTGTGGACCAGGTTTCACATCAGGAAGTGACTGTACTCAGGCTGTGTGTGTGGACCAGGCTCCACATCAGGAAGAGACCGTACTCAGGCTGTGTGTGTGGGGACCAGGCTCCACATCAGGAAGAGACCGTACTCAGGCTGTGTGTGTGGACCAGGTTTCACATCAGGAAGAGACCGTACTCAGGCTGTGTGTGTGGACCAGGCTCCACATCAGGAAGAGACCGTACTCAGGCTGTGTGTGTGGACCAGGCTTCACATCAGGAAGAGACCGTACTCAGGCTGTGTGTGTGGACCAGGTTTCACATCAGGAAGTGACCGTACTCAGGCTGTGTGTGTGGCCCAGGCTCCACATCAGGAAGTGACCCTACTCAGGCTGTGTGTGTGGACCAGGTTTCACATCAGGAAGAGACCGTACTCAGGCTGTGTGTGTGTGGACCAGGTTTCACATCAGGAAGTGACCGTACTCAGGCTGTGTGTGTGGACCAGGCTTCACATCAGGAAGAGACCGTACTCGGGCTGTGTGTGTGGACCAGGTTTCACATCAGGAAGAGACCGTGCTCAGGCTGTGTGTGTGGACCAGGTTTCACATCAGGAAGTGACCGTACTCAGGCTGTGTGTGTGGACCAGGTTTCACATCAGGAAGAGACCGTGCTCAGGCTGTGTGTGTGGACCAGGTTTCACATCAGGAAGAGACCGTACTCAGGCTGTGTGTGGACCAGGTTTCACATCAGGAAGTGACCGTACTCAGGCTGTGTGTGTGGACCAAGTTTCACATCAGGAAGTGACCGTACTCAGGCTGTGTGTGTGGACCAGGTTTCACATCAGGAAGCGACCGTACTCAGGCTGTGTGTGTGGACCAGGCTCCACATCAGGAAGTGACCGTACTCAGGCTGTGTGTGTGGACCAGGCTTCACAACAGGAAGAGACCGTACTCAGGCTGTGTGTGTGGACCAGGTTTCACATCAGGAAGTGACCGTACTCAGGCTGTGTGTGGACCAGGTTTCACATCAGGAAGTGACCGTACTCAGGCTGTGTGTGTGGACCAGGTTTCACATCAGGAAGAGACCGTACTCAGGCTGTGTGTGTGGACCAGGCTTCACAACAGGAAGAGACCGTACTCAGGCTGTGTGTGTGGACCAGGTTTCACATCAGGAAGTGACCGTACTCAGGCTGTGTGTGTGGACCAGGCTTCACATCAGGAAGAGACCGTACTCAGGCTGTGTGTGTGGACCAGGTTTCACATCAGGAAGTGACCGTACTCAGGCTGTGTGTGTGGACCAGGTTTCACATCAGGAAGAGACCGTACTCAGGCTGTGTGTGTGGCCCAGGCTCCACATCAGGAAGAGACCGTACTCAGGCTGTGTGTGTGGACCAGGTTTCACATCAGGAAGTGACTGTACTCAGGCTGTGTGTGTGGACCAGGCTTCACATCAGGACGTGACCGTACTCAGGCTGTGTGTGTGGACCAGGTTTCACATCAGGAAGAGACCGTACTCAGGCTGTGTGTGTGGCCCAGGCTCCACATCAGGAAGAGACCGTACTCAGGCTGTGTGTGTGGACCAGGTTTCACATCAGGAAGTGACTGTACTCAGGCTGTGTGTGTGGACCAGGCTCCACATCAGGAAGAGACCGTACTCAGGCTGTGTGTGTGGGGACCAGGCTCCACATCAGGAAGAGACCGTACTCAGGCTGTGTGTGTGGACCAGGTTTCACATCAGGAAGAGACCGTACTCAGGCTGTGTGTGTGGACCAGGCTCCACATCAGGAAGAGACCGTACTCAGGCTGTGTGTGTGGACCAGGCTTCACATCAGGAAGAGACCGTACTCAGGCTGTGTGTGTGGACCAGGTTTCACATCAGGAAGTGACCGTACTCAGGCTGTGTGTGTGGCCCAGGCTCCACATCAGGAAGTGACCCTACTCAGGCTGTGTGTGTGGACCAGGTTTCACATCAGGAAGAGACCGTACTCAGGCTGTGTGTGTGTGGACCAGGTTTCACATCAGGAAGTGACCGTACTCAGGCTGTGTGTGTGGACCAGGCTTCACATCAGGAAGAGACCGTACTCGGGCTGTGTGTGTGGACCAGGTTTCACATCAGGAAGAGACCGTGCTCAGGCTGTGTGTGTGGACCAGGTTTCACATCAGGAAGTGACCGTACTCAGGCTGTGTGTGTGGACCAGGTTTCACATCAGGAAGAGACCGTGCTCAGGCTGTGTGTGTGGACCAGGTTTCACATCAGGAAGAGACCGTACTCAGGCTGTGTGTGGACCAGGTTTCACATCAGGAAGTGACCGTACTCAGGCTGTGTGTGTGGACCAAGTTTCACATCAGGAAGTGACCGTACTCAGGCTGTGTGTGTGGACCAGGTTTCACATCAGGAAGCGACCGTACTCAGGCTGTGTGTGTGGACCAGGCTCCACATCAGGAAGTGACCGTACTCAGGCTGTGTGTGTGGACCAGGCTTCACAACAGGAAGAGACCGTACTCAGGCTGTGTGTGTGGACCAGGTTTCACATCAGGAAGTGACCGTACTCAGGCTGTGTGTGGACCAGGTTTCACATCAGGAAGTGACCGTACTCAGGCTGTGTGTGTGGACCAGGTTTCACATCAGGAAGAGACCGTACTCAGGCTGTGTGTGTGGACCAGGCTTCACAACAGGAAGAGACCGTACTCAGGCTGTGTGTGTGGACCAGGTTTCACATCAGGAAGTGACCGTACTCAGGCTGTGTGTGTGGACCAGGCTTCACATCAGGAAGAGACCGTACTCAGGCTGTGTGTGTGGACCAGGCTTCAACTCACCATCCAACACAGACAGACAGAAGGACACCGGCACCATGGAGAAACCGTGGAAATGTGGGGACTGTGGGAAAGGATTCAATTCTCTATCTGAAGTGGAACCAGACCAGGACCAGAGTAGCAGGTTTATGAGAATAACATAATCTCCAAGTTCCCCCCCAACTCATACACTGTCCTGACTTCTCTGATATCTAGTGCTGCATGAACAGAAATTTCCTCCAATTAAATATTGGAAAGACTGAAGCATTGTCTTCAGTTCCTGCTTCAACCCTAGCTGCCAACTCCATCCCTTTCCCCAGCAACTTTCTGAAGCTGAATAGAATGGTTGAGAGCCTTGGTGTCATATCTGACCAGAGATGGGTCTTCCGGTTGGGGCTATGCCTGGGTAGGTCGCACATTCGGCAGCTCCCGCCGTGAACGGACTTTTGGGCCCTTCTATGGAGCCCCAGCGGCACTTGGACGACGATTCCCGGTGTGGGAAGGCAGCAGTGAGGTTCCCCCAGCACTGTATGGAGTGGACCAGGAGCGGAGTGGTCAAAAAAGTGGCATTAGAGAAGAGAGGAGAACGGGTGAGAAAAAGCAAGATGGTGGCGGGCGGAGACCAGGCAGCATGGGCTCAGTGGTCTCGGGAGCCGCAAGAGTTTCGGAGAAGCTGCTTTGCGGAATTGAAGGCGGAGATGTTGGCCCCGATGAGGTTGTCGATTGAAAGGCTGGTGGAGACCCAGAGGATGCAGGGGACAGCGATTAAGGAGGTGCAGCAAAAGGCCTCCGAGGACGAGATCCTGGGCCTGGCGGTGAAAGTGGAGGCGCACGAGGCGTTGCATAAAAAAATGGCAGGAGAAATTTGAGGATCTGGAGAACAGGTCGAGGAGGAAGAATCTGCGGATTCTGGGTCTCCCTGAAGGTGTGGAGGGGTTGGATGCTGGGGCGTATGTGGCTACGATGCTGGGTACGCTGATGGGTGCGGGAGCCTTCCCGAGGCCCCTGGAGCTGGATGGGGCGCACAGAGTCCTGGCGAGGAGGCCGAGGGTGAATGAGCCGCCGAGGGCTGTGGTGGTGAGGTTTCACCGTTTCACCGACAGGGAGTGTGTCTTGAGATGGGCGAAGAAGGAGCGGAGCAGCAGGTGGGAGAATGCTGAAATCCGCATTTACCAGGACTGGAGTGCAGAGCTGGCCAAGAAGAGGGCAGGATTCAACCGGGCCAAGGCGGTTCTCCACAGAAAGGGGGTGAAGTTCAGCCTGTTGCAGCCAGCGCAGCTATGGGTCACGTATCAGGACCGACACCACTACTTTGATACACCGGTCGAGGCGTGGACCTTTATCAAAGATGAGAAGCTGGACTCAAATTAGTGGTTTGTAGCATGCTATGGGGGATGTTGGGGAGTGGGAGGTGGCGATATTTGTGTTTTTTCTGTACTGGTTTTTTTGTGTGCTGGTTTGGGAAGGGTTGTTCCCCGCGTTCGATGGGGAGGGGGCGTTCCCCGCGTTCGATGGGGGTGGGGGGGGAGTGTGTGCTGGAGGCCCTGGGCCTTTGGGGAATGGGGCGAGGTTGCAGGAGAAAGGAGCTGCGCCATAGGGGGCGGGGTCGGCCCAGGCAGGGATCGTAGGCTTTTACCCACGGAAAGGGGGGGCGGGGCCTGATGCGGGGGGGGCGTCACTGGACTGGAGTACACATTGGTTTGTAGGGGGAGTGGAGGGGGGGACTTGGGCCGCCCCTTTGGTGGGGGACTTTGAGGGGGAATCCAACAGGAGGATCGGTGGCAGAGGCGTGAGTGGCCGGGGTCAGCAGGAGTCAGCTGACTTATGGGAGTGCAGTGGGGGGAGCAGGGGGGTTAAGCAATTGCTTGGCTGGGGGATGGGGGGGGGTTGGTGGGGGGGGGGACTGGGTTGCTGCTGTACTGACTGAGGGCGAGCTGGAGGTAAGAGGGAGAGTCGGGGCAGGGAGCCTCCGCCTGGGGGGCTGAAGAGTGCCGGAGGCGTGGGCACGTGGCCGGCCTAAAAGAGGAGATGGCTAGTTGGCAGGGGGGCGGGGGGGGGTGGTCATCCGAGGGGGGTAGTCCCCCGATCCGACTGATCACGTGGAACGTGAGAGGCTTGAATGGGCCGGTCAAGAGGGCCCGGGTGTTTGCGCACTTAAAGGGACTAAAGGCAGACGTAGCCATGTTACAGGAGATGCACCTGAAGGTTGCGGATCAGACCAGGCTGAGGAAGGGATGGGTGGGGCAGGTCTTTCATTCTGGGCTGGATGCGAAGAACAGGGGGGTCGCAATCTTGGTGAGCAAATGGGTGACTTTTGAGGTGGCGGGTATTGTGGCGAATAAGGGGGGCCGATATGTGATGGTGAGTGGTAGGCTGCAGGGGGCTCGGGTGGTGCTGGTGAATGTGTATGCTCCGAACTGGGACGATGCAGGGTTCATGAAGCGCATGCTGAGCCGGATTCCAGATCTGGAGGCAGGTAATCTGGTAATGGGGGGGACTTCAACACGGTACTGGACCCGGCACTGGATCGGTCTAGGTAGAGGTCGGGTAAGAGGCCGGCTGCGGCCAAGGTCCTGAAGGGGTTTATGGATCAGTTGGGGGGAGTGGATCCGTGGTGGTTTGCCAGGTCAAACTCCTTGTCTTCCCATGTGCACAAGGCCTACTCGCGAATAGACTTTTTCGTGGTAAGCAGGGCGCCGATCCCGAGAGTGGAGGGGACGGAGTATTCGGCCATTGCGATTTCGGATCACGTCCCGCACTGGGTGGAGCTGTAGTTGGGGTGGGCGAGGGGCCAGAGTGGCGCATGGATGTGGGACTGCTGGCAGACGAGGAGTTTGGGGGCGGGTTCGGGGGTGCATCCAAAGATATGTGGAGGCCAATGATAATGGGGAGGATTCGGTGAGTGTGGTCTGGGAGGCGCTGAAGGCAGTGGTCAGGGGGGAGCTAATTTCAATCAAGGCCCACAGGGAGGAGGGAGCGGATGGAGAG
This sequence comes from Scyliorhinus torazame, assembly GCF_047496885.1. NCBI lineage: Eukaryota > Metazoa > Chordata > Chondrichthyes > Carcharhiniformes > Scyliorhinidae > Scyliorhinus > Scyliorhinus torazame. The sequence continues at coordinate 69,254,796 of NC_092711.1, read as the reverse complement.
GGAGAGACTGGTAGGGGAGATACTGAGGGTGGATAGGAGGTATGCGGAATCCCCCGAGGAGGGGCTGTTGAAGGAGCGCCGGAGCCTCCAAATGGAGTTTGACTTGCTGACCACGGAGAAAGCTGACGTCCAGTGGAGGAGGGTACAGGGAGCAGTGTATGAGTATGGGGAGAAGTCGGGTCGGATGTTGGCACATCAGCTGCGGAGGAGGGAGGCGGCTAGAGAGATGGGGGAATCAGGGATGGGGGCGGGAACACGGTGTGGAGTCCAGCTAAAATAAACGAGGTCTTTCGGGACTTTTATGGTAACTTGTACAAGTCAGAACCCCCTTGGGGGGGGGGGGGGGCGGAGGATGCGGCAGTTCCTGGACCAACTGAGGTTTCCAAGGGTGGAGGAGGGGCGAGTAGAGGGTTTTGGGGCCCCGATCGAGATGGAGGAGCTAGTTAAGGGGTTGGGGAGTATGCAGGCGGGCAAGGCCCCGGGACCGGATGGGTTCCCAGTTGAGTTCTACAGGAAGTTCTTTGAACTGTTGGCCCCATTGCTGCTGAGAACCTTTAATGAGATGAAGGAAAAGTGAATTTGTCCCCCGACGATGTCGCAGGCTTCGACCTCGCTTATCCTCAAGCGGGACAAGCACCCGCTGCAGTGTGGCTCGTATAGGCCGATTTTGCTCCTCAATGTAGATGCCAAGTTGTTGGTGGAGGTCTTGGCCACCAGGATTGAGGATTGTGTCCCAGGAGTGATACTTGAGGATCAGACGGGGTTTGTGAAGGGCAGGCAGATGAACACGAATGTGCGGAGGCTCCTGAATGTGATTATGATGCCCACAGAGGGGGGTGATGCAGAAGTGGTAGCGGCAATGGACGCGGAGAAAGCCTTTGACCGGGTGGAGTGGGAGTATATGTGGGAGGTGTTAGGTAGGTTTGGGTTCGGGGAGGAGTTCATAGGGTGGGTTGAATTGTTGTACCAGACACCGGTGGCAAGTGTTTTTTAAAAAAAATATTTTATTAAAAATGTTTGGTCAACCAACACAGTACATTGTGCATCCTTTACACAATATTATAACAACACAAATAACAATGACCTATTTTATAAACAGAAAATGAATAAATAATAATTAACAAAAATGAAAACTAACCCTAATTGGCAACTGCCTTATCACAAGTAACACTCTCCAAAAATATAATTTAACAGTCCAATATATAATTATCTGTAGCAACGACCTATACATATGATACAGTATATATTAACAACCCTGAGAGTCCTTCTGGTTCCTCCTCCCCCCCCCCCCCCCCCCCCCTCTCCCACCTCGGCCTCTCTCACCTCCTGCACTCCCGGCTCTTGTGCAACCCCAAATATAGCCAACCCCCAGCTTGGTTCGACCCGGACCCCTACTACTTTTGAAAGCACCTTTGTCACCCCCATCCAAAACCCCTGTAGTGCCGGGCATGACCAAAACATATGGGTATGATTCGCTGGGCTTCTCGAGCACCTCGCACACCTATCCTCCACCCCAAAAAATTTACTGAGCCGTGCTCCAGTCATATGCGCCCTGTGTAATACCTTAAACTGAATCAGGCTTAGCCTGGCACACGAGGACGACGAGTTTACCCTGCTTAGGGCATCTGCCCACAGCCCCTCCTCGATCTCCTCCCCCAGCTCTTCTTCCCATTTCCCTTTTAGTTCATCTACCATAGTCTCCCCTTCGTCCCTCATTTCCCTATATATATCTGACACCTTACCATCCCCCACCCATGTCTTTGAGATCACTCTATCCTGCACCTCTTGTGTCGGGAGCTGCGGGAATTCCCTCACCTGTTGCCTCGCAAAGGCCCTCAGTTGCATATACCGGAATGCATTCCCTTGGGGCAACCCATATTTCTCAGTCAGCGCTCCCAGACTCGCGAACTACCCATCCACAAACAGATCTTTCAGTTGCGTTATTCCTGCTCTTTGCCACATTCCATATCCCCCATCCATTCCCCCGGGGCAAACCTATGGTTGTTTCTTATCGGGGACCCCCCCAAGGCTCCAGTCTTTCCCCTATGCCGTCTCCACTGTCCCCAAATCTTCAGTGTAGCCACCACCACCGGGCTTGTGGTGTAGTTCCTCGGTGAGAACGGCAATGGGGCTGTCACCATAGCCTGTAGGCTAGTCCCCCTACAGGACGCCCTCTCTAATCTCTTCCACGCCGCTCCCTCCTCCTCTCCCATCCACTTACTCACCATTGAAATATTAGCGGCCCAATAATACTCACTTAGGCTCGGTAGTGCCAGCCCCCCCCTATCCCTGCTACGCTGTAAGAATCCCTTTCTCACTCTCGGGGTCACCACTTCTTCTACCTCGATCTGTGCTCCCAGTCCCACCCTTTCCTGCTCTTCCACCTTGGGAAATTCCAGCCGATCCAAAAAGCCCATCATTCTCTCCCTCCCATCCGGGGGTTGAGCTTCATATAATTTTTTATAAAATGTCTTGAACACTCCATTCACTCTCACCGCTCCCCGCTCCATCTCTCCTTCCTCATCCCTCACTCCCCCTATTTCCCTCGCTGCTCCCCTTTTCCTCAATTGGTGTGCCAGCAACCTGCTCGCCTTCTCCCCATATTCGTACTGTACACCCTGTACCTTCCTCCATTGTGCCTCTGCAGTGCCCATAGTCAGCAAGTCAAATTCTACATGTAGCCTTTGCCTTTCCCTGTACAGTCCCTCCTCCGGTGCTTCCGCATATTGTCTGTCCTCCCTCAAAAGTTCTTGCAGCAACCGCTCCCGTTCCTTACTCTCCTGCTTCCCTTTATGTACCCTTATTGATATCAGCTCCCCTCTAACCACCGCCTTCAGCGCCTCCCAGACCACTCCCACCTGGACCTCCCCATTATCATTGAGTTCCAAGTACTTTTCAATGCACCCCCTCACCCTTAGACACCCCCCCCTCATCTGCCATTAGTCCCATGTCCATTCTCCAGGGTGGGCGCCCTCCTGTTTGCTCCCCTATCTCCAAGTCCACCCAGTGTGGAGCGTGATCCGAAATGGCTATAGCCGTATACTCCGTTCCCCTCACCTTCGGGATCAACGCCCTTCCCAGCACAAAAAAGTCTATTCGCGAGTAGACTTTATGGACATAGGAGAAAAACGAGAACTCCTTACTCCTAGGTCTGCTAAATCTCCACGGGTCTACACCTCCCATCTGCTCCATAAAATCTTTAAGTACCTTGGCTGCTGCAGGCCTCCTTCCAGTCCTGGACTTCGACCTATCCAGCCCTGGTTCCAACACCGTATTAAAATCTCCCCCCATTATCAGCTTTCCCATCTCTCGGTCCGGAATGCGTCCTAGCATCCGCCTCATAAAATTGGCATCATCCCAGTTCGGGGCATATACGTTTACCAAAACCACCGTCTCCCCCTGTAGTTTGCCACTCACCATCACGTATCTGCCCCCGTTATCCGCCACTCTAGTCTTTGCCTCGAACATTACCCGCTTCCCCACTAATATCGCCACCCCCCTGTTTTTCGCATCTAGCCCCGAATGGAACACCTGCCCCACCCATCCTTTGCGTAGCCTAACCTGGTCTATCAGTTTCAGGTGCGTTTCCTGTAACATAACCACATCTGCCTTAAGTTTCTTAAGGTGTGCGAGTACCCGTGCCCTCTTTATCGGCCCGTTCAGCCCTCTCACGTTCCACGTGATCAGCTGGGTTGGGGGGCTTCCTACCCCCCCCCCCCCCTTGTCGATTAGCCATCCCCTTTTTCCAGCTCCTCACCCGGTTCCCACGCAGTTGTATCTCCCCCAGGCGGTGCCCCCCCGCCCATCCCCTCCCATACCAGCTCCCCCCTCTCCCCAGCAGCAGCAACCCAGTAATTCCCCCCTCCCACCCCCCCCCCGCTAGATCCCCCGCTAGAGTAATTACTCCCCCCATGTTGCTCCCAGAAGTCAGCAAACTCTGGCCGACCTCGGCTTCCCCCCGTGACCTCGGCTCGCACCGTGCGACGCCCCCTCCTTCCTGCTTCTCTATTCCCGCCATGATTATCATAGCGCGGGAACCAAGCCCGCGCTTCTCCCTTGGCCCCGCCCCCAATGGCCAACGCCCCATCTCCTCCACCTCCCCTCCTCCCCCCATCACCACCTGTGGAAGAGAGAAAAGTTACCACATCGCAGGATTAGTACATAAAACTCCTCTTTCCCCCCTTTTTAACCCCCCTCTTCGCCCCCCACATTCGCCCCACCACTTTGTTCAAACGTTCTTTTTAATAACCCGCTCATTCCAGTTTTTCTTCCACAATAACAGTCCACGCTTCATCCGCCGTCTCAAAGTAGTGGTGCCTCCCTCGATATGTGACCCAGAGTCTTGCCGGTTGCAGCATTCCAAATTTTATCTTCTTTTTATGAAGCACCGCCTTGGCCCGATTAAAGCTCACCCTCCTTCTCGCCACCTCCGCACTCCAGTCTTGATAAACGCGGATCACCGCGTTCTCCCATTTACTGCTCCGAGTTTTCTTTGCCCATCTAAGGACCATTTCTTTATCCTTAAAACGGAGAAATCTCACCACTATGGCTCTGGGAATTTCTCCTGCTCTCGGTCCTCGCGCCATCACTCGGTATACTCCCTCCACCTCCAACGGACCCGCCGGGGCCTCCGCTCCCATTAACGAGTGCGGCATCGTGCTCACATATGCCCCGACGTCCGCTCCCTCCACACCTTCAGGAAGACCAAGAATCCTCAGGTTGTTCCTCCTTGCATTGTTCTCCAGTGCCTCCAACCTTTCCACACATCGTTTCTGATGTGCCTCATGCATCTCCGTCTTCACCACCAGGCCCTGTATGTCGTCCTCATTCTCGGCTGCCTTTGCCTTCACGACCCGAAGCTCCCGCTCCTGGGTCTTTTGTTCCTCCTTTAGCCCTTTGATCGCCTGTAGTATCAGGGCCAACAGCTCTTTCTTCATTTCCTTTTTGAGCTCTTCCACACAGCATTTCAAGAACTCTTGTTGTTCAGGGCCCCATGTTAAACTGCCACCTTCCGACGCCATCTTGGTTTTTGCTTGCCTTCCTTGCTGCTGTTCTAAAGGATCCACTGCAATCCGGCCACTTTCTCCTTTTTTCATCCATATCCAGGGGGGATTCCCTTCTGGTTTACCGCACAGTGTTTTTAGCCGTCAAAATTGCCGTTGGGGCTCCTATCAAGAGCCCAAAAGTCCGTTTCACCGGGAGCTGCCGAAACGTGCGACTCAGCTGGTCATCGCCGCACCCGGAAGTCCACCGGTGGCAACTGTATCGACGAACCGGCTGCGGTCAGGGTATTTTAGGTTGTACCATGGAACGAGGCAGGGGTGCCCTTTGTCCTGGTGATTGAGCCGCTGGCTATGGCGTTGAGGGAGTCCAGAAACTGGAGGGGTTTGGTCTGGGGGTGGGGGGGGGGGGGTGGGGGAGGAGCACCATGTCTCACTATACGCAGATGACCTGCTTCTGTACATTGCGGATCCGCTGGAGGGGATGGAGGAGGTCATGTAGACCCTTCGGGAGTTTGGAGACTTCTCGGGATATAAGCTCAACGTGGGGAAGAGTGAGCTGTTTGTGGTGCATGCGAGGGGCCAGGAAAGGACGTTGGAGGAGCTACTGCTCAAGATGGTGGTGAGGAGTTTTCGGTATTTGGGTATCCAGGTGGCTAAGAGTTGGGGGGTCTTGCATAAGCTCAATCTGGCACGGCTGGTGGACCAGATGGAGGAGCACTTCAGGAGGTGGGACATGTTGCCACTCTCCCTGGCGGGTAGGGTGCAATCCGTTAGGATGACGGTCCTCCCCAGGTTCCAATTCGTCTTTCAATGCCTGCCCATTCTCATCCCCAAGGGCTTCTTTAAGCGGGTAAACAGGAGCATTATGGCATTTGTGTGGGCAAATAAGACCCCGAGGGTTAAGAGGGTGTTCTTGGAGCGCAGTTTGAGGGGGGGGGGGGGGGCGGGGGGTTGGCGTTGCCGAACCTGTGCAGCTATTACTGGGCAGCGAATGTGTCTATGATTCAGAAGTGGGTAATGGAGGGAGAGGGGGCGGCATGGAAAAGGTTAGAGGAGGCATCCTGTATAGGTACTAGCCTGGGGGCACTGGTGACGGCACCGCTTCCGTCGACGCCGAATACCACGAGCCCGGTGGTGGCAGTGACATTGAGGATTTGGGGGGCAGTGGAGATGGAATAAGAGGGATGTAGAGGCCTAAGTCTGGGTTCCGATACGGGACAACCATAGGTTTGTTCCAGGTAGGATAGATGGTGAGTTCCTAAGCTGGCACCGGGCGGGAATTAAAAGGATGGGGGATTTATTCATCGATGTGACTTTTGCCAGTCTGAGGGCGCTGGAGGAGAAATTTAGGTTATCTCCGGGAAATGCCTTTAGGTATATGCAGGTTCGGGCGGTCGTGAGAAAGCAGGTAGGGGAATTCCCGCTGCTGCCTACCCGAAGGATACAGGACAGGGTGATTTCGGGCGTGTGGGTCAAAGAGGGTAAGGTCCTTAGAACCTTAGTTAGGCCACACTTGGAGTATAGTGTTCAATTCTGGTCGCCACACTACCAGAAGGATGTGGAGGCTTTAGAGAGGGTGCAGAAGAGATTTACCAGAATGTTGCCTGGTATGGAGGGCATAAGCTATGAGGAGCGATTGAATAAACTCGGTTTGTTCTCTCTGGAACGAAGGAGGTTGAGGGGTGACCTGATAGAGGTATACAAAATTATGAGGGGCATAGACAGAGTGGATAGTCAGAGGCTTTTCCCCAGGGTAGAGGGGTCAATTACTAGGGGGCATAGGTTTAAGGTGAGAGGGGCAAGGTTTAGAGTAGATGTACGAGGCAAGTTTTTTACGCAGAGGGTAGTGGGTGCCTGGAACTCGCTACCGGAGGAGGTAGTGGAAGCAGGGACGATAGGGACATTTAAGGGGCATCTTGACAAATATATGAATAGGATGGGAATAGAAGGATACGGACCCAGGAAGTGTAGAAGATTGTAGTTTAGTCGGGCAGTATGGTCGGCGCGGGCTTGGAGGGCCGATGGGCCTGTTCCTGTGCTGTACATTTCTTTGTTCTTTGTTCTTGTCTCGGCGATATACCAGGAGCTGCAGGAGGTGGAGGAAGCCTCGGCGGAGGAGCTGAAGGGCAAGTGGGAGGAGGAGCTAGACGAGGAGCTGGATGAGGGCCTGTGGGCTGACGCCCTGGAAGGGTCAATTCCTCTTCATCTTGCGCCTTTTTGTAAGGGGCGTATGCCCCATTCTCCTTTGAGATGGGTGTTAAATTATTAGTCGTTTAGAGGGTTAAGTTGTTTTGTTTTGTTGGCATATTGCCACGTTTTCTTTGTATTATTTTCCTTTTTCGAGTGTTTTGTAAAAATTATTGAAAAACCTTGAATAAAAACATTTTAAAAAGAAAATCTAATATCTCCTCATGTGGCTCAGTGTCAATTGTTATTTTGTAACGTTTCTCTGAAAGTCGAAAACGTTTTATTCTGTTCAAGTCACAATATAAATTCGAATTATTGTCACTGCCCTGGACAAATATTCTGCCCCCTAAATAGGAATTTGTAACTCAGAGTGAAATAGTTGGATGGACATTCTGTCATGAAGACACATTTCAAAAATGTTGCCCCCAACAATGATGGCGACTGAGCCTGCGCTCTGCTGCTCGTGCCTCAATAAAGATGGTGGGTGCGCGTGCGCAGTGAGCTGCCAGTGATCCAAATAAGGTGCCGAGAGCGCATGTGCACTGCTGCGAGGAACCCAATTTGAGACGGCGCATGCGCACAGCGGCCAGTACCAAATAAAGATGGCGACAGCATAGTCCTCTCTGTGAGAAAGCTCCAGGCCCCGCTCAGATCCCCAGGTACCGGTGGTTTATTTTTCCGGATTTTCGGTTTATATAACATGTTTACGAAGCGTGCCTAACGACCCGCATGATCCAGCTCTCCCTCCGTCCTGCCATTCCCACCTTCACGAGTTGTGCATCCGAGAAAGAACCTTTTCTGCATCGCCATTAATCACACTGCGCATGCTTCACTCGGCCAGTCATAGATCATAGAATTTACAGTGCAGAAGGAGGCCATTCGGCCCATCGAGTCTGCACCGGCTCTTGGAAAGAGCGCCCGACTTAATCCCACACCTTCACCCTATCGCTGTAACCCCACCCAACACTAAGGGCAATTTTGGACACTAAGGGCAATTTATCATGGCCAATCCACCTAACCTGCACACATTCACTCCGATTGGTTGGAGGACCAGTCACTCCCGGCTGGTCTGCCGGACCCGCCCACTCTTCTCCTACTGGTCGCGCAATGCCGTCAATCATTGCCCGGGCGTTGTCAGGTGTCAGGTGAGAGGTCAGTGTTGGGAGCGGGGTTTACAAACCCCAGGGCCCCAGAACCGAATGTGCAGTACGGTAGCGCAAGTCATTGGATACCACTGTGGCTTCACAGCGCTAGGGTCGATTCCCGGTTGGGTCACTGTCTGCGGGGAATCTGCACGTTCTCCCCGTGTCTGTGTGGGTTTCCTCCCACAGTCCAAAGACGTGCAGGTGAGGTGGATTGGCCATGATAAATTGCCCTTCGTGACCAAAAAGGTTAGGAGGGGTTACGGAGATAGGGTGGAAGTGAGGGCTTGAGTGGGTCGGTGCAGTCTCGATGGGCCAAATGGCCCCCTTCTGCACTGTATGTTCTGTGTGAAACAATGAATATTCTCCACTCTCACTATCCGCCGCTTCCGGCTTCTCTCCACAAACAACCTCACAGAGCCCAGGGGGGTGGGGGGGGTGACACTGACCCAGTGACAATGTCACTGCATTAGTCACCCAGAGAGACAGGAAAATGTTCAGGGGACATGGGCTCCAATCCATTAAATTAATAAAATCTGGAATTTAAAGTTTGTCTCAGTGATTGTGACTGAGGCTCCACTGAGAAAATCTCCAATGTCGCTGATTAGGTCAAAAAGGCAGAAAGTAGGAAACTAGTTAGTTTAAAACCTGTTGTTGGGAAACTGTTGGAATCCATTATTGAGGAAGTAATAACTAGACATTTGGAAAGTCAAACCATCAGAGTCAACGTGGTTTTGTGAAGGGTAAATCGTGTTTGACTCATTTCTTGCAGTTCTTGGAAGATGTATCAGGCTAAGTGGATAATGGGGTCCTGTAGATGTATTTGGATTTCCAAAATACATTTGACAAGGTGTCACACAAAAGGTAATAAGGTAAAATCCCAGGGGGTTGAGAGATAATATATTAGCTTGGATAGAGGATTGGCTAACCAACAGACAGCAGAGAGTGGGGATTAGATTTATTGACACATGTACTGAAGAAAAATATTTTTATGCAGAGGGCGGTGATGGTCTGGAATGCACTGCCTAGGAGGGTGGTAGAGATGGGTTGCCTCACATCCTCTAAAAAAAGTACCTGGATGAAGACGGGCACGTCATAACATTGAAGGCGATGAGCTAAGTGCTGACAAATGGGATTAGGTAGGTGGGTCAGGTTTATCATGTGTCGGTGCAAACTCGATGGACCGAAGGGCCTCTTCTGCACTGTTGCTGATGAAAGTTTGGTGGCATCTCAGACAGCATACATGATAGCATAAAATTGCAAGAAGATATTGACAGACTAGGTGAATGGGCAAGACTGTGGCACTGTAAACATGTGTTCTGAACCAAAAATGGATCGAACTGAGTACTTTCTAAATGGAAAGAGGTTAAGTACAGTGGGTGTCCAAAGAGACTTGGGGTTCATAGAATCTACAGCATGGAGACCGGCCCTTCGGCCCAAACTGGTCCATGCCAACCAAAAAGCTCATCTAAGCCAATCCCATTTGCCTGTGTTTGGCCCATATCCCTCTGAACCTTTCCTATCCATGTATCTGTCCAAATGCTTTTCAATGTTGTCAATGTCCCTGCCTCAACCATTTCCTCCGGCAGCTCATTCCGTACTATCCTCGGTGTAAAACCGTTGCTCCTCAGATTCCCATTAATTCTTTCCCCTCTTAACTTAAACCGATGCCCTCTGGTCCTCGATTCCCCAACCCTGAGAAAAAGAGCGAGTGCATTCACCCTATCCATGCCTCTCATGATCTTATACACCTCGATAAGATCACCCCTCAGTCTCCTACGCTCCAAAGAAAAAGGTCCTGGCCTGTCCAATCTCTCCCTAGAACTCAGTCCCTTGAGTCCTGGCAACATCCTTGTAAATCTCTTCTGCACTCTCTCCAGTTTAATAACATCTTTCCGACCGCAAAGCAACCAAAACTGAACACAATACTCCAGGTGCGGCCTCACCAACGTCCTGGACAACTGCAACATAACTTCCCAACTTCTATACTCAGTGCCCTGACTGATCACATGCCAAACGCATTCTTCAGAGAATTTACAGTGCAGAAGGAGGCTATTCGGCCCATCGAGTCTGCACCGGCCCTTACAAAGAGCACCCTACTCAAGCCCACTTATCTACCCTATCTCCGTAACCCAGTAACCCCCACTTAACCTTTTTTTGGGGACACTAAGGGCAATTTAGCATAGCCAGTCGACCCGCACATCTTTAGACTGAAGGAGGAAACCAGAGAACACACGCAGACACAGGGAGAATGTGCAGACTCCGCACAGACAGTGACCCAGCGGGGAATCGAACCTGGGATCCTGGAGCTGTGAAGCAACTGTGCTAACCATATGCTATCGTGCTGCCCTATCTACCTGTGACTCCACCTTTAGAGAACCGTGCACCTGAACTGCAAGATCCCTCTGTTCCATGATACACCCTAAGGCCCGACCATTCACTGTGAAAGTCCGACCTTGATTTGACTTTCTGAAATGCAACTCCTCACACTTATCTGTACTGAACTCCATTTGCCATTTCTCGGCCCACTTCCCTAGTTGATCAAGAGCCTGCTGCAATTTTTGATAACCTTCCTCACTGCCGACAATACCACCTATTTTAGTGTCATCTGCAAACTTACTGATCATGCAGTCAGGCAGGAATCCCCTGTGGTTGTCCCCCTCTCGAACAGGTATACCCCTTTGGATACTGTCGGGGGGGGGAATAGCCTATCAGGGGAAAACAGCAGCAGCCAGAGCAGTGGCACCACGGCCGGCTCTGATGTTCAGAAGGCAGGGTCAAAGCGCAGAAGAGCAATAGTAATAGGGGACTCTATAGTCAGGGGCACAGATAGGTGCTTCTGTGGACGTGAAGGAGACTCCAGGATGGTATCTTGCCTCCCTGGTGCCAGGGTCCAGGATGTCTCCGAACAGGTAGAGGGCATCCTGAAGGGGGAGGGCAAACAGGCAGAGGTCATTGTACATATTGGTACTAACGACATAGGCAGGAAGGGGCATGAGGTCCTGCAGCAGGAGTTCAGGGAGCTAGGCAGAAAGTTAAAAGTCAGGACCTCTTGGGTTGTAATCTCGGGATTACTCCCTGTACCACGTGCCAGTGAGGCTAGAAATAGGAAGATCGAGCAGCTAAACACGTGGCTAAACAACTGGTGTAGGAGGGAGGGTTTCCGTTATCTGGAGCACTGGGAGCTCTTCCGGGGCAGGTGTGACCTATATAAGAAGGACGGGTTGCATCTAAACTGGAGAGGCATAAATATCCTGGCCGCGAGGTTTGCTAGTGTCACACGGGAGGGTTTAAACTAGTATGGCAGGGGGGTGGGCATGGGAGCAATAGGTCAGAAGGTGAGAGCATTGAGGGAGAACTAGGGAATAGGGACAATGTGGCTCTGAGGCAGAGCAGACAGGGAGAAGTTGCTGAACACAGCGGGTCTGGTGGCCTGAAGTGCATATGTTTTAATGCAAGAAGTATTACGGGTAAGGCAGATGAACTTAGAGCTTGGATTAGTACTTGGAACTATGATGTTGTTGCCATTACAGAGACCTGGTTGAGGGAAGGGCAGGATTGGCAGCTAGACGTTCCAGGATTTAGATGTTTCAGGCGGGATAGAGGGGGATGTAAAAGGGGTGGCGGAGTTGCGCTACTGGTTAGGGAGGACATCACAGCTGTACTACGGGAGGACACCTCAGAGGGCAGTGAGGCTATATGGGTAGAGATCAGGAATAAGAAGGGTGCAGTCACAATGTTGGGGGTTTACTACACGCCTCCCAACAGCCAGCGGGAGATAGAGGAGCAGATAGGTAGACAGATTTTGGAAAAGAGTAAATACAACAGGGTTGTGGTGAGGGGAGACTTCAACTTCCCCAATATTGACTGGGACTCACTTCGTGCCAGGGGCTTAGACGGGGCAGAGTTTGTAAGGAGCATCCAGGAGGGCTTCTTAAAACAATATGTAGACACTCCAACTAGGGAAGGGGTGGTACTGGACCTGGTATTGGGGAATGAGCCCGGCCAGGTGGTAGAAGTTTCAGTAGGGGAGCATTTCGGGAACAGTGACCACAAATCAGTAAGTTTTAAAGTGCTGGTGGACAAGGATAAGAGTGGTCCTCGGGTGAATGTGCTAAATTGGGGGAAGGCTAATTATAACAATATTAGGCGGGAACTGAAGAACCTAGATTGGGGCGGATGTTTGAGGGCAAATCAACATCTGACATGTGGGAGGCTTTCAAGTGTCAGTTGAAAGGAATTCAGGACCGGCATGTTCCTGCGAGGAAGAAGGATAAATACGGCAATTTTCGGGAACCTTGGATAACGAGAGATATTGTACGCCTCGTCAAAAAGAAAAAGGAGGCATTTGTCAGGACTAAAAGGCTGTGGAATATAAGGAAAGTAGGAAGGAACTTAAGCATGGAGTCAGGAGGGCTAGAAGGGGTCTTGAAAAGTCATTGGCAAATAGGGTTAAGGAAAATCCCAAGGCTTTTTACATGTACGTAAAAAGCAAGAGGGTAGCCAGGGAAAGGGTTGGCCCACTGAAGGATAGGCAAGGGAATCTATGTGTGGAGCCAGAGGAAATGGGCGAGGTACTAAATGAATACTTTGCATCAGTATTCACCAAAGAGAAGGAATTGGTAGATGTTGAGTCTGGAGAAGGGTGTGTAGATAGCCTGGGTCACATGGAGATCCAAAAAGACGAGGTGTTGGGCGTCTTAAAAAATATTAAGGTAGATAAATCCCCAGGGCCTGATGGGATCTACCCCAGAATACTGAAGGAGGCTAGAGAGGAAATTGCTGAGGCCTTGACAGAAATTTTTGGATCCTCACTGTCTTAAGGTGATGTCCCGGAGGACTGGAGAATAGCCAACGTTGTTCCTCTGTTTAAGAAGGGTAGCAAGGATAATCCAGGGAACTACAGGCCGGTGAGTCTTACTTCAGTGGTAGGGAAATTACTGGAGAGAATTCTATGAGACAGGATCTACTCCTATTTGGAAGCAAATGGACGTATTAGTGAGAGGCAGCACGGTTTTGTGAAGTGGAGGTCGTGTCTCACTAACTTGATTGAGTTTTTCGAGGAGGTCACAAAGATGATTGATGCAGGTAGGGCAGTGGATGTTGTCCACGTGGACTTCAGTAAGGCCTTTGACAAGGTCCCTCATGGCAGACTAGTACAAAAGGTGAAGTCACACGGGATCAGGGGTGAGCTGGCAAGGTGGATACAGAACTGGCTAGGTCATAGAAGGCAGAGAGTAGCAATGGAAGGATGCTTTTCTAATTGGAGGGCTGTGACCAGTGGTGTTCCGCAGGGATCAGTGCTGGGACCTTTGCTGTTTGTAGTATATATAAATGATTTGGAAGAAAATGTAACTGGTCTGATTAGTAAGTTTGCAGACGACACAAAGGTTGGTGGAATTGCGGATAGCGATGAGGACTGTCAGAGGATACAGCAGGATTTAGATTGTTTGGAGACTTGGGCGGAGAGATGGCAGATGGAGTTTAATCCGGACAAATGTGAGGTAATGCATTTTGGAAGGTCTAATGCAGGTAGGGAATATACAGTGAATGGTAGAACCCTCAAGAGTATTGAAAGTCAGAGAGATCTAGGTGTACAGGTCCACAGGTCACTGAAAGGGGCAACACAGGTGGAGAAGGTAGTCAAGAAGGCATACGGCATGCTTGCCTTCATTGGCCGGGGCATTGAGTATAAGAATTGGCAAGTCATGTTGCAGCTGTATAGAACCTTAGTTAGGCAACACTTGGAGTATAGTGTTCAATTCTGGTCGCCACACTACCAGAAGGATGTGGAGGCTTTAGAGAGGGTGCAGAAGAGATTTACCAGAATGTTGCCTGGTATGGAGGGCATTAGCTATGAGGAGCAGATGAATAAACTCGGTTTGTTCTCACTGGAACGACGGAGGTTAAGGGGCGACCTGATAGAGGTCTACAAAATTATGAGGGGCACAGACAGAGTGAATAGTCAGAGGCTTTTCCCCAGAGTAGAGGGGTCAATTACTAGGGGGCATAGGTTTAAGGTGAGAGGGGCAAGGTCTAGAGTAGATGTACGAGGCAAGTATTTTACGCAGAGGGTAGTGGGTGCCTGTAACTCGCTACCGGAGGAGGTGGTGGAAGCAGGGACGATAGTGACATTTAAGGGGCATCTTGACAAATACATGAATAGGATGGGAATAGAGGGATACGGACCCAGGAAGTGTAGAAGATTGTAGTTTAGTCTGGCAGCATGGTCGGCATGGGCTTGGAGGGCCGAAGGGCCTGTTCCTGTGCTGTACATTTCTTTGTTCTTTTGTATGCCTTGTACATTCTCATCGAAATCGCTGATATAGATACAAACAGCAATCCCCTAGTTACTAATCTCCTAGTTACTAATCTCCGCGTTACTAATCTCCTCGTTACTCCCCTAATTAGTTAATTACTCCAGTTTTTCAAATTTCGGAACCGATTCCCAACCAGCCAATCAGCTTTACTCTGATGTCACGTTTCGGTTTTTATTCCCAGTTCCCGATACCCAACAGGTAAGTTATTTATACTGACTGTTCCAAAGCTCATCCTCCCCGCATTCGCACCAACTCCACTCCTTGACGACTAGGCCGTGAATTCCCGAGATAAGTTATTTATACTTACTGTTCCGAAGCTCCTCTCCCCGAGTTCACACCAACTCCACTCCCTGCGTTGGTGAGGTTCATCCCTGGGTGTCTGGAAAATCGTTGGGACAGTAACTGTCCTGTGAGGTAATGAGTCATTTTGCTTCCCAATTGACCGAGGAAGGCAGTGTGTCACAAGGATGGATGTGTTGACCGATTAATGGCTGGAGGATGGGAGCAGGTCATGTGATCAAACCTCCAGGAATACATTTAATCAAAGTTGGCGAGGAGAGAATGTTGTGACTTTCTATCCTAAACTGACAGTGAGGTTTCTGTAAATTTAAGGATACTGGAAGAGGACGTTTAACAGACGGGAAACGCAAACCAAACGTCACATTGCGATCTGACAGAGTCACTCGATTAATCAGAACCTGAATATCAGCAGCATCTGGGTGTGGAAGGTAAAAGGTTTGTCTGTTCTGTCTGTGAGGGAAGATTTCAGGCCTCAGTGTGACTGGAAAAGCCCCGAGATTCACAAACCCTGGTTAGACCAAACCTGGAGAACTGTGTTCCGTTCTGGGCAACAAACCTGAGGAAGGATAGAATGGCCTCAGAGGGAGTGTAGCATAGATTTACCCGAGTGATATCTGAACCCCCGGAGTTAAATTACAAAACTAGATTACACAAAAGAGACAGAGAAGGGCATTCGGCCCTTTGAGTCCGTGCTAGCTTTCTGGAGCAATCCAGTCAATCCCATTATCCTGCTCTTTCCCTGTATCCTCGCAGGTTTATTTCCCTCAAATTAGACCATAAGACATAGGAACAGAATTAGGCCACTCGGCCCATCGGGTCTGCTCCGCCATTCAATCATGGCTGATATGTTGCTCATCCCTATTCTCCTGCCTTTTCCCCATAACTACTGATCCCCTTATTAAGCAAGAACCTATCTATCTCTGTCTTAAAGACATTCAGTGATTTGGCCCCCACAGCCTTCTGCAGCAAAGAGTTCCACAGATTCACCACCCTCTGGCTGAAGAAATTCCTCCTCATCTCTGTTTTAAAGGATCGTCCCTTTAGTCTGAGATGGTGTCCTCTGCTTCTAGTTTTTCCTGCAAGTGGAAACATCCTCTCCTTGTCCACTCTACCCAGGCCTCGCAGTATCGTGTAAGTTTCAATAAGATTCCCCCCCCCATCCTTCGAAACTCCAACGACTGCAGACCTAGAGTCCTCAACCATTCCTCATAGACAAGCTCTTCATGCCAGGGATCATACTTGTGAACCTCCTTTAGTCCCTTTCCAAGGCCAGCACATCCTTCCTTGGATACGGGGCACAAAATAGCTCACAATACTCCAAATGGGGTCTGACCAGAGCCTTATATAACCTCAAAAGTACATCCCTGGTCTTGTATTCTAGTCCTCTCGACATGAATGCTAACATTGCATTTGCCTTCCTAACTGCCGACTGAACCTGCACGTTAACCTGAAGAGAATCTTGAACAAGGACTCCCAAGTCCCGTTGTGCTTCTGATTTCCGAAGCATCTTTCCATTTAGAAAATAGTCAATGCCTCCATTTTTCCTTCCAAAGTGCATAACCTCACACTTCTCCACATTGTATTCCATCTGCCACTTCTTTACCCACTCTCCTAGCCTGTTGAAGTCCTTCTGCAGCCTGCCTGCTTCCTCAATACTACCTGCCCCTCTACAGATCTTTGTATCATGTGCAAACTTAGCAACAGTGCCTTCAGTTCCTTCTTCCAGATCATTAATGTATATTGTAAAATGTTGTGGTCCCAGCACCGACCCCTGAGGGACACCACTAGTCACCGGCTGCCATCCTGAAAAAGACCCCTTTATCCCCACTCTCTGCCTTCTGCCAGTCAGACAATCCTCTATCCATGCCAGGATCTTGCCCTTAACACCATGGGCTCTTAACCTATTTAACAGTCTCCTATGTCTGTGTGAAATCATTCATAGTGTCTATTTTCGGCCCCTCGAGCCTGCTCAGCATTTAGTAAGATTGCGGCTGATCTCATTCCACCCCAACTCCACATTCCTGCCTACCCCTGATGACCTTTCACCCCCTTGCTCATCAAGAATCTTTCCAGCTCTGCCTTAAAAATATTCAAGCCCTCTGCTTCCACTGCCTTTTAAGAACATGAGTTCCAAAGTCTTACAACCCTCAAGAGAATAAAAAATCCTCATCTCCATCGGAAATGGGAGACCCCTTATTTTGCAACAGTGATGCCCTCATTCCAGATTCTCCCACAAGCGGAAACATCTTCTCCACATCATAGATTATCATAGAATTTACAGTGTAGAAGGAGGCCATTTGGCCCATCGAGTCTGCACCGGCTCCTGGAAAGAGCGCCCTACCCAAGGTCAACACATCCACCCTGTCAAGACCCCTCAGGATCTTATATAGTTCAATCCAGGTTTGACCCAAAACTTTAAATCTGTGTCCCGACTGCTTGTACGACCGGTGAATGAAAACAGTTTCTTTGTCCACCTGGTGGAAACCTGGCATAATCTTGTGTCCCTGAATCAAATCTCCCTCAACCTCCTTTGCTGGAACCATTTTGGTAAATCTCCTCTGCACCTTCTCCAAGAACCTTCACATCCTTCCTGAAGAGTGGTGACCAGAGCTTTATAAAGATTCATAGAATAGAATTAGAACCATAGAATTCCCACAGTGCAGAAAGAGGCCATTTGGCCCATCAGGTCGCCACTGATTCTCTGAAAGGGCACCCTGCCGAGGCCCACACCCCTACCCTGTCCCCGTAACCCCATAGCCCCACCGAACCTGTACATCCCTGGACACTAAGGGGCAATTTATCAAGGCCAATCCACCTAACGTGCCCTTCTTTGGTCTGTTGGACGAAACCTGAGCACCGGGTGGAAACCACGCAGTCACGGGGAGAAAGTGCAAACTCCAGATACACAGTCACCAAGGCCGGAATTGAACCCGGGTCCCTGGCGCTGTGAGGCAGCAGTGCTAACCACTGTGCCACCAGAAGCATAGTTTTGGTATCAATATTACTGTTTATGAAGCTGAAGATCGAGTTTGCTATGCCATCTATCCTCTTTAATTTGTCTTGTAGATATACAAATTCCCTCTTCACCTCTTCCTCTCTCCTCCCAAAGAGGTCAGTTGGGTTTTTGTGACTATCCAGCAGTTTTTCATGGTCACTTTTTCCCAGAGCCGGCCCCACAAATGACCAGATTCATTCAGCTCAATTTCACAACCTGCCTTCGTGTTTTGTGGGTTCTCTCTCACTCCCTATTTTTTGTTTTAAATCAGTTTCACAGGGTGTTCGAAGGGGAAGCTTCAAAGTCCGGAACCTCAAACCAAGCATCACATCAGGATCTGACAGAATCCTCAACTTATCATATCCTGAATATCATCGTACTTTGAACATGGAAGGAGAAAGCATCGTTCACAGTGGAGAAAAAGCGTACACGTGTTGTGTGTGTGGACGAGGATTCACTCGATCATCAGGCCTCACAAACCACAAATGCAGTCACACTGAGGAGAAACCGTGGAAATGTGGGGACTGTGGGAAAGGATTCACTGCCCCCATCCAAGCTGGAAACTCATCGACACAGTCACACTGGGGAGAGACCATTCACCTGCTCCAAGTGTGGGAAGGGATTCACTCAGTCATCTGACCTGGAGAAACACCAGCGAGTTCACACTGGGGAGAGACCGTTTCAATGTCCAGACTGTGGGAAGAGCTATAAAAGTTCTGGGAGTCTGATACGCCATCAACGTGTACGCACTGACGAGAAACCGTTCAGGTGCTCTCACTGTGGGACTGGGTACAGACAATTATCTCATCTCACAGTACATCAGCGAATTCACTCTGGGGAGAAGCCATTCGTCTGCTCTGAGTGTGGGAAGGGATTTACTCAGTCATCTGATCTGCTGAGTCACCAGCGAGTTCACACTGATGCGAGACCGTTCCAATGTCCAGACTGCGGGAAGTACTATAAAAGTTCTGGGGATCTGATGAGCCATCAACGTGTTCACACTGACGAGAAACCGTTTAGGTGCTCTCACTGTGGGACTGGGTTCAGACACTCATCTCGCCTCACTGTCCATCAGCGCATTCACACTGGGGAGAGACCATTCACCTGCGCCCAATGTGGGAAGAGATTCACTCAGTCATCCAACCTGCTGACACACCAGCGAATTCACACTGGGGAGAGGCCATTCACCTGCTCCTGGTGTGGGAAGGGATTCACTGAGTCATCCGCCCTGCAGAACCACCGGCGAATTCACACTGGGGAGAAGCCATTCGCCTGCTGGTGTGGGAAGGGATTCACTCAGTCATCGGCCCTGCGGTACCACCAGCGAATTCACACTGGGGAGAGACCATTCGCCTGCTCCTGGTGTGGGAAGGGATTCACTCAGTCATCTGACCTGCAGAGGCATCAGCGAGTTCACACTGGGGAGAGGCCATTCACCTGCTCCAAGTGTGGGAAGGGATTCACTCAGTCATCTGACCTGCAGAAGCACCAGCGAGTTCACACTGGAGAGTGACCATTCACCTCCAATTGTGGGAAGGGATTTCCCGCTTCATCCCACCTGCTGACACACCAACGAGGCCACAGAGCAGATACATTAACGGCGTTCAAAAATCATCTTGACAAACACATGGATAAGATGGATATAGAGGGATATGGTTCAAGAGTTTTGGCCATGGTTGGTGTCATGACCGGTGCAAGCTTG
The DNA here is from genome assembly GCF_047496885.1 of Scyliorhinus torazame. Taxonomy (NCBI): domain Eukaryota; kingdom Metazoa; phylum Chordata; class Chondrichthyes; order Carcharhiniformes; family Scyliorhinidae; genus Scyliorhinus; species Scyliorhinus torazame. Next base: position 69,235,147 of record NC_092711.1, on the reverse strand, counting down.
GAGGACCCTATTCCCACTGAGCTACTGATCAGCCAACTACCCTGTGTCCATGGATATTGTCAACATTTCTCTCTCTTCAGGTACTGTCCCTCTGTCCTTCAAATCTGCCATCATCACCCCCTCCTCAATACAACAAACCCTTGACCCTGCCATCCTTACAAATTACTGCCCCATCTTCAACCTCCCTCTCCTCTCCAAACTCTTTGAACATGTTGTCACCTCCCAAATCCTTGCCCATCTTTCCCAGAACTCCCATGTCTGAATCCCTTCAATCTGGTCTCTGCCCTGTCACAGTGAAATACAAGAGACAAACAGAATCTTACCCGGAGAGAAAGACAGACAATCCGAGAGCTTGGATCCAACACGGAAATGTCCAGAAGACAAGAGTAGCAGCACCGTCATTATCGAGAGACAACAATACCTGCTGGAGACAGACAGACAACTAAACAACACTAATCGCAACACCAAGCTACCTATACCCATATACCCGAGACAGGAAGGAGAATTGGAGACAGACTGGAAGAACTCAGACTCCAGACACATTAACCAAAAACAGATGGAATATCTGAGGTACAACAGGTAGAACCAAGGAAGTTCTACCTGTTCCCTAAAATACACAAACACATAATCTTTATTAGTGTCACAGGTAGGCTTACATTAACATGGCAATGAAGTTACTGTGAAAAGCCCCAAGTCACCACAGTCCGGTGCCTGTTCAGGTACACAGAGGGAGAAGTTAAAATGTCCAATTCACCTAACAAGCACGTCTTTCGGGACTTGTGGGAGGAAACTGGAGGACCCGGAGGTAACCCATGCAGACACGGAGAGAACGTGCAGAATCCACACAGACAGTGCCCCAAGTGGGAATTGAACTCGGAACCCTGGCACTGTGAATCAACTGTGCTACTCACTGTGCTACCGTCAGGGAAATACCACCAGGCACATCCATCGGGTCAGACAGAGAGAAAATCCAACATAATGATAGAATTTACAGTGCAGAAGGAGGCCATTCAGCCCATCGAGCCTGCACCGGCCCTCGGAAATGGCACCCTACTTAAGCCCATGCCTCCACCCACCTAACCTTTGTTTAGACACTAAGGGGCAATTTAGCGTGGCCAATCCACCAAACCTGCACATCTTTGGGCTGTGGGAGAAAACTGGAGGACCCGGAGGGAACCCACGCAGACACGGGAAGAATGTGCAAACTCCACAAAGTTTCCCAAGGCTGCAATAGCTGAAACATCAACACACTGCTCCGCATAGTTGATGTTATGGTGGTTCAATTAATATAATTAGTGGATTAAAAATGTATGTAATTTAGAGTTCAAACTGAAAATGCCAGATTAACTCAACAGGTCTGGCAGCATCATAGAATCCCTCCAGTGCAGTAGGAGGCCATTCGGCCCATTGAGTTTGCACCACCCCTAAAAAAGAGCATCCCGCCCAGGCGCACTTCCCCTGCCCTGTCCCCGTATCTCCACTTCCCCGTTGCACACTGAAGGGCAATTTATAGCACGTTCACACTGGGGAGAAACCATTCACCTGCCTTGAGTGTGGGAAGGGATTCACTCAGTCTGCCCACCTCACTTCACACCAACGTGTTCACTCTGACACAAAATCTTTTAAATGTTCCGCCTGAGCGAAGAGCTTCAAAGGCAAAATGGATCTGCTGATTCACCAGCGCAGTCACACTGGAGAGAGGCCGTTCGCCTGCTCCGTGTGTGGGAAGGAATTCACTCAGCAGTCTCTCCGGCTGAAACACCAGCGCATTCACACCAGGGAGGGAGCGTTCATCTGTTCCCTATGTGGGAAGGGATTCATTCGGTCATCCACCCAGCAGACACACCAGCGAGTTCACAAGTGCCTCCACGACTGCTGTTATTGATGTTAATCACATCCAGGACTGAACCGAAATCACATCCAGGACAGAACCATGTTCATTCTGACAGCTGGAGTTTGTTTGAGTTAATGTTAATAATCCCTGAAACTGAGATTAGAATAGATTGGTGTTTGATAGCCGGCACAGACACAGTGGGACAAAGGGCCGTGTTTTGTGCTGTAAAACTCTATAACTTGAACCCATCTCACTTCACACCAACATGTTCACTCTGACACAATAAATTTTATGTGTTCTGACTGTGAGAAGAGCTTGAGAAGCAAAATGGATCTGCTGACTCACCAACGTGCTCACACTGGAGAGAGACCGTTCACTGCTCCGAGAGTGGGAAGGGATTCACTCAGTCATCCACCCTGCAGAAACACGACTGAATTCACACCGGGAAGAGGCCAGTCACCTGTTCCAAGTGTGGGAAGGGATTCTCTCATTCATTCACGCTGCAGAAACACCAGCGAATTCACACCGGAACAAATCCTTTAAAAATATTTGAATATTGCTGTCAAAGTTTTTCCTCTTATACTCATCAGCATAGATGCAAGAATACCAACTTTAAAAGGGGGCAATTGATACTGACTGTGTATAAATTGGTTGGTAAGTGGACTCTGATTGATTGAGGGGCTGCCATGAAGAGTGCACCAGGGAAAAACTACCTAAAGCTTTTGTTTAAATGCCAAAATATCAAGTGGATTCTGATTGCTTGATGTGTTGGCATGGGGTCTGCGTCAGGGAACATTTGGCCTCCAATCTTTTGTTTAATTGAAAAGATGCAGCACCAGGACAAATTCTTTTGTGCGCAGATGTCTAGCCCTCCATTTGAATATGAAAAATTCCAAGATCTGGATCTAGTCATGAACAGAGTGGATAGTTAGGAGCTTTTTCCCAGGGTGGAAGAGTCAATTACTCAGGGACAAAGGTTTAAGGTGCAAGGGGAAAATTTAGAGGAGATGCGTGAGAGAAGTTTTTTTCACAGAGGGTATTGGGTGCCTGGAACTTGCTGCCGGAGAAGGTGGTGGAAGCAGGTACGATAGTGATGTTTAAGGGGTGTTTTGACAAATACATGAATCGGGTGGGGAAACAGGGCTATGGACCCTGGATGTGTTGAAGGTTTTAGGTTACATGGACAACATGGTCGGCACAGGTTTGGAGGGCCGAACGGCCTGTCCCTGTGCTGTACTTTTATTTATTTATAATCTTTGTATAGTCCACATTCTTAACAAATCCAATTATTTCTTCCTTAGGCCATAGCCTATTTGTGTGCCATGTTTTGTTCAACCCCTTCCATTAGTTTTTGAGATCTATTGTTACCAACAGGAATGAAATCAGGTTTTGTAACTCTGAACCTTAAAAACAGTACATTTACTTATTAAGGGTACTGTCTCACAATGAGGTTTCAGGAAAATCCTGATCCAAAAACTGCTCTGAAAACTCTGCTGATATTTGGACAGCTGTAACAAATTCAGTTTAGCACACTGGGCTAAATCACTGGCTTTTAAAGCAGGCCAGCAGCACGATTCAATTCCCGTACCAGCTTCCCCGAACAGGCGCCGGAATGTGGCGACTAGGGGCTTTTCACAGTAACTTCATTTGAAGCCTAATTGTGACAAGTGATTTTCATTTCATTTCAAATTCTTTCCCAGCAGTGAAGATAATCGACAAACATTCTCAAACAATTAACATTCAAAACAAGTCACAACAATCTCAAAGAAAAGGTCAATTTGTCTGATCTTCCATTGTGAACGGATACTTTTTAAAAAAAAATCGAGATCCTGGTCTTAACAAAAAATAGATCAGCTCTTGCATGGGTCATACTCTGTCGGTGTACCAATGTTTGGTGATATCTGTCCATTAGTTTGTGAGATAAATTATTTACAGCAGAATTATAGGGGGGTGAACATTATCTCTGCTCATCTTCTGTGGCAGAGGTACTTTCAGTACATTGATCAGCCTGATGTCTATTTTCAGACAGTGTTACACAAGGGGAAAAGGGGGTGATTCAAGTCAGCAAGTCAAGGCATCCTTTTTAAATGGCCAGTTCAAATTTGAACCTAGAATTAGAAAAGAATTGGAAATGGGAGAAAAGAAAGTGTTTTATTCACAGATGTTGGATACAGGAGGTTTCAGTCTGTATTTAAACTCAACCTTCATTCACAAGCTGGAGGATCAGAGTCCTTCCGGTTTTCAAGAGCCACCCCATTGGCCGGACCGTTTTCCTGGAAACCTTGGCTCCATGAGATGATGGGGAGGGTGGTGCTGAAGATGTCCCTGCGAACAACAGTGATTCCTATTGGCTGATTCAGGCCGGGGTCCATTGTGACGTCACAATGCCTCAGAGGGGCGTTCCCAGCCAGCGGGAGGATATCACTGGTTGCAGAAGCAAGATACAGCAGATTGGACAACAGCTCAGCGCGTCTGGAGGTCAAAGTGCCTCCCAGCACCACGTGGGCTCAGGTTCCACCCTCTCATAGTGGTCGGAGCTGAGCTTAACCAATGGGAAGACCTGGCACACCGGAAGTGCTCCTCCGGTGATTGCAGCCAATCAATATACGAGCTTTGTACTAATGGCGACAAGGAGCTTCCTCTATTGTCTGAGTCTGGAGCTTGTGAATCTGCTCATTCCTGCCCAGCAAAGCTGCTGCTCCTCCATCTGTGACTGAAGATTAAGATTAACACAAGCTAAAGTTTCATCCTCTGTCCCACACCTGATAGTAAAACACGTCTTTTCGTCCCCTTTTCACTTCTTTTCTCATTCTGAGCTTAAATGATTGACCTGCAGGAACTGGAGGGAAAGGAAGTGAATCCAGGGAGGGTGCAGACTCTGGAAAGGTTGGCCCAGTTCTCTCTCTCTCGAAGACAGTGACATCCTTTGCTCCATCAACTTGGTCCATTTATTTGTCTGACTTAAAGGATGGTCTCTTTTCTGATGTTCACAACTAAAGGGTTTTGTGGCTGACATAATGAATTAATATAAGACAGAGATATGTCTCGTGTTGTTATAAAGTCTGTCATTTTTCAAAATTTGCCGTGCAGAAGGAGGCCATTCGGCCCATCGAGTCTGCACCAGCCCTTGGAAACTGCACCCCACCTAAGCACACGCCTCCACCCTATCCCCGTAACTCAATAACCCAACCTTTTTGGACACAAAGGGCAATTTATCATGGGCAATCCACCTAACCGGCACATCTTTGGACTGTGGGAGGAAACCGGCGTACCTGGAGGAAACCCACGCAGACACTGGGAGAACATATGGACTCTGCAGAGACCCAAGTCAGGAATCGAACCTGGGACCCTGGAGCTGTGAAGCAACTGTGCTAACCACTGTGCTACCGTGCTCCCCTCATGAAATACATTCATTATTACTTCTGTCTGTTACTGTAGCTGTGTTGTATATTTCCAGTCATAGAACCATTACAGCACAGAGTCCCATTTGACAACTCGAGTCCATGTTGTCTTTCAGTCAAGGAATCCAGTGAGTCCTATTCACTGTCCATATCCCCATAGTCCTTCAAGTATATTTCTTTCAATTACCCATTGAATTCCTGTTTGATGTAGTTGAATGTCTCTGCATTCACCACCCTTGTAGGCAGCGTGTTTGTGTTCATAAACAATCATTATCTTAATCTATTTCTACTGCTATCGCTCATTAAACTCTGATCAAGCAATACAGTACTGTAGGTGAAACAGATTTTTAATCCGGGATTTAAACGTGTATGTTTTTAGTCTAGCATCTGCATCAAGATTTTTAGTGCTGTACTCGACAGGAAATGGTGAGCATGGATCTGTAGAGGAGTCGCACAAATTGTCACCGACAGGAGAATTGGGAGGGTGTACAGCAGATTGAGAACCGTGTGTGTGTGGATGGAGATTTACAGCTTTCTTTAAAATAAGAGAGGAAAGAATGTTCCAGTGGAACTAGAATTATATGTTCTGAATGTCTATCCTGGACTGACGGTCATAACTTTTCTAAACTCCTTTTACAGGACGTTAGAAGTAGAGAATTTGGAGACAGAAATCTTGAATTAATCATCACGTCAGGATCTGAGAGTCACTGAGTTAATTGGGACATGAATATCATTGGCCTTTGACTCTCAAAAGAGAAATGTTTGCTTAAAGGTTTTCAAAATCGGTGTGACTAGAAAGGCAATCAGACAACCCCCCTCTCCCCCCGAGTGAGAGTGTTCCAGCAAACTGAGTGCGGAAGAGTTTTACCTTGACATAGCCTGTTAAAACTTTGCACCATTCACATTGAGGAGAAACCATACAAGGGTTTTGTGCATTGATGAGGCTTTAACTGATCATTGAATTTGGAGAGGCATTGGACACTTGCACCGTGGAGAAACCATGGAAATGTGGGGACTGTGGGAAGGGATTCTGTACGCCCTCTGCATTGGAAACTCATCAACGCAGTCACATTGGAGAGAGGCCGTTCATTTGTTCTGACTGTGGGAAGGGATTCACACAGTCATCCAATCTGCTGAGACACCAGCGAGTTCACACTGGGGACAGACCGTTCACCTGCTCTGAATGTGGAAAGGGATTCACCAATTCATCCAACCTGCACACACACCAGCGACTTCACACTGGGGAGAGGCCTTTCACTTGCTCCGAGTGTAGGAAGGGATTCAGTCATTTATCTAATCTGCTGAGACACCAGCGAGTTGGCAGCAGGGACAGGTCATTCATCTGCTGTCAGTGTGAGAAGCGATTCCGTGATTCATACACCCTGCGCCTGTATCAGCGAGTTCACACTGGAGAAAGCCATTCATCTGCTTTGACTGTGGTAAAGGATTCACCCAAGTATCCAACCTGCTGAGACACCAGCAAGTCCATAAGTGATGACAGGGGTTGGATTCTGCTGTTATTGCTGCTGTGAATCACATCCAGGAATGAACCATGTTCATTCTGACGGTTGGAGAGTCAGAGAGTTTCTTTCTGCTGGACTGGCCAGTCTTCCGACTTTGCTTCCAGTGGGCCGGTTTTGTGATGGGGACTGCACGTCTTGACAGAAGTGATTCACAAAAGCAGATGTAGTACATTTATTTTATTCTGGATCGTAAACTTAATTTACAGTAAAGTCACAGTAACTTCATTTGAAGCCTACTTGTGACAATAAGCGATTTTCATTTCATTTTCATTTCAAATAGTGTTTTCCCTGCCACGACAAGTAAATCTAAAATAAATACATTTGTCTCTATTCCATTGAGTCGGCTCAGTTGGTCTGTGTCAGTATTTATGCTGCACCTGACCCTCCGCTCACCCCTCTTCATCTCCCCATCAGCAGCTCATCCTATTCCAAATCTAGCTTGTCCACAAGAGGTAGGAATAGAAGTAGGCCATTCGGCCCATCAAATCTGCTCTGTTATTCAATGAGATCATGGCTGATCTGATACGTTCTTGAACTCCACTTTACCGCCTTATCCCCATAACCCCCAATTCTCTTACTGATTAAAAATCTGTCTATCTTAAACTTGAACATACTTAATGACCCAGTCTCTACAGATAAGGAGGGGGAGGGAGGGTGAGAGGAGGGAGGCGGGATCAGGATATTGAATCGGATGATCAGCCATGGTCATAATGAAAGCGGAGCAGGCCCAAAGGGTCGAATGACCTCCTCCTGCTCCTATTTTCTATGTAACAATTCACAGGATCGTTTTAGCAGGACTTCCCTATTTTTACATCCCATTCCATTTGAAATAAAGACCAACATTCCATTTGTCATCCCAATTACCTGCTGAACTGAGAGCTTCATGTTTTTAGGTGTCCAGATTACCAACAACCTGTCTTGGTCCCCCATGCTGACAATATTGTTAAGAGAGCCCACCAACGACTCTACTTTCTCAGAAGCCTGAGGAAATTTGACATGTCAGCTACGACTCTCTCCAACTTTTACAGATGCACTATTGAAAGCATTCTTTCTGGTTGTATTATAGCTTGGTATGGATCCTGCTCTGCCCAAGGTCGTGAATGTAGCCCAGTCCATCACGCAAACCAGCCTCCCGTCCATTGACTCTATCTAAGATGGCTTCATCTGCAGAAAGTGCACCCAACTGGAGCTCCTCACAGACCGCATGGTTCGGTTGGAGCAGCAATTGGATGCACTTAGGAGCATGCAGGTGGCAGAAAGCGTCATGGATCGCAGTTATGTAAATGTGGTCACACCCAAGGTGCAGGCAGAGAAATAGGTGACCACCAGAAAGGGCAGGCAGTCAGTGCAGGAATCCCCTGTGGTTGTCCCCCTCTCGAACAGATATACCCCTTTGGATACTGTCGGGGGGGCTAGCCTATCAGGGGAAAACAGCAGCAGCCAGAGCAGTGGCACCACTGCTGGCTCTGATGTTCAGAAGGGAGGGTCAAAGCGCAGAAGAGTAATAGTAATAGGGGACTCTATAGTCAGGGGCACAGATAGGCGCTTCTGTGGACGTGATAGAGACTCCAGGATGGTATGTTGCCTCCCTGGTGCCAGGGTCCAGGATGTCTCCGAACGGGTAGAGGGCATCCTGAAGGGGGAGGGCAAACAGGCAGAGGTCGTTGTACATATTGGTACTAACGACATAGGCAGGAAGGGGCATGAGGTCCTGCAGCAGGAGTTCAGGGAGCTAGGCAGAAAGTTAAAAGACAGGACCTCGAGGGTTGTAATCTCGGGATTACTCCCTGTGCCACGTGCCAGTGAGACTAGAAATAGGAAGATAGAGCAGCTAAACACGTGGCTAAACAGCTGGTGTAGGAGGGAGGGTTTCCATTATCTGGAGCACTGGGAGCTCTTCCGGGGCAGGTGTGACCTGTATAAGAAGGACGGGTTGCATCTAAACCGGAGAGGCATAAATATCCTGGCCGCGAGGTTTGCTAGTGTCACATGGGAGGGTTTAAACTAGTATGGCAGGGGGGTGGGCACGGGAGCAAGAGGTCAGAAGGTGAGAGCATTGAGGGAGAACTAGGGAATAGGGACAGTGTGGCTCTGAGGCAGAGCAGACAGGGAGAAGTTGCTGAACACAGCGGGTCTGGTGGCCTGAAGTGCATATGTTTTAATGCAAGAAGTATTACGGGTAAGGCAGATGAATTTAGAGCTTGGATTAGTACTTGGAACTATGATGTTGTTGCCATTACAGAGACCTGGTTGAGGGAAGGGCAGGATTGGCAGCTAAACGTTCCAGGATTTAGATGTTTCAGGCGGGATAGAGGGGGATGTAAAAGGGGAGGCGGAGTTGCGCTACTGGTTCGGGAGAATATCACAGCTGTACTGCGAGAGGACACCTCAGAGGGCAGTGAGGCTATATGGGTAGAGATCAGGAATAAGAAGGGTGCAGTCACAATGTTGGGGGTTTACTACAGGCCTCCCAACAGCCAGCGGGAGATAGAGGAGCAGATAGGTAGACAGATTTTGGAAAAGAGTAAAAACAACAGGGTTGTGGTGATGGGAGACTTCAACTTCCCCAATATTGACTGGGACTCACTTAGTGGCAGGGGCTTAGACGGGGCGGAGTTTGTAAGGAGCATCCAGGAGGGCTTCTTAAAACAATATGTAGACAGTCCAACTGGGGAAGGGGCGGTACTGGACCTGGTATTGGGGAATGAGCCCGGCCAGGTGGTAGATGTTTCAGTAGGGGAGCATTTCGGTAACAGTGACCACAATTCAGTAAGTTTTAAAGTACTGGTGGACAAGGATAAAAGTGGTCCTAGGATGAATGTGCTAAATTGGGGAAAGGCTAATTATAACAATATTAGGCGGGAACTGAAGAACATAGATTGGGGGCGGATGTTTGAGGGCAAATCAACATCTGACATGTGGGACGCTTTCAAGTGGCAGTTGAAAGGAATTCAGGACCGGCATATTCCTGTGAGGAAGAAGGATAAATACGGCAATTTTCGGGAACCTTGGATGACGAGAGATATTGTAGGCCTCGTCAAAAAGAAAAAGGAGGCATTTGTCAGGGCTAAAAGGCTGGGAACAGACGAAGCCTGCGTGGAATATAAGGAAAGTAGGAAGGAACTTAAGCAAGGAGTCAGGAGGGCTAGAAGGGGTCACGAAAAGTCATTGGCAAATAGGGTTAAGGAAAATCCCAAGGCTTTTTACATGTACATAAAAAGCAAGAGGGTAGCCAGGGAAAGGGTTGGCCCACTGAAGGATAGGCAAGGGAATCTATGTGTGGAGCCAGAGGAAATGGGCGAGGTACTAAATGAATACTTTGCATCAGTATTCACCAAAGAGAAGAAATTGGTAGATGTTGAGTCTGGAGAAGGGTGTGTAGATAGCCTGGGTCACATTGAGATCCAAAAAGACGAGGTGTTGGGGGTCTTAAAAAATATTAAGGTAGATAAGTCCCCAGGGCCTGATGGGATCTACCCCAGAATACTGACGGAGGCTGGAGAGGAAATTGCTGAGGCCTTGACAGAAATCTTTGGATCCTCGCTGTCTTCAGGGGATGTCCCGGAGGACTGGAGAATAGCCAATGTTGTTCCTCTGTTTAAGAAGGGTAGCAAGGATAATCCAGGGAACTACAGGCCGGTGAGCCTTACTTCAGTGGTAGGAAAATTACTGGAGAGAATTCTTCGAGACAGGATCTACTCCCATTTGGAAGCAAATGGACGTATTAGTGAGAGGCAGAACGGTTTTGTGACGGGGGGGGGGGGGGTCGTGTCTCACTAACTTGATAGAGTTTTTCGAGGAGGTCACTAAGATGATTGATGCAGGTAGGGCAGTGGATGTTGTCTATCTGGACTTCAGTAAGGCCTTTGACAAGGTCCCTCATGGTAGACTAGTACAAAAGGTGAAGTCACACGGGATCAGGGGTGAGCTGGCAAGGTGGATACAGAACTGGCTAGGCCATAGAAGGCAGAGAGTAGCAATGGAAGGATGCTTTTCTCATTGGAGGGCTGTGACCAGTGGTGTTCCACAGGGATCAGTGCTGGGACCTTTGCTCTTTGTAGTATATATAAATGATTTGGAGGAAAATGTAACTGGTCTGATTAGTAAGTTTGCAGACGACACAAAGGTTGGTGGAATTGCGGATAGCGATGAGGACTGTCGGAGGATACAGCAGGATTTAGATTGTTTGGAGACTTGGGCGGAGAGATGGCAGATGGAGTTTAATCCGGAAAAATGTGAGGTAATGCATTTTGGAAGGTCTAATGCAGGTAGGGAATATACAGTGAATGGTAGAACCCTCAAGAGTATTGAAAGTCAAAGAGATCTAGGAGTACAGGTCCACAGGTCATTGAAAGGGGCAACACAGGTGGAGAAGGTAGTCAAGAAGGCATACGGCATGCTTGCCTTCATTGGCCGGGGCATTGAGTATAAGAATTGGCAAGTCATGTTGCAGCTGTATAGAACCTTAGTTAGGCCACACTTGGAGTATAGTGTTCAATTCTGGTCGCCACACTACCAGAAGGATGTGGAGGCTTTAGTGAGGGTGCAGAAGAGATTTACCAGAATGTTGCCTGGTATGGAGGGCATTAGCTATGATGAGCGGTTGAATAAACTCGGTTTGTTCTCACTGGAACGAAGGAGGTTGAGGGGAGACCTGATAGAGGTATACAAAATTATGAGGGGCATTGACAGAGTGGATAGTCAGAGGCTTTGCCCCAGGGTAGAGGGGTCAATTACTAGGGGGCATAGGTTTAAGGTGAGAGGGGCAAGGTTCAGAGTAGATGTACGAGGCAAGTTTTTTACGCAGAGGGTAGTGGGTGCCTGGAACTCGCTACCGGAGGAGGTGGTGGAAGCAGGGACGATAGTGACATTTAAGGGGCATCTTGACAAATACATGAATAGGATGGGAATAGAGGGATACGGACCCAGGAAGTGCAGAAGATTGTAGTTTAGTCAGGCAGCATGGTCGGCACGGGCTTGGAGGGCCGAAGGGCCTGTTCCTGTGCTGTACCTTTCTTTGTTCTTTGTTTGTTCTTTGTTCTAACCCTAACCCAGAATCCTAACCTTGACGAGTGCCACGTATAACGTTAACTTGTTCCAAGTAGTGTCATAATACACGTATCTTTTTTTCTCTGATTCTTATATCTATCCTACAATTCTTCATATCTCCAGCCCTATCCATAATCTTCCCTGGTATTATCCTCACTTTTATAATGTCCCCCATATCTGTTTAGAACCCTGACTCTATATCTAATAAGCTTTCTTAGTTACACGTTCGAACATTGAATCTGTTCAAAAAACTATATAACTTAATAGATATTTTAATTCAATGACTTACATAGGTTCCTTCATTTGAGATATTAATTGAAACCTTAATCCATAACCCTAACATAACACATTTACAATTTTTAAATAAACTTTCATCCCAACCTTCTTATATAACTACAATCTGATCTTCGCTGCTCACGTACTATTTTCCAACTTTCATTTACCTTAAATTTCTAAATATGTGCTCAGTTCCGTGAAACAAGATGACGTAAAATCCGATGCGGAAAAGAATGTTGAACGTGCGCCAGTAAAGTGGCAGACGCTTCGGCGCTGTATCCCTTATTGGGTGCAGAAAAAAGGGAAACCACCCATCTGTCCGTAACCCGGAATCCTAACCTTGACGAGAGCCACGTATAACATTAACTTGTTCCAAGTAGTGTCATAATACACGTATCTATTTCTCTGTTTCTTATCTATATATTACAATTGTTCATATCTCCTGCCTTTCCATAATCTTTCCCTGTATTATCTTCCCGGTTATTATGTCCCCCTTTATCTCTTTAGGACTCAACACTCTAGATCTAAAAAGTTTTCTTAGTTACACGTCCGGACATTGAATTGGTGCAAAAGATTATATAACTTAATAGATATTTTAATTGGATGACCTACATATGTTTATTCATCTGTGATATTAGTTAAAACCTTAATCCATAACCCTAACACAACACATTTATAATATTTAAATAAACTATTCTCCCAACCTCCTGCTTATACAACTACAATCGAATCTTTGCTTCCCACGTACTATCTTCCAACTTTTTGTCCCCCTCAGAAACCCCCTACCCTCCACACACCCCCCCCTGCCGCACTCCTCACACACACCCCCTGCCGCCCTCCTCACACACACGCCCCCTGCCGCCCTCCTCACACACACACCCCCTGCCGCCCTCCTCACACACCCCCCCTGCCGCCCTCCTCACACACCCCCCTGCCGCCCTCCTCACACACACCCCCCTGCCGCCCTCCTCACACACACACCCCGCCGCCCTCCTCACACACACACCCCCCTGCCGCCCTCCTCTCACACACACCCCCCCCTGCCGCCCTCCTCACACACACACCCCCTGCCGCCCTCCTCACACACCCCCCCTGCCGCCCTCCTCACACACACACGCCCTGCCGCCCTCCTCACACACACCCCCCTGCCGCCCTCCTCACACACCCCCTTGCCGCCCTCCTCACACACCCCCCCTGCCGCCCTCCTCACACACACCCCCTGCCGCCCTCCTCACACACACCCCCTGCCCTCCTCACACACACCCCCTGCCCTCCTCACACACCCCCCCTGCCCTTCTCACACACACCCCCTGCCCTCCTCACACACACCCCCTGCCCTCCTCACACACCCCCCTGCCCTCCTCACACACACACCCTGCCCTCCTCACACACACCCCCTGCCCTCCTCTCTCACACCCATGCCCTCCTCACACACACCCATGCCCTCCTCACACACCCCCTGCCCTCCTCACACACCCCCCTGCCCTCCTCACACCCCCCCCTGCCCTCCTCACCCCCCCTGCCCACCTCACACCCCCCCTGCCCACCTCACACACCCCCTGCCCACCTCACCCCCCTGCCCTCCTCACACCCCCCTGCCCTCCTCACACACACCCCCTGCCCTCCGACACACCCCCTGCCCTCCTCACACACACCCCCTGCCCTCCTCACACACACCCCCTGCCCTCCTCACACACACCACTGCCCTCCACCTACACACCCCCTGCCCTCCACCTACACACCCCCTGCCCTCCACCTACACACCCCCTGCCCTCCTTTGACACACCCCCTGCCCTCCTTTGACACACCCCCTGCCCTCCTTTGACACACCCCCTGCCCTCCTCACACACACCCCCTGCCCTCCTCACACACACCCCCTGCCCTCCTCACACACACCCCCTGCCCTCCTCACACACACCCCCTGCCCCCTCCTCACATACACCCCCTGCCGCCCTCCTCACACACACACCCTGCCCTCCTCTCACACACCCCCTGCCCTCCTCACACACACCCCCTGCCCTCCTCACACACACCCCCTGCCCTCCTCACACACACCCCCTGCCCTCCTCACACACACCCCCTGCCCTCCTCACACACACTCTTTCCCCCCCACAACTCCCGTCCCCCTCAAAAAGGCCCCTTCTCCCCCCAACAACTCCCCTGTCCCCCTCACAAAGGCCCCCTTTTTTCCCCTACAACTCAACCTCACAGGTCCCCTCCCCTCCCCCACAACTCAACTTCACAGGCCCCTTCCCCTTCCCCACAATTCAACCTCACAGGCCCGCCCTCCTCCACACAACTCAACCTCACAGGCCCCCCCTCCACCCCACAACTCAAACTCAGGCCCCCCTCCTCACCAGAACTGAACCTCACAGGCCCCCTTCTCCCCACAACTCAACCTCACAGGCCCCCCCTCCTCACCACAACTCAACCTGACAGGCCCCCCCTCGACCCCACAACTCAACCTCACAGGCCCCCATCCTCCCCACAATTCAACCTTACAGGCCCCCTCTCCTCCCCACAACTGAACCGCACAGGCCCCACTTCCTCCCCACAACTCAACCTCACAGGGCCCCCCCCCCTCCTCCCCACAACTCAACCTCACAGGCCCCCTCTCCTCCCCACAACTCAACCTCACAGGTCCTTTCTCCTCCCCACAACTCAACCTCACCAAACCCCCCTTCCTCCCCACAACTCAACCTCACAGGCCCCCCCTCCTCCCCACAACTCAACCGCACAGATACCCCCTCCTCCCTTCAACTCAACCTCACAGGCCCCCCCTCCTCCCCACAACTCAACCTCACAGACCCCCCTCCTCCCCACAACTCAACCTCACAGGCCCCTACTCCCCACAACTCAACCTCACACGCCCCCCCTCCTCCCCACAACTCAACCTCACAGACCCCCCTTCCTCCCCACAACTCAATTGCACAGGCCCCCCTCCTCCCCACAACTCAACCGCACAGATACCCCCTCCTCCCTTCAACTCAACCTCACAGGCCCCCCCTCCTCCCCACAACTCAACCTCACAGACCCCCCTCCTCCCCACAACTCAACCTCACAGGCCCCTACTCCCCACAACTCAACCTCACACGCTCCCGCCCCCTCCTCCCCACAACTCAACCTCACAGACCCCCCTTCCTCCCCACAACTCAATTGCACAGGCCCCCCCTCCTCCCCACAACTCAACCTCATAGGACCTCCTCCCAACAAGTCAACCTCACAGGCCCCCCCTCCTCCCCACAACTGAACCTCACAGGCCCCCCCTCCTCCCCACAACTGAACCTCACAGGCCCACATTCCTCCCCACAACTCAACCTCACAGCACTCCCTCCTCCCCACAACTCAACCTCACAGGCCCCCCTTCTCCCCACAATTCAATCTCACAGGGCCCCCCTCCTCAACCTCACAGCACCTCCTCCTCCCCACAACTCAACCTCACAGGCCCCCTCCTCCCCACAACTCAACCTCACAGGCCCCCCTCCTCCCACAACTCAACCTCACAGGCCCCCCTCCTCTCCACAACTCAACCTCACAGGCCCCCTTCCTCCCCACAACTCAACCTCACAGGCCCTCCTTCGCCCCACAACTCAACCTCACAGGCCCCCTCCTCCCAACAACTCAACCTAACAGGCCAACCCTCCTCCCCACAACTCAACCTCACAGGCCCCCCCTCCTCCCCACAACTCAACCTCACAGGCCCCCCTCCTCCCCACAACGCAACCTCACAGGCCCCCTCTCCTCCCCACACACCGCCTCTCATCCTCACATACCCCCTCATTCACAAACAGCCTGCCCCTTCACAAACCCCGTCCCCCACTAAACCGTTTGCCCCCCTACATAAATCATGAAGTTTCAAACCTTGTTTAAACAAAATGATAAATATTTCCAGTTAGGTACATTAGGTAATAATTAAAAATGATTAGAAAATTGTCATTCTCCCTTACATATTTATTATAATATTCCATCCTTTAATAAACACAACCACCTCTAACAGATTCTACAAGTGCCCATTGTGTTCAGTTCATGTGGATACCAATATCAAGATAGACTTACACAACCGAAGGGCCTTTCTTTTCTCGAGTCCTCCGAGTCCAGAACTATACGAGTCCACATATTATACGTAACCTACAAAAAAATACACATTTCCATAAATCGCAAATATTTCCTGGAAAAACATTGGTTAATATTATAAACCAAGTTTTCCTTCCCCCCCATTGTCCCTATATTATTCATTAACATTTCATCCTTAAGATAGTCCCCTCCTTAAAACTCCCCCTTATCCCAACCATAGAAACCCCCTCCCCATCTGGGAACTCCTCCCACGCTAGAAACTTCCCTCATCCAAACCTTCTCCCGCTACTCCAGCCCTGTCCAAAACCTGCCCATCACTCAAACCCAGTATTCACCCTCCACCCCAACCTTCCTATCCCCCGCCCCCCACTTTACCTACACCCCCCCCCCACCTCTAAACCCCTATAAAAAAAACTTTACTAAAAACCCACCCCAACAACCCATCACATCCCCCAGCCCTCCCCATAAAACCCCTTTCCATACAAACCCCAGATTACTCTTTAAAAAAAAAAAAAATTCCCCAAAAAACCTTTTTCCCTTCCCCTTTAAATATTCACACCATGAAAGGACTAAGATCCATAAAAATATTTTAAAATAATAGCTCATAATGTCCAATTCACCGACTACTTTCTCATTACTACAACAGGTCTCAACTGACGGTTTTTAAACTCACTGCAGCACAGACACACATGCCTGCTTTTCCCGGTTCACCATTCACGCTGTACACCCGATATAAACTCTCCGATATAAAATCTTTCAAACTAATTTTACATCACACAGTTCAGTATATACTTGATAGACACTATCCCTCTTTTTGTATGTTAATTAATTTAAATATATTGTAACCAATTGTGAAGGATGGCCGTGGCAGTGTCTTCTGTCCAGGTTATATTATTGTGTGAAACAGTAAAAACTTTATTTGATATGCTTGGGATGAAACATTTTTTTCTAATAAAATCATTTAAGGTGATAATTGTTCGAATTAGTTTTTCTGGAAGTCTCTAGCTAAAATTAATTTCTGTGATGAAGATTTTAGTTCTGGGGAATTTATGTGCGGCTATTTTTAAAAGGATTTGTAGTTGTTTGATAGCAGTGGTAGATGTTTGTGTACGGTTGAAAATGCCTATGGAAAATATTATTGTATTTATTATAGGATGAGATTTTAATTTATGTAGAACGGAGGTAATGTGGATGAATTTTGCGCGGGGGAAACTGTCAAATTTAATATTAGGGTTGGGACAATTCTTAATAGTGGACAGATTGGAGTCACCTATAATTAGAATAGACTTTGTTGGGACTAAGAGCCATTTTTTATTTTTGTAAAATGTATGGGGGTGTAGCAATATGATATATTTGGTCTCGTCATTCGTGGTAGTGGGTAAAGTTTTATTTGGTATGTGTCTAACGTTGGTTGTGTTTATAATTGGACTGTCAGTTGCGTTGACACATGATTGTGCCTGGACTGGGGTTGTCAGTAGATTGAGGTGTGTGGTACAAGTTGGGAATTGTGGTAAAGGTGTAAAACTGTTATTGTGACTTGGCGCTGCATATTGGAAATCCGAATCTATGTCCTGTGTTTCCGGCGGGTTAATGACATTTGTGTCTGTGGGTGAAATGTTAATATTTGAGTTAAAAATGTAGTTCTGAGTTTTTTCAATTATCTCGAATCTTGCATTTTGTCTAAAGTTTTTGTTATACCACCTTTTTGCCATATCAAATGCCTCTTGTGGTCGCTCCTTCTTAACATCTTTTTCTAATTTATTAAGTAATCTTTTTAAATGTGTTACGTAATGGTCTATAAGAATTGTTTGAGTAGTTTGAGCCCAATTATTTGCACTTGTTATCAATTTTGAACTAATTTGCGGGGTAACTCCTGTGGGTCGAATCGAATTGATTAATGTTTTGGATAATTTTTTAATATACTAGGGGATATTTCCTTCTATTATAGTCAGGTGATGCATATATTGCAGCATTTTGTACATTATTTTGGTTGCTGGTAAACAGAAATTTTCTTCCGTGAAAAGGATGGTGGTATTCATCCTTAAAATAAAACAGAAAGAGTTAATTTCTTATATAATTCTAAATAATTTATATGTAAGCAACATTAGTTATCCATAAAAAAATTTTGAGAGAGGAAAAACCGAATAAATGTAAACTAAAATACAAACAATTTAAAATTGTTATTTTTATATTAATTTAATTATTATTGTATTTCAAACTATGTTAATGTGATAAAGATAGAGGGCATGAGATCGATCAGGTGCGAGACTGGAAAATAGCTTTAAAGTTTTTGGGAGTTATTCCCAAATTGTAACGTACCTGAAAGTGGTCTTGCTGAGATTTTGCAATTCGAATGTAGTCTAATAGTGGACTATCTAGTGGAAGGAATCATTCCTTGTTAGACTTTATATTTATTTTTATTAAAAATATTTGTATTAAAAAATGCTACCTGAAGAGTTGTGCAGAGATTTGGAATTGGTTGGTAGACTAGCCCTCCGTTATATCACGATGGGAATCTTCTTTTGTAGATATTACAAAATGTTAAAGAATTTTTTTTAAAATTATTTTTAAAAAATGAGGAAAGAGTTGTTATGAAAAAAAATATATATATTTTTTTAAATGTGCTATCTGCATCGAAGTTTAGAGTACAGATCTTTATGTGGGCTACTAAAACCTATTTTGTAGGCAAACAATGGTCCTGACATGTTTCGCAGTCATTACTGCTCATCAGGGGACTGTTTTTCGTCCACTAAGAGCCTTCCTCTCACGAAATGTGTCGCACAAATTTCCAAATTAAAAATCCTTCTATTTTAAAAGAAATTGAAAAAAAATTCCATTTCAAAACAAATCTTTATTAAAAAAATTCAAAAAGTGAAAAAATGTTTCAAGTATGCAAAAGTAATTAATTATTGAAATGGTTTTACCTCAGAATAATCAAAAATAGTAGAATTGTTCTCTGAAACGCTGCAAAATGTGGAGGATTTGGTAAAGCAACCTACTCCGGAGTGAGTCTGGAAGCTTCTGACCAACTGTCAATCAGTAACAGCTGCAGAAAACCGTTAGTTAAAAAAACTGATGTCAGCAAACATCAACACACCTGAAAGAATTAGCATATTTCAATTAGGAACTGCACACTTTGCAATGTTAATATGGAACTATTAGTTGTTTAATAGTTCCTCAACCTCACAGCCCCCCCTCCTCAACCTCACAGCCCCCCCTCCTCCCCACAAGTCAACCTCACAGGCCCCCCCTCCTCCCCACAACTCAACCACACAGGCCCCCCCTCCTCACCACAACTCAACCTCACAGCCCCCCCTCCTCCCCACAACCCAACCTCACCAGACCCCCCCTCCTCCTCACAACTCAACCTCACAGGCCCCCCCTCCACCCCACAACTCAACCTCACAGGCCCCCCTACTCCCCACAATTCAATCTCACAGGCCCCCTCTCCTCCCCACAACTCTACCTCACAGGCCCCCTTCCCTCCCCCACAACTCAACCTCACAGGCCCCCTCCCATGCCCACAACTCAACCTCAGAGACCCCCTCCACTCCCCACAACTCAACCTCACACGCCCCTTTCCTCCCCACAACTAACCTCACAGGTCCCCTCCCTTCCCCACAACTCAACCTCACAGGCCTCCTCCCCTCCCCACAACTCAACCTCACAGGACCCCCCTCCTCCCCACAACCCAACCTCACCTGACCCCCCCTCCTCCCCACAACTCAACCTCACAGGCACCCCCTCCACCCCACAACTCAACCTCACAGGCCCCCCTACTCCCCACAATTCAATCTCACAGGCCCCCTCACCTCCCCACAACTCAACCTCACAGGCCCCCTCTCCTCCCCACAACTCAACCTCACAGGCCCCCTCCCATGCCCGCAACTCAACCTCACAGGCCCCCTCCCATGCCCACAACTCAACCTCACAGGCCCCCTCCCTTCCCCACAACTCAACCTCACAGGTCCCCTCCCCTCCCCACAACTCAACCTCACAGGCCCCCCCTCCTCACCACAACTCAACCGCACAGCCCCCCCCCTCCTCAACGTCACAGCCCCCCCCCCCTCCTCCCCACAACTCAACCTCACAGGCCCGCCTCCTCCCCACAACTCAACCTCACAGGTCCCCTTCCTCCCCACAACTCAACCTCACAGGCCCCCCCCTTCTCCCCACAAGTCAACCTCACAGACCCCCCTCCTCCACACAACTCAACCTCACAGGCCCCCCCTCCACCCCACAACTCAACCTCAGGCCGCCCTCCTCACCACAACTCAACCTCACAGGCCCCCCTTCACCCCACAACTCAACCTCACAGGCCCCCCTCCTCACCACAACTCAATCTCACAGTCCCCCCTCCTACCCACAACTCAAGCTCACAGGCCCCCCCTCCTCCCCACAACTCAACCTCACAGGCCTCCCTTCCTCCCAACAATTCAACCTTACAGGCCCCCTCTCCTCCCCACAACTCAACCTCACAGGCCCTCTCTCCTCCCCACAACTCAACCTCACAGGTCCTTTCTCCTCCCCACAACTCAACCTCACCAGACCCCCCTTCCTCCCCACAACTCAACCTCACAGGCCCACTCCCATGCCCACAACTCAACCTCACAGGCCCCCTCCCTTCCCCACAACTCAACCTCACAGCCCCCCCCTCCTCACCACAACTCAACCTCACAGGCCCCTCCTCACCACAACTCAATCTCACAGTCCCCCCTCCTACCCACAACTCAAGCTCACAGGCCCCCCTCCTCCCCACAACTCAACCTCACAGGCCCCCCTTCCTCCCAACAATTCAACCGCACAGGCCCCCCTTCCTCCCCACAACTCAACCTCACAGGCCCCCCCACAACTCAACCTCACAGGACCCCTCCTCCCCACAACTCAACCTCACAGATCCTTTCTCCTCCCCACAGGTCCTTTCTCCTCCCCACAACTCAACCTCACCAGACCCCCCTTCCTCCCCGCAACTCAACCTCACAGGCCCCCCTCCTCCCCACAACTCAACCGCACAGACACCCCCTCCTCACCACAACTCAACCTCACAGGCCCCCCCTCCTCCCCACAACTCAACCTCACAGACCCCCCCCTCCTCCCCACAACTCAACCTCACAGGCCCCCCCTCCTCCCCACAACTCAACCTCACAGGCCTCCCCTCCTCCCCACAACTCAACCTCACAGGCCCCCTCTCCTCCCCACACACCGCCTCTCATCCTCACATACCCCCTCATTCACAAACAGCCTGCCCCTTCACAAACCCCGTCCCCCACTAAACCGTTTGCCCCCCGACATAAATCATGAAGTTTCAAACCTTGTTTAAACAAAATGATAAATATTTCCAGTTAGGTACATTAGGTAATAATTAAAAATGATTAGAAAATTGTCATTCTCCCTTACATATTTATTATAATATTCCATCCTTTAATAAACACAACCACCTCTAACAGATTCTACAAGTGCCCATTGTGTTCAGTTCATGTGGATACCAAGATAGACTTACACAACCGAAGGGCCTTTCTTTTCTCGAGTCTTCCGAGTCCAGAACTATACGAGTCCACATATTGTACGTAACCTACAAAAAAATACACATTTCCATAAATCGCAAATATTTCCTGGAAAAACTTTGGTTAATATTATAAACCAAGTTTTTCTTCCCCCCATTGTCCCTATATTATTCATTAACATTTCATCCTTAAGATAGTCCTCTCCTTAAAACTCCCCCTTATCCCAACCATAGAAACCCCCTCCCCACCTGGGAACTCCTCCCACGCTAGAAACTTCCCTCATCCAAACCTTCTCCCGCTACTCCAGCCCTGTCCAAAACCTGCCCATCACTCAAACCCAGTATACACCCTCCACCCCAACCTTCCTTTTCCCCCGCCCCCCACTTTACCTACACCCCTCCCCACCTCTAAACCCCTATAAAAAAAACTTTACTAAAAACGCACCACGACCCACCCCAACAACCCATCACATCCCCCAGCCCTCCCCATAAAACCCCTTTCCATACAAACCCCAGATTACTCTTAAAAAAAAAAAAAAAAAAATTTCCCCAAAAAACCTTTTTCCCTTCCCCTTTAAATATTCACACCATGAAAGGACTAAGATCCATAAAAATATTTTAAAATAATAGCTCATAATGACCAATTCACCGACTACTTTCTCATTACTACAACAGGTCTCAACTGACGGTTTTTAAACTCACTGCAGCACAGACACACATGCCTGCTTTTCCCGGTTCACCATTCACGCTGTACACCCGATATAAACTCTCCGATATAAAATCTTTCAAACTAATTTTACATAACACAGTTCAGTATATACTTGATAGACACTATCCCTCTTTTTGTATGTTAATTAATTTAAATATATTGTAACCAATTGTGAAGGATGGCCGTGGCAGTGTCTTCTGTCCAGGTTATATTATTGTGTGAAACAGTAAAAACTTTATTTGATATGCTTGGGATGAAACATTTTTTTCTAATAAAATCATTTAAGGTGATAATTGTTCGAATTTGTTTTTCTGGAAGTCTCTGGCTAAAATTAATTTCTGCGATGAAGATTTTAGTTCTGGGGAATTTATGTGCGGCTATTTTTAAAAGGATTTGTAGTTGTTTGATAGCAGCGGTAGATGTTTGTGTACGGTTGAAAATGCCTATGGAAAATATTATTGTATTTATTATGGGATGGGATTTTAATTTATGTAGAACGGAGGTAATGTGGATGAATTTTGCACGGGGGAAACTGTCAAATTTAATATTAGGGTTGGGACAATTCTTAATAGTGGACAGATTGGAGTCACCTATAATTAGAATAGACTTTGTTGGGACTAAGAGCCATTTTTTATTTTTGTAAAATGTATGGGGGTGTAGCAATATGATATATTTGGTCTCGTCATTCGTGGTAGTGGGTAAAGTTTTATTTGGTATGTGTCTAACGTTGGTTGTGTTTATAATTGGACTGTCAGTTGCGTTGACACATGATTGTGCCTGGACTGGGGTTGTCAGTAGATTGAGGTGTGTGGTACAAGTTGGGAATTGTGGTAAAGGTGTAAAACTGTTATTGTGACTTGGCGCTGCATATTGGAAATCCGAATCTATGTCCTGTGTTTCCGGCGGGTTAATGACGTTTGTGTCTGTGGGTGAAATGTTAATATTGGAGTTAAAAATGTAGTTCTGAGTTTTTTCAATTATCTCGAATCTTGCATTTTGTCTAAAGTTTTTGTTATACCACCTTTTTGCCATATCAAATGCCTCTTGTGGTCGCTCCTTCTTAACATCTTTTTCTAATTTATTAAGTAATCTTTTTAAATGTGTTACGTAATGGTCTATAAGAATTGTTTGAGTAGTTTGAGCCCAATTATTTGCATTTGTTATCAATTTTGAACTAATTTGCGGGGTAACTCCTATGGGTCGAATCGAATTGATTAATGTTTTGGATAATTTTTTTATATACTAGGGGATATTTCCTTCTATTATAGTCAGGTGATGCATATATTGCAGCATTTTGTACATTATTTTGGTTGCTGGTAAACAGAAATTTTCTTCCGTGAAAAGGATGGTGGTATTCATCCTTAAAATAAAACAGAAAGAGTTAATTTCTTATATAATTCTAAATAATGTAAGCAACATTAGTTATCCATAAAAAAATTTTGAGGGAGGAAAAACCGAATAAATGTAAACTAAAATACAAACAATTTAAAATTGTTATTTTTATATTAATTTAATTATTATTGTATTTCAAACTATGTTAATGTGATAAAGATAGAGGGCATGAGATCGATCAGGTGCGAGACTGGAAAATAGCTTTAAAGTTTTGGGGAGTTATTCCCAAATTGTAACGTACCTGAAAGTGGTCTTGCTGAGATTTTGCAATTCGAATGTAGTCTAATAGTGGACTATCTAGTGGAAGGAATCATTCCTTGTTAGACTTTATATTTATTTTTATTAAAAATATTTGTATTAAAAAATGCTACCTGAAGAGTTGTGCAGAGATTTCGAATTGGTTGGTAGACTAGCCCTCCGTTATATCACGATGGGAATCTTCTTTTGTAGATATTACAAAATGTTAAAGAATTTTAAAAAAAATTATTTTTAAAAAATGAGGAAAAAGTTGTTATGAAAAAAAAAATATATTTTTTTTTTAATGTGCTATCTGCATCGAAGTAGAGAGTACAGATCTTTATGTGGGCTACTAAAACCTATTTTGTAGGCAAACAATGGTCCCGACATGTTTCGCAGTCATTACTGCTCATCAGGGGACTGTTTTTCGTCCACTAAGAGCCTTCCTCTCACTAAATGTGTAGCACAAATTTCCAAATTAAAAATCTTTCTTTTTTAAAAAAAATTGAAAAAAATTCCGTTTCAAAAAAAATCTTTATTAAAAAAATTCAAAAAGTGAAAAAATGTTTCAACTATGCAAAAGTAATTAATTATTGAAATGGTTTTACCTCAGAATAATCAAAAATAGTAGAATTGTTCTCTGAAACGCTGCAAAATGTGGAGGATTTGGTAAAGCAACCTACTCCGGAGTGAGTCTGGAAGCTTCTGACCAACTGTCAATCAGTAACAGCTGCAGAAAACCGTTAGTTTAAAAAACTGTGATGTCAGCAAACATCAACACACCTGAAAGAATTAGCATATTTCAATTAGGAACTGCACACTTTGCAATGTTAATATGGAACTATTAATTGTTTTTAAATGTTTTTTTTATCTTTTTGATCTCCTTTGATTGTCATTTAAATTGTCATGTAAACCATTTAAATTATTGTTGGTTCACATGTGATTTAATTTGGCAAACGCATTAGCTAAAGAAAATCATTCCAAATCACACATCCTATCGATACCCAGCTCTCCATCTTCAGCACATATTTATGTATTACATTTTAACCCTATCTATATTAACAAATAAATATACTAATAGCCTAAAATATTTTATGAAATGTTAAAAACGGACAAGAGAGTGGTTTGGTTTATAACCTAAAAACTTTATGAACTATTGAAAAGGAAAAAGAGATTGGTTTGGTTTCTTTTAATATCTGATCATTGGTTCGTTATATATAACTAATTTGTGCCGTTTAATTGGGAATTTGTATTTTTTTATTAAAAAGAATAATTTGGCGGGTTGAGTTCTGTAAAGAAATGTTTAAGTTTTTGAATGTAATTGAGGAGAGTGTGTTTAAGGAAAGGTGTGTTAGTAAAGATTTTAAATGGGCGGTGACAGGAACCGGGCTGCCGGTTTAAACTGTCTTTCACAAAATGGCGGGTGGTGAGCAGCCGCTGAAATTGCCGAGAACAGTCCGTGTTATTAGTGGAGTAATTTGTGCTGAAAGAAGACAGAATGGAAAGATCTTTTGTCTGCCAAGTTTGTTCGGGACTCGGGGTTAGTGACAAAGTGGTTAGGACGTATATTTGCTGGAAAATTTATATTCGGCTGGAGTTAAAATGGCGGATCGGGTTTTTTTTAATAAACATCTTCGCTTTATGGAGAATCTTTGGAATTATTAATTACACTGTATGAAGGTAAAAGAAAACAACTTTTTTTCACCCGAACTGCACTTTAAAACCAACCACCATCCTTTTCTACCACCTTTTAGACACAATCTTTACAATAACAATATTACACACAAGTATAGAAATATACTACAGTATCCATTAGTTTAATAACAACCATTTTGTATTACGTCAATTAAGTAACATTAATATAGAAAGCATCCCCCAGGGAAAAAAACCTAGCTACTTTATATAGTAGCCTTGGATAACAAACGGGGAATAAAAGAGTATAAAAAAATATTTTTTTCTTATGAAAACATTAAAATATGTATTGATATGTATATTACATTTTGTTTCCGCAAATATAAGTGCTTATTGATAATTTAGTAAAAGTGTGAATAAAAATAATTACTTTTCCTTAAATATTTTATTAAAAATTGTCTAATATTCTTAACTGTCATGTACTTGGACTTTCCTAATTATAAGTATTTCTAACTTAAATATTTTAATTTACAAAATTTTTTTTTAACGGTTACCTTGATGTGGCTGTCATCACAAAATGAACAACAATACAATGAATCCCATTTATATCTGGACAAATACATTTATCCCAACCGTTAAAATAATTTTAAAGATGTTACAAAGTATGCACCAGTTATCTATTCTCGAAGCGGACACCCCTACACACATTGTACAATTATCAAAGTCACTAATAGACTCAATCAAACCAGCAGGTTTAACTACTACAACAACAAATAGATTAACAATCAATGCAAACAATTGGGTTTATAACACTAAAGTTTTATTAATTGAACATTATAAAACAAACCTGAAAACATTATTTAATAAATTACAAAAAATTATCGATACAAATAGATGCGAGGAAGCTTTTTCAAAAGCTGTACAATGGCACAAAACAAAGCTCAAGAATACATTCAGAACTAAAACAATCCAAAAAACAAAAGAATACATCTTTAATTTACAAAAAGACTTAACATTGAAAGGATTAAAAACGACTACTTCTACAAAACAACAACAGGGCAATCGACAAATTGCAGGACCACTTCCCAAACATACAGACATCTCAACACCGATACCATTACACAGAAAACAGCAAATACCAACACAAACAGTGCCAAGTACTTCTAAGAATTTAATTATGGAACACATAATTTCACCCCATCACCTACACCGACGTGTTCTAGCCATCTAGGTCTTTTAAAAGCCCCTATCCAATCACTTACCTGGTCCTACAGAGCTGGGAGCCCAGAGGTGGATAGACATAACCCCACACAGTCATTACAGACACACTCATCCTCACACTCACCATGATACAAAAAGTAACTACAATGTCTATGACACAACATCTTCACACAAGTGACAAAAATAAAGATTGGTCATTTTTGCCACAAAAATCTATATTAATTATAGGAGATTCCAACCTCATGAAAATCAAACATTGTCCGGATCCAAACATACAATTCGACTGTTTTCCTGGAGCAAAGTTTTCTCACATCAGTACCGCTCTAAACAAATTACAACCCTTTCCAAAAATACAAAAAGTAACGTTATCAATTGGCATTAATAACCGCACACAAAAACCTTCCACCGCAATCAAACAACTCGAAGTTCTATTAAATACAACAAAACAAAAATTTCCTAAAGCAGAGATTTTTATAATTGAACTCAATTACAGTACAAGTCTCCCACAAGAACAGAAAAAAACTATCGCAGCCTTAAACCAATACATTAACCAGCATTCTTTCACCCCAGCAATTCCGAATAAATTTTTCCAAGTCCAGTTAGATAACATTCATTGGACAGACGAAACAGCTATAGCTATACTAAATAATTGGTTAACACACTTACACGGCAACAAAACGAGCCTGCAAGAAGAACCACTTAATCTCAACAATACAATAGTTAACATATCAAACACATTCAAACTTACCATGATACAAGAAAAGATTTTAAACAAAGGATTAACCTTTGTCCCAGTACAAAAGCCAGACAATACACAAATTCAAATAGATCTTGAAAGATTTTACAGAAGAATTAAAATTCTTAGTTTCTTTGAATATGCAACATCAGATGACAAACAACCCTTCCTACCCCAATCAGATTGGAACCCACCGGAACAGAAAATAGACCCAGAAATAAAAAGCTTTATCCAAAAAATCAATTCAGACATCACAAAAATCAAACAAATAAAAGATAAACAAAACTTAACGAGAATGGAGCGGCAAGCAATCATGCAGCTTAAATCTAACTTAGATATCATCATAAAGCCAGCGGACAAAGGAAATAATATTGTTATTATGGATCGACAACAGTATCTTTTTGAAGCTTATCGACAACTTAACAACACTGAGTATTACACTAAATTATCAACACCAATATACCATCAAACATATGACCAGATTTCAGGCTTGTTAGTACAATTACACAGTTTACAGTATATTACTGAAAAACAAATGGACTATTTTACACAATTTCAACCTTTACCACGGATATTTTATCTCCTCCCAAAAATACATAAAAATCCGGAAACCTGGACGGTACCACATAAAATTCCCCCAGGTAGACCCATAGTTTCAGACTGTGGGAGCGAATCCTATAGAATTGCAGAGTACATAGACTCGTTTCTAAACCCCTTAGCCCAAAAACATCCGAGCTACATTAAAGACACCTTTCATTTCGTTGAAATTGTTAGATCCCTAAATATCACTTCTAAAACAATGCTATTCACTATGGACGTTGATAACCGCTACACCAACATTGAGACGGATAGAGGAATTGAGGCGGTGAGGAATATTTTTAAAAAACATTGGCAACCCAATAGACCAGATGCAATCCTCGTTCAATTATTACACTTGGGTCTAACGAGAAATGACTTTCAATTTAACAATGAACATTATCTACAGATTAAGGGTACAGCAATGGGAAAAAATTTGCACCTGCCTATGCCAATATCTACATGGCCGAATGGGAACAAACGGTCTTCAAAAAGTGCCCCAAGACACCATTATGCTACTATAGATATCTAGATGATATATGGGGTGTTTGGACACACACACAATTGGAGTTTGAACAATTTGTACATATCCTCAACAACCATCACGCATCTATTAAAATTAAAGTCATTACACATGAACACACAATAGATTTTTTGGACACCACGGTATACAAAGTTATAAAGGGTAATGGAGAATACAAATTAGCTACTAAAGTTTTCTTTAAACCTACAGACACCCATGCACTCCTACACACCAACAGCCATCACCCAAAACACGTCTTCCGGGGCCTCATTAAATCACAATTGACAAGGTTCCACCGTATTTGCTCAGAAAACTCAGATTTTGAGACTGCAGTACATACTTTATTTACAGCTTTACAACATAGAGGATACACAAAAAGATTTCTTAGATATATCAAATCAAACTTTCTAACAGAATTACAGAACCCCTCCGGCAATAAAAATCTATCCTCAAAAATACCTTTTGTAATACAGTACAACAGTAAAACCACACAAATAAATAAACTCATCATAAAACATTTTGAGAAACTCAAACAAGACGTTGTTCTATTAACCCAATGGAATATAGTCACTGCCTACAAGAGAAACAAGAACTTAAAAGACCTTTTGGTCAAGACCAAACTTCCCTTGGAAGAGAAATATAATTGTGGTCGTACCAACTGCACAAGCTGCAAATTTTTAAAAATCACATCTATAATTCACAATTCTGGATCACAATTCTGGATCAGGAAAAGTAGCTACAATAAAACAAAAGATAACATGCCAACATAAAAATTTGGTCTATGTTATATGATGTAAAAGGTGTGACATTCTGTACATTGGCGAAACAGGTAACACCTTACGAACCAGACTCACGGGACATTGCAGTGAGATCCGTACTCACAAAAGGCATAAATTAATTAACATACATTTTATGGAACATGGCCTCGATGCATTACAGATCATAGGATTGGAAGCAAATAGCAAATGGTCAACTCCACGAAGAAAAAGACGTGAGAGACATTGGATTATAAATCTGGGAACAAACTCCCCTAATGGTCTGAATTAAAAAATAACAGAATTTTCAACACAAAAAACAACACTTATTTAGTCTTTCATTACACTCTAATCACACACCCTGACCCTGCATACAGACCTTAACCTTAAACTCCGACACGGGATCCTATCCTGCATGTCCACTTTAATACCTCGGGCCTGGAGTTTTGTACCTTGGTCCTATGGCCTCACCTGGATCTTAACCCTAACTCTATCCTTGATCCTAACCCTAACTAGGGTATAATAAACACACATCTATCCCAACCCCCCCCCCCCCTCAAAGAAACCTGCTGGCTTGAAATTGTAGCTACAGGTAGGGGGTAGGGAACAAAAATAAAAATTAATTATGATTTTTTTCATAACACCAGTATGTATATTCATTCATATAGTATATGGCTTACCCTAACACTAATACAACAACTTTCACATTACCTATCCACACCGAAATACCTAATCCTAAGCCCCCTAAGCGATACTAAGATCCAAACACCTACCCTAAGTTACAACTATCACCCTTACATCACCTACCCACACTCTAAAACCTAACCTTAAGTCCTTTTATGGCTACATTATTCAGATCCAAACCCTAGGTTACAATTACAATACTCCTTGGACCATCAATCCACACTCTATACTCTAACCCTAAGTCCCTTAATAGGAACATTTTCCAGGAACATACCTCTCAAAAATTAACCATTGTCTCAACCTCAGAAACCCATAACACTACAACCTAACCCCACCCCACCACTATCCCATATTAGAAAAATCATCCTCTAAATTTAATAAATTAACAGACATTTCTGTATCTACGGCAATGTGTAGGGTGAACTGGTGTAAGGCACGCGTTCTTGGTGCTACTTCAACCCCAACAAGGGTGGTCTCCTCGCTGCAAAGCCTTCCCAGCCACACGCTCAGACATTTAAGCTATTTAGTAAAATTATAAAACTTAATATATTTTAAGTAAATGAAGCATATTTTTCTTGGGATACAAGTTTTAACCCTTATCCAACAACCCTTAACCCTCAGAAACCAATAACACTCAACTTAACCCTAACCAACCCACTACTATCCCATATTAGAAAAATCATTCTCTAAATTGAATAATTTAACAGATATTTCTGTACAAACGACAAATGGTCGGGTAAGCTGGTGTAAGACACGCGTTCTTGGTTGTACTTCAACCCCAACAAGGGTGGTCTCCTCGCTGCAAAGCCTTCCCACCTACATACTTGGACATTTAAGCGGTTCAGAAGAATCATGGAACTTAATAAATATTTAAATTCATTGAAACACATTTTTCTTGGGATATTAGTCCTAACTCTTATCCAAAACCTTAACCCAACACCCTTACACATTTATAATATATTTGGTTCCTCACCTTTTCCTTAATAAAACTGTAGTCAAAAAGAAAACGTAAAATCCCATACAGTCCGTAACCCTAAACCCTAACCCTAACCCTAAACCCTAACCCTAACCCCATAAAGGGTGACCTCTTTTCTGCACACCTTCTTTACTACAAGTTAGGACATTGAATCTGTTCAAAAAAAAAAAAATTTTTTTTAATCATATAACTTAATAGATTTTAATTGGATGTAGGTCCTACATAAGGTTTTTCACTTACGATATTAGACATAACCTAAATCCATAACCCCAATCCATAACCCCAACACAACAATACCTACAATTTTTAAATACATTATTCTTCCAACCTTCTTCTTATACAACTATAATCTAATCTTTGCTTCTCACTTACTGTAGCCCAGTCCATCACGCAAACCAGCCTCCCATCCATTGACTCGATCTATAATTCCCGCTGCTTCGGAAAGGCAACCAGCATAATTAAGGACCCCACGCACCCTGAACCGACTCTCTTCCACATTCTTCCGTCAGGAAAAAGTTACAAAATTTTAGGTCACGTACCAACCAACTCAGGAACAGTTTCCTCCCTACTACCATCAGACTTTTGAATGGACCTACCTCGTATTAAGTTCTTTTCTCTACATCCCAGTTATGACTATAACATTACATTCTGCAGTCTCTCCTTCCTTCCCTATGTACGGTATGCATTGTTTGTACAGCTTCCAAAAACAATACTTTTCACTGTATACTAATACATGTGACAATAATAAATCAAATCGAAACTTGCAAGAGACTTCAGCTAGCTTTTTGCGATTTATCCACGAGGACCCCAAGTCTCTCGGTGTTGCAGCTTTTTGCAGTCTTTCTCCATTTAAACAATATTCAGCTCCTTTATTCTTCCTGCCAAAGTACATAACTTCACATTTTCCTCCATTATATTCCATTTGCCAAGTCTTTTGCCGCTCACCTAACCTGTCTATATCTCTCTGTCGACTCTTTGTGTCATCCTCACCACTCGCCCTCTCCTTCAACGTATTCATGTTGTTCACGTCAACCACTCTCAGTGGGAGTGAATTCCACATTCTCACCACTCGCTCGGTAAAGAGGTTTCTACTGAAATTCCTGTGGGATTATTGACCTCTCCATGATCTGAAAAGATTTCATCCGGTCAGCTTTCTCTTTTTGAGAGAAAAGCACCCAGCCCTTCCTGAGGTTTCAATGCTCTCAGTTCTGGCGTTATTCTTGAGATTCTTTGTATCTTCTCCAGTGTCTCTGTTCCCTTTTTCGAAAAGATCAGTGTAGTCTAACCCTGATTCTAAACAAGTTGATCATAAGTTCCCTGATTTCCAAGTCAATCCCTGGAATGGATGCCAAAAAAAGGGATCTCTATCGAAGGAGGAGTTAAGGTTCTTACCGAGGCTGGAGAGTGGATTGATGAGATTGGCACCAGGGATGGGGGACTTCAGTTAGTTGCAGAGACTGGAGCAGCTGAAATTTCAGATCAGTCACTCGGGTAGGAAATGGGCCATGAATCCGGTCATGTCCATACTAGTTCTCTGGAGACCAAACCATTCAATCCCATTGCCATGTAACCCTGAAATCTAATCTCCCATGCCCTGAAATCTAATCTCCCACAAGTGCCAATCCAATTTCATTTCAGAAACGTTTGATTTCTCTGCCTCTGCTACCCTCGTGCTGAGAGTGCCGGGTCATTACCACTGGCTGCATCAAAATATTCTTCCTCACATTCCCCACCCCCACCTTTCTTGACCAAAAGGTTCAATCTGTGTCCCCTCCTCCTTGCACCATCAGCGAATGGGAATACCTTTTCTTTATTCACCTTGTCCAAACACATCATAAACGTGTCCAGCTCGATCAAATCCCCCCCCCCCCTCAATGCCCTTTTCTCCAAGGAGAACAAGCCCACTTTCTCCAATCTGCAGGGTTATGGGGAAAAGGCTGGGGAATGGCACTGAGCCACAATGCTTGTTTGCAGAGCCGGTGTAGACATGATGGGACAAATGGTCTCCTGCACAGTAACAATTCTGTGATTCCTCATCCCTGGAACCATTCTGGTTAATCTCTCTACCCTCTCAATGACCCTCACATCCTTCCTAAAGTGTGCTGACTAGAACTAGACTCAATATTCTAGTTGTGGCCTAACCAGAGCTTTAGAAATGTTCCGCATAACTTCCCTGTCTTTGTGCTCAATACCTCTATTACTGAAGCCCAAGATCCCATTTGCTTTGCTAATTCCTCCCTCACTCTGTCCTGTCACCTTCAATATCTCTGCACAACAATTCCCACCTTTATTTGTCCCTATTCACTCTTTAGAAGTGTGTCATTCAGTCTACATTGCCTCTCCATATTCCCATCTGCCAACTCACATTCTCCATATTAAACTCCATCTGCCACTTCAGAGAATGTTCGCGGAGATGTAAGAGTGAAACTATACAGAGAAGAGCAGACTCTGCCCCTTTAATGTCACCCACAATGGAAGACAAGTCTCTGCCTTTCAATGAGGCTCATAGAGCACAGGAGGTAACTTAGCCCACCGTGCTCCTGCTGGCTGTTGCAAACATGTCGTTTCATATCATATATATTTCAGAAAATAAATTGCAGTTTTGGGAATTGGAATTCCTTTAAATGTAGATAGATAGAAATTAACAGAACTCTGATGTAAATGCAAGTGAAACAAGCCTGGGTTAATTACAGTGAAGAGGTAGCCGTTGTTGATTTAATAAGGTCAGAATCACTGGTGTGAACAGTTAAACAATGTATGACCTGTCATGACTTTTATTTCCTCACAGAGGCAGTTTGCAGGCTGTGTGGACAATCTGCAGGAACTGTGGGACTAAAATCCTAGAGGTCCATCATGAACCCGGAGTGTTCCCAATATTTAAATCCCTCAGGATGAAGATAGTAAAGCCCAAGCTTCGATTTAGATTTGTCATGTGTACCGAGGTACAGTGAAAAGTATTGTTCTGCATGGAGTCCAGGCAGATCACTCCATACGTAAAACAGATGGGATGGATAATAATTTCACTGTGTAAATACATAGACATCGGGTGAAGCATATGGAGGCTAGTGCTACAACTGTAGAGAAGATGCGTAAAGAGATCAGTTCAGTCCATAAGAGGGGCATTCAGGTGTCTGTTAACAGCGGGGAGAAGCTGTTTTTGAATCTGTTAGTGCGTTTTATAAGAACATAAGAACTAGGAGCAGGAGTAGGCCATCTGGCCCCTCGAGCCTGCTCCATCATTCAATGAGATCATTGCTGATCTTTTGTGGACTCAGCTCCACTTTCCGGCCCGAACACCATAACCCTTAATCCCTTTATTCTTCAAAAAACTATCTATCTTTACCTTAAAAACATTGACTGAAGGAGCCTCTACTGCTTCACTGGGCAAGGAATTCCATAGATTCACAACCCTTTGGGTGAAGAAGTTCCTCCTAAACTCAGTCCTAAATCTACTTCCCCTTATTTTGAGGCTATGCCCCCTAGTTCTGCTTTCACCCGCCAGTGGAAACAACCTGCCCGCATCTATCCTATCTATTCTCTTCATAATCTTATATGTTTCTATAAGATCCCCCCTCATCCTTCTAAATTCCAATGAGTACAGTCCCAGTCTACTCAACCTCTCCTCGTAATCCAGCCCCTTCAGCTCTGGGATTTACCTAGTGAATCTCCTCTGCACACCCTCCAGTGCCAGTACATCCTTTCTCAAGTAAGGAGACCAAAACTGAACACAATACTCCAGGTGTGGCCTCAGTAACACCTTATACAATTGCAGCAGAACCTCCCTAGTCTTAAACTCCATCCCCTTAGCAATGAAGGACATAATTCCATTTGCCTTCTTAATCACCTGTTGCACCTGTAAACCAACTTTTTGCAGCTCATTCACTAGCACACCCAGGTCTCTCTGCACGGCAGCATGTTTTAATATTTTATCATTTAAATAATAATCCCTTTTGCTGTTATTCCTACCAGAATGGATAACCTCACATTTGTCAACATTGTATTCCATCTGCCAGACCCTAGCCCATTCACTTAGCCTATCCAAATCCCTCTGCAGACTTCCAGTATCCTCTGCACTTTTTGCTTTACCATTTATCTTAGTGCCGTCTGCAAACTTGGACACATTGCCCTTGGTCCCCAACTCCAAATCATCTATGTAAATTGTGAACAGTTGTGGGCCCAACACTGATCCCTGAGGGACACCACTACCTACTGATTGCCAACCAGAGAAACACCCATTAATCCCCACTCTTTGCTTTCTATTAATTAACCAATCCTCTATCCATGCTACTACTTTCCCCTTAATGCCATGCATCTTTATCTTATGCAACAACCTTTTGTGTGGCACCTTGTCAAAGGCTTTCTGGAAATCCAGATATACCACAACCATTGGCTCCCCGTTATCTACCGCACTGTTAATGTCCTCAAAACATGCCACTAAATTAGTTAGGTACGACCTGCCCTTTATGAACCCATGCTGCGTCTGCCCAATGGGACAATTTCCATCCAGATGTCTCGCTATTTCTTCCTTGATGATAGATTCCAGCATCTTCCCTACTACCGAAGTTAAGCTCACTGGCCTATAATTACCCGCTTTCTGCCTACCTCCTTTTTTAAACAGTGGTGTCACGTTTGCTAATTTCCAATCCGCCCGGACCACCCCAGAGTCTAGTGAATTTTGGTAAATTATCACTAGTGCATTTGCAATTTCCCTAGCCATCTCTTTTAGCACTCTGGGATGGATTCCATCAGGTCCAGGAGACTTGTCTACCTTTAGCCCCATTAACTTGCCCATCACTACCTCCTTGGTGATAACAATCCTCTCAAGGTCCTCACCTGTCATAGCCTCATTTCCATCAGTCACTGGCATGTTATTTGTGTCTTCCACTGTGAAGACCGACCCAAAAAACCTGTTCAGTTCCTCAGCCATTTCCTCATCTCCCATTATTAAATCTCCCTTCTCATCCTCTGAAGGACCAATATTTACCTTAGCCACTCTTTTTTGTTTTATGTATTTGTAGAAACTTTTACTATCTGTTTTTATATTCTGAGCAAGTTTACTCTCATAATCTATTTTACTCTTCTTTCTAGCTTTTTTAGTAGCTTTCTGTTGCCCCCTAAAGATTTCCCAGTCCTCTAGTCTCCCACTGATCTTTGCTACTTTGTATGTTTTTTCCTTCAATTTGATACTCTCCCTTATTTTCTTAGATATCCACGGTCGATTTTCCATCTTTTTACCGTCCTTCCTTTTTGTTGGTATAAACCTTTGCTGAGCACTGTGAAAAATCACTTGGAAGGTTCTCCACTGTTCCTCAACTGTTTCACTATAAAGTCTTTGCTCCCAGTCTACCTTAGCTAGTTCTTCTCTCATCCCATTGTAATCTCCTTTGTTTAAGCACAAAACACTAGTGCTTGATTTTACCTTCTCACCCTCCATCTGTATTTTAAATTCCACCATATTGTGATCGCTCCTTCCAAGAGGATCCCTAACTATGAGATACTGAATCAATCCTGTCTCATTACACAGGACCAGATCTAGGACCGCTTGTTCCCTCGTAGGTTCCATTACATACTGTTCTAGGAAACTATCGCGGATACATTCTATAAACTCCTCCTCAAGGCTGCCTTGACCGACCTGGTTAAACCAATCAACATGTAGATTAAAATCCCCCATGATAACTTCTGTACCATTTCGACATGCATCAGTTATTTCTTTGTTTATTGCCTGCCCCATCATAATGTTACTATTTGGTGGCCTATAGATTACTCCTATCAGTGATTTTTTCGCCTTACTATTCCTGATTTCCACCCAAATGGATTCAACCTTATCCTCCATAGCCCCAATGTCATCCCTTACTGTTGCCCGGATGTCATCCTTAAATAACAA